>NC_057808.1:176555162-176879184 GCF_018294505.1 Triticum aestivum | reverse complement strand
TTGGTTTCAAGCCTCAGTTCAGTCTCTACTACTTCCATATGTTAACTGTTGATCTCGGAACCTTGATATTGTGCTTCTGGGTAGTTACGCCACCATTTTGCAGGATGTCTCAATTCTTTTGAGCATTTACAGCCGTTAAGCTGTCCGAGTCATCCCAGGTTCCTAAACAGTCTGATGCATTTGCAAATTCCGTCCTCCCGTACCTGATGTCCTTTGGGGCCGGATTAAGCACACTGATCGGTCTGTTGAGGTACTCCGTTACCTCGTCGTGTATGTTGGAGTTATTATTATGACCTAGGTGTCTTAGAGGACCACTTAGTAATCTAGCAATGCTTGCATCCCCAGTGTGATGATTCTGGCCATTATTCTCGAAAGCATCCCGTGATGCCATTTAGTTAGTAGGCATTCTATTCCTGGGTTTAAACCCGAGATCCACTCCACTCACCTCCTGTTGATAGTATTTGCTAGCTCCTTTAGGATATTAGTAACCTTTGTGATAGTCTTCGAGGTCCGTGGTATATCGTTCTTCCAAATACCATGAACCATTCATGGCAGAAGTTCTTTTAACCAAGAGATCACAACCAGGGCGCTCTTGAGGAGTACTCCATTCATATTGTGACTCTGCCAGTCCTTCCTTCTCTGCGTGGGTTATCCGGAAGAAATATGTTGAATTTGTTCGACATACTAATCCATGCATCCACAACTCAGAAAAAAAACATATGTTCCTTTGGGTTGTCCCTCTTTAGTTATTTTCTGGCCCTCGTCTATCAATTGATAGTCAGGAGTAATTGTGCATTTGTGTTATCGATGCCTATTATTCTTGTGGTCTGTCAAGCCATTCTAATCCGGAATGACTAGGAGAAACAAACTCCAGTACCTCGTCCATCTCTGGGATTCGGTCAAAGTAGTTGTATTCCGCAGATCAAATGCCTAACCAGCTTTTGTTCTATGCTACCTTCGAGTATTACCCCCTTTATGTCGAGAATATCGTAGGAATTGCACCACCTCTTATGAATTCATTGACGCAGTGATACTCCTCGCCATCATCACTCGTTTCTTGGTCCCGTGTTATTGTAACCGGAATGCCGACAGGTGAACTATGATGTGTGAAATCTATACTCCTAGCAACTCCGTTGCTTGGTAGTTAAAGGACAATAATTTCATCCTTAGCGTGTTGGTTACTGAATCACATCCTAAGGTTGATCGTGCTACCCAGTCCTTATTCCCGGTGCACTTTTTGATCAATGAGTTAGGATAGTGTCAGTCCTTGCTTATTCGGTCATATCGTCTTGCTTTGAAAAGCAAGATCGTTCTCGAGCTTAGTAACATATCGGTGGTTCGTGATGTTCCGAATATCTTCTCGGAAGTGTCACCAGGTTGCCACCTGACCAACATGTTGAGTTCGTGATCAAGTGGGTCTCTTGTAAACCACCCCTTCTCCAAGAATCCGTGCTGGATACCCCTGAGCTAGTTGGTTAAGCAAAACAACAACTTGGAGAGTTGGAAGATAAAAGCTTATCTAACTTAGTTTATCACTAAGGGATATCTTTTTGTGTGTGTTGAAGATAGATGATATCTTCATCGATTGGTCCCTGTGATCAGTTGTTGGACCTATTCTCATATTAAGACTTTGATTTGAGTATGGGCTATCATCAAGTCAAATCAGAACCAACGATGTTCATAATGTTGTCTTACTCGTGGTTGATCCCTCGAGCATACACCATTATATCTTTTGGGTCTGATCAATGCTATCACTTGTTCATATAATTATGGAATTCCATCTCCATGGAAACCTGGATGAAATGTTGTTGAGCCCATCAGCAACACTGCTACCTTCTCCATGACTCGTGTTGAACATCCAGCTAGTATTGGAAACTTTATAAGCATTATCTTCGTGTTCTGTTATGAAGCATATGTTGGATGGAAGAAGTGACTTACTCTAATTCATGTGCATTAGATGCAAGTTGCCGCCATGAATTCGAGAAAGTTTGTTTTGCCTCCTCTGGAATCGTCCCAAGTCAGTCATGCATATGTGCGAAGTATACCGCGGTTTGGAGACTTGCAACCTTCATTCTATATGTATCCCTAGCACACCAAGCCACTGATTGATTTGTTCAAGGAGAAGGAGTTCCTTCATAAGAGCTAATCCGGACTTATGAAAGAACTTCGATATCCTCGTTGATGGTTCCCAACCAGAACTCGGTAGTGTTTTATTATAAGACTACCATATGATCATGCTTGTCTGGGACAACGTGCTCACATGTTGTAGCAGAACCAGCTCATGTTTTGGAGCTTGCTATCGTAGTTCATCCCCTGAGAATCTCGCAACGTCATCTCGTCGATTTGTGTTGCAAACCTTAATTTTCTTCCTAGACTTGACGAGTCTGGAATATTCTGACACCAACCAGATCTGAATCTCAGGCAGATATGATGGTTGGAACATCTCCCAAGAATTGTAATATTGCCCTCTCGATAACCGGTAAAGTGGATGTCGTGGCCAACACACCCAGCCGGAAGGCCTATTATTGTAGTATCTTGATTGAGGAAGTTGGCCACCTCCCCATAAGGATTTCGTAGGATTTACTTCCGTGGTTATTCCTTATGGATTCTTGTGCTCCCGAAGTCCGACATCTTACTTGATGTTCTAGATACCAAACCTTATCAATAAATGGGTTACGCTAGCACATCAAGGAGAACATTAGAAGCGGAGTGCTAAATGTCTCTCGGTCGATCATCCAGATCTGCTTCTTTGGCATTGCTAAGGAAAAATCTGAGAAAGTGTTGTCCTCCTTTGCACCTGCATCCTCCATCACCGTTCATCATGGTAGTATGTTGTGTTGCCAGGATCCTCGACACGGATGTTGGTAAAACCTTGATGAATATGGAAATGCTCAAGTTCCTGAGAGCACGCACAAGCTCTAGGTGTTATCATCGGCACTAACTGGAATTGCTCCCAGTTTCCTTCGGTTATGCTAAACCTTTCAAACAGTAGATTCACTCTCTACTGTTGAGCTCCTCCCCAGTTACTAGAATCATTCCTAGCATTTGCATTTTTGTCCCAGCTTGCACCGTCATTGTGCCATCCTACCTTGGATTACCCTTCCCAGTAATTACTGATAAGGACCATCTTCAAAAGTGGTCCCACCAGGGGTTCCGACCATTTCCGGTGATAAGAAAATCACCCCTTGTGTTGTCTTCAACAAGGTAGTCCACATCGTCCATCCTAGCCCGAGTGTGTCGTTCTCCCGAACTCCCTCGAACGATCGTTTGTGATTGCCTTAGGCTGGCATAAAGAGTTTCAATGATATTTATATCAAAAGTAATTCCTTTTGCCACTTAAGGGAATATTTCTACAAGTCACCTTCCCTAAGGTGCCTCTATGGAATCATGGCAATTATCTCCTCGCTACTTTGAAACCATGCACCGTCTTATTCAGCGTGGAATTGTGCTTATCAACTTGAATCTTCGTTCTCTGTTTCACTTCATCCCTCTCTCGATGTATGTGTTGAGTCTCAGCTCAAGAGATACTCAACGTCGCATTCCGTGAGTTGATCGTGAGTTGCTCGATCTTTAAGGAGATCGATTTCTATAGAGTTTTCCCTTGTCGTCATCATGTTGGATGAAGATCTCGAAAGCAAAGACGTCAACATTAATTGAAGCAACGGATCAACATCTTCTCGAAGAGCAATTGGATCATGAAGATGGTGTTAGCTTGTACCCTCTGTCTTCTTACCTCACGTCTTGAATCTCGGGACGAGATTCTTGTTTAGTGGGGGTGAGCTGTCACAGCCCCAGATCAGCCCTTGTCTGACTTTGCTTGTTCCTCATGCATCATGTTTAAATTTTGCTTAAACTTGAAATAGGGGTGATCAATCCCTAGCACCCAAAAGAACTCAACTAGGTTCAACTTAAAAACATTTTCAATGAACCCAAATGCCCTTTAGAAAAGTTCATGATTTTTGATAAAGGTAAAAACCTCTGCCAAAAATGATAAACATATTTCTAGGTCATTTTTGGATTTTTGAATTAACTCATATTGTATTTGAATTGGGGCATTTAAATCCTATAAATATTTTAAATGCTCTAATAATTCTGAAACTAGTTGAGGGCTGTTGGAAATATTTTCAAAAGTGCCCACAATTTTTATCAGGATTTTACAAAATGAGTTAGTATTTTTACTAATTCAAAATAGATCAAATAAATAGAAAACAGAAACAATTAAAGGAAAGAGAGAGAAAGGAGTATTACCTGGCGCTTACCTGGACTGGGCCGGCCCACCTGGCCCATGCCAGTCACCACCCACCTTTGCCAGTAGGCAGAGGGGGGGGACAGCGCACCGCCGCCGAGCACGCGCCCGCGCCACCTCCTGCTTCCCCGGCCCCTCCTGGCGATGCCACGACGACGCCCCGAAGCTCCTCGCTCCTCTCCCTCACTCTCTGCTCTCTCCCTCGCCCTCTGCTCCATCTCCCGAGCACACCCGAGCGGAGCTCGTCGACGCCGCTCGCCGTAGCCATGGCCACCGGCCACCCCACGCCTCGCCTCGACGCCCAGAAGCTCCGCCACTCCGTCCTCCGCCCCCTCACCAAGCCACGCCCCGCCGAAAGCCCCCGAACGTCCTCACCGAGCTCGTCCCCAACCTCCCGCCGACGAGATCGCCTCCGCCACCCCGACTGCTCCGGTTCTCCCCCGAGCTCGCCGTTCGCTTCTCTGCACTCGCCGTGAGCCACTGATTCTCTCCCCCCTCACCGTTCTCGCTCTCGTGCACCGTAGCCACCGCACCTTGCTCGCCCGCACGGGCCACCGCTTGTGCTCGTCGCCGACGTATCTCCGGCCACCTATCGGTCCGGCCGTCGTGCTCAGCTCCCTCCCCGCGCCGCGTAGAGCACGTAGGTGCCCCGCACGGGCCACCCTGGCCACCGTAGCGTCGACCCCGAGCTCACCCGAGCTCCGGCGACCGCCAAGATCGACGCCGGTGATGACTCCGGCCATCCCAGGCCCAACCGCTGCCACCACTCGACGCGGACGAGTGCCCGCGTCCCGCAGATGCCCTCCGCCGGCCATTTGGTCGCCGGAGGAGGAATCCCGCAGCCGCCGCCGCGTCTGGCCTCGCCGGCGTCACGACGTCGGTGGGTTTGACCCGCCGACCAGGAGGTTTGACCTCCCCTCTGTCACTGACGCGTGGGCCAACCCCCACTGACACTTTAGTTAGTATTAGTTTAACACTAATTAACTTAGGTTAGTGAGTTAGTCACTGACGTGTGGACCCCACACGTCAGGTTTGACCTGGACGGCGCCTGTTGACCTGCTGAGGTCAGCATGACGCAACGCTGACGCGGTAATAGATTTTCTGGATTTATTATTATTCAGAAAATTCCAGAAAATGCCCTAACTTCTAAAATTCATAGAAATTCAACCGTAGCTCCAAATGAAATGATTTATATATGAAAAATTATCAGAAAAATCCAAAGAATCTGTTTATGGCATCCTCATGCATGTTTGAACAACTTACAGCCACTGTATATGACAATTCAAATAAATGGCATCTGAAATGTCTTATATGGAGTTTGAATTTGAACCTAAGGTTCAAACCAATTCCATTTAATATGTTGCTAGCTGCATTAGCTCAAAACACATTCATATTGCCATGTCATGATCATGCATCATATTGTGCATTGCATTGATTGTGTTTCCTCTCTGTTGCCGGTATTGTCCCCTCTCGATAGCCGTGTTTCCGACGATGAGTTCGATGACACTAATGAAGACTCAATGCTATCTTCGGAAGTGTCAGGCAAGCATAAACCCCTTGTTCATTCCGATACCATCCCACTCTCTCGCTCCTGCTCTCTTTACTGCATTAGGACAACAACGATTCAACTGTTACTTGTTGCGGTAGTTGAACCCCTTATCCTCTGCATGACCTGTCATTGCCACAGTAAATAGATGAAACCCACTAGCATGAGTAGGAGTTGTTTGAGCCCTGATGTGCCTACTCATTCATGCTTGTTTGTCATGCCTGCTATTGCTTAGAGTTGTGTCAGGTCTGATTCATCGGGGATGAATTGGAATGGTGATGAACATGTCCTACTGTGTGTGAGCTAAGCGTGTGAACACGATTTGGTAAAGGTAGCGGTGAGAGGCCATGTAGGAGTACATGGTGGGTTGTCTCATTGCAGCCGTCCTCAGGAACTGAGTTCTGTGTTTGTGATCCATGATACAGTTACTACCACGCATTGGGCCCGAAACCAATGGACCCTCTCGGCTTCTTAATCACCCTTGTCCTCTGTCCAGGAGTTGCAAGTAGTTTCTGGTGTTTGTAGTATGCTGGAGGCCGTGGGCAGCGCTGACCGGAGGGGTGGGCTGTGATGCGGTAGGCACGTGGCCGGGCATGCCGGGCGCCCGTTTGGTGTCTCGGAACCCTGCACACATCGTTCGGGGCCGTATGTGGAAACCTCGGCCGGACTCCCTGCGGATGGAACCTGAATAGGCGATAAACCTGGACTAGAGACTCGAGTGTTTAGGTAGGCTGTGGCCGACACCCTCGCTGGGCCTCCGCTTGAAGGTTGCCGAGTACATGTCGTGTAAACGGCGGTAAGTGGTGAGAGCGTGTGTGTCGAAGTACACCCCTGCAGGGTTAACATCATCTATTCGAATAGCCGTGTCCGCGGAAATGGACTTCTGGGTTGCCTATAACAGTTCATAGACAAGTGAAAGTGGATACTCTAAAATGCGCAAGATAAGCGTGAGTGCTATGGATGGCGTTCTCGTAGGGAGACGGGAGCGGATCCATAGTGGAGTATTGATATGGTGAATATGTGGACTCGTGTGCGCCACCTCAAAAGAGTTGCTTGCAGTCGTAGTTCAGGATAGCCACTGAGTCAAAGCTGGCTTGCTGCAGTTAAACTCCACCACCCCTTTGTTGATACCGATGCATATGTAGCTAGTTCTGATGTAAGTCTTGCTGGGTACATTTGTACTCACGTTTGCCTATTTTATGTTTTGCAGAGAGACGTCAGTCTCGCTAGTAGTTCCGTGTGGACTTCGACGTTTAGCTTGATACCTCAGCTACGATCTTGTGCCCTCGGCAGGATCTGGTAGATAGTCAGGCTTCTCAGCCTTTTTCATTTGTAGATGTCTGTACTCAGACATGTTAAGCTTCCGCATGTGCTTTGACTTGTATGCTCTGAATGTTGGGTCATGAGACCCATGTTTGTAATATCTGGCTCTTCGGAGCCTAATGAATAAATACTCTGAGTCGTAGAGTCTTGTTGTGATGCCATGTTGTATTTGCACATATCGAGCATATTGTGTGTATGATTGAAATGCTTGGTATGTGTGGGATCCGACAATCTAGTTGTCTATCCTTAGCAGCCTCTCTTATGGGGAAATGTAGTCTAGTGCCTCCTTGAGCCATAGTAGTCCGCTACAGCCCGGTTCACCGGAGTCCTGCTAGCCCAGCACTACTGCTCCGGAACACTTGACTGGCCGGCGTGTGATTCACTCCGTTCCTGTGTCTGTCCCTTCGGGGAAATGTCACGCGGTGACATCCGGAGTCCTGCCTAGCCTGCTACAGCCCGGGTTCCCGGAGTCCTGTTAGCCCAGTGCTACAGCCCGGATTCGCACGCTGCTGACCGACACGTTCGATGTTGATTCATGTATGCCTGTCCCCATACGTTAGTGCCGCTTTGGGTTCACGACTAGCCATGTCGGCCCGGGTTCTCTGTCATATGGATGCTAGCGACATTATCATATACGTGAGCCAAAAGGCGCAAACGGTCCCGGGCCATGGTAAGGCGACACCCGTGGGAATACCGTGCGTGAGGCCGCAAAGTGATATGAGGTGTTACAGGCTAGATCGGTGTGACTTAGAATCGGGGTCCCGACAGCGTTGGTATCAGAGCCTGACTGCCTGTAGGATTACCAAGCCAAACTGGTCGAAGTTGAGTCTAGAAATGCTTTAGTTATATAAGGGAATTGATTGTGGAAGGGAACGTAAGGCTCTTTTTACTCCTTTAACTTATGCCCTTCTGATCTGAGTCACCCTCTTCTCTTCTACGGGGATTAAGAACTAGGCCTTCTCATCTTTCTATCAGGATCACGTGTTACTAATCCGTAGACTTATAGGATTGTTGGTTTCAAGCCTCAGTTCAGTCTCTACTACTTCCATATGTTAACTGTTGATCTCGGAACCTTGATATTGTGCTTCTGGGTAGTTACGCCACCATTTTGCAGGATGTCTCAATTCTTTTGAGATTTACAGCCGTTAAGCTGTCCGAGTCATCCCAGGTTCCTAAACAGTCTGATGCATTTGCAAATTCCGTCCTCCCGTACCTGATGTCCTTTGGGGCCGGATTAAGCACACTGATCGGTCTGTTGAGGTACTCCGTTACCTCGTCGTGTATGTTGGAGTTATTATTATGACCTAGGTGTCTTAGAGGACCACTTAGTAATCTAGCAATGCTTGCATCCCTAGTGTGATGATTCTGGCCATTATTCTCGAAAGCATCCCGTGATGCCATTTAGTTAGTAGGCATTCTATTCCTGGGTTTAAACCCGAGATCCACTCCACTCACCTCCTGTTGATAGTATTTGCTAGCTCCTTTAGGATATTAGTAACCTTTGTGATAGTCTTCGAGGTCCGTGGTATATCGTTCTTCCAAATACCATGAACCATTCATGGCAGAAGTTCTTTTAACCAAAAGATCACAACCAGGGCGCTCTTGAGGAGTACTCCATTCATATTGTGACTCTGCCAGTCCTTCCTTCTCTGCGTGGGTTATCCGGAAGAAATATGTTGAATTTGTTCGACATACTAATCCATGCATCCACAACTCAGAAAAAAAACATATGTTCCTTTGGGTTGTCCCTCTTTAGTTATTTTCTGGCCCTCGTCTATCAATTGATAGTCAGGAGTAATTGTGCATTTGTGTTATCGATGCCTATTATTCTTGTGGTCTGTCAAGCCATTCTAATCCGGAATGACTAGGAGAAACAAACTCCAGTACCTCGTCCATCTCTGGGATTCGGTCAAAGTAGTTGTATTCCGCAGATCAAATGCCTAACCAGCTTTTGTTCTATGCTACCTTCGAGTATACGGACTGGGTCCGGAACCTGAGGCTCATCCTCATAGTAGCCAAGAAAGATTATGTGTTAGAAGCACCGCTAGGTGATGCACCAATCCCACAGAACCAAGACGTTATGAACGCTTGGCAGCAGCGTGCTGATGATTACTCCCTCGTTCAGTGCGGCATGCTTTACAGCTTAGAACCGGGTCTCCAAAAGCGTTTTGAGAAACATGGAGCATATGAGATGTTCGAGGAGCTGAAATTGGTTTTCCAAGCTCAAGCCCGGGTCGAGAGATATGATGTCTCCGACAAGTTCTTCAGTTGTAAAATGGAGGAGAATAGTTCTGTAAGTGAGCACATACTCAGAATGTCTGGGTTACACAACCGCTTATCCCAGCTGGGAGTTAATCTCCCGGATGACGCGGTCATTGACAGAATCCTCCAGTCGCTTCCACCAAGCTACAAGAGCTTTGTGATGAACTACAATATGCAGGGGATGGAAAAGACCATTCCTGAGGTATATTCAATGCTGAAATCAGCGGAAGGGGAGATCAGAAAGGAACATCAAGTGTTGATGGTGAATAAAACCACTAAGTTCAAGAAGGGAAAGGGTAAGAAGAACTTCAAGAAGGACGGCAAGGGAGTTGCCGCGCCCGGTAAACCAGTTACTGGGAAGAAGTCAAAGAATGGACCCAAGCCCGAGACTGAGTGCTTTTATTGCAAGGGAAGTGGTCACTGGAAGCAGAACTGCCCCAAATACTTAGCGGACAAGAAGAAGGCCGGCAACACCAAAGGTATATGTGATATACATGTAATTGATGTGTACCTTACCAGTACTCGTAGTAGCTCCTGGGTATTTGATACCGGTGCGGTTGCTCATATTTGTAACTCAAAACAGGAACTACGGAATAAACGGAGACTGGCGAAGGACGAGGTGACGATGCGCATCGGGAATGGTTCCAAGGTCGATGTGATCGCCGTCGGCACGCTACCTCTGCATCTACCCACGGGATTAGTTTTGAACCTCAATAATTGTTATTTAGTGCCAGCTCTGAGCATGAACATTGTATCTGGATCTCGTTTAATTCGAGATGGCTACTCATTTAAATCCGAGAATAATGGTTGTTCTATTTATTTGAGAGATATGTTTTATGGTCATGCCCCGCTGGTCAATGGTTTATTTTTGATGAATCTCGAACGTGATGTTACACATGTTCATAGTGTGGATACCAAAAGATGTAAAGTTGATAACGATAGTCCCACATACTTGTGGCACTGCCGCCTTGGTCACATTGGTGTTAAGCGCATGAACAAGCTCCATGCAGATGGACTTTTGGAGTCTCTTGATTACGAATCATTTGACACGTGCGAACCATGCCTCATGGGTAAGATGACCAAGACTCCGTTCTCCGGAACAATGGAGCGAGCAACCAACTTATTGGAAATCATACATACCGATGTGTGCGGTCCAATGAGTGTTGAGGCTCACGGAGGATATCGTTATGTTCTCACTCTCACTGATGATTTAAGTAGATATGGGTATGTCTGCCTAATGAAACACAAGTCTGAAACCTTTGAAAAGTTCAAGGAATTTCAGAGTGAGGTTGAGAATCAACGTGACAAGAGAATAAATTCTTACGATCAGATCGTGGTGGAGAATATTTAAGTCACGAGTTTGGTGCACACTTAAGGAAATGTGGAATAGTTTCACAACTCACGCCGCCTGGAACACCTCAGAGAAATGGTGTGTCCGAACATCGTAATCGCACTCTATTGGATATGGTGCGATCTATGATGTCTCTTACCGATTTACCGCTCTCATTTTGGGGTTATGCTTTAGAGACTGCCGCATTCACTTTAAATAGGGCTTCGTCGAAATCCGTTGAGACGACACCGTATGAATTATGGTTTGGGAAGAAACCTAAGCTGTCGTTTCTAAAAGTTTGGGGATGCGATGCTTATGTCAAGAAACTTCAACCTGAAAAGCTCAAACCCAAGTCGGAAAAATGCATCTTCATAGGATACCCTAAGGAAACTATTGGGTATACCTTCTACCTCAGATCCGAAGGCATGATCTTCGTTGCCAAGAACGGGTCCTTTCTAGAGAAGGAGTTTCTCTCGAAAGAATTGAGTGGGAGGAAAGTGGAACTTGATGAGGTGATAGTCACCCCTTCCGAACCGGAAAGTAGCGCAGCACGGGAAAATGTTCCTGTGGTGCCTACACCAACTGGGGAGGAAGTTAATGATGATGATCATGAAGCTTCGGATCAAGTTACTGAACTTCATAGGTCCACAAGGACACGTTCCGCACCAGAGTGGTACGGCAACCCTGTCCTGGAAATCATGTTGTTAGACAACGGTGAACCTTCGAACTATGAAGAAGCGATGGCGGGCCCGGATTCCGACAAATGGCTAGAAGCCATGAAATCCGAGATAGAATCCATGTATGAAAACAAATTATGGACTTTGACTGACTTGCCCGATGAGCGGCGAGCCATAGAAAACTAATGGATCTTTAAGAAGAAGACGGACGCGGATGGTAATGTGACCATCTACAAAGCTCGACTTGTCGCTAAGGGTTATCGACAAGTTCAAGGGGTTGACTACGATGAGACTTTCTCACCCGTAGCGAAGCTGAAGTCCGTCCGAATCATGTTAGCAATTGCCGCATACTATGATTATGAGATATGGCAAATGGACGTCAAAACGGCATTCCTTAACGGCTTCCTTAAGGAAGAGTTGTATATGATGCAGCCGGAAGGTTTTGTCGATCCTAAGAATGCTAACAAAGTATGCAAGCTCCAGCGCTCAATCTATGGGCTGGTGCAAGCATCTCGGAGTTGGAACATTCGCTTTGATGAGATGATCAAAGCGTTTGGGTTTACACAGACTTATGGAGAAGCCTGTGTTTACAAGAAAGTGAGTGGGAGCTCTGTAGCATTTCTCATATTATATGTGGATGACATACTATTGATGGGAAATGATATAGAATTCTTGGAAAGTATAAAGGCCTATTTGAATAAGTGTTTTTCAATGAAGGACCTTGGAGAAGCTGCTTATATATTAGGCATCAAGATCTATAGAGATAGATCAAGACGCCTCATTGGTCTTTCACAGAGTACATACCTTGACAAGATATTGAAGAAGTTCAATATGGATCAGTCCAAGAAGGGGTTCTTGCCTGTATTGCAAGGTGTGCAATTGAGCACGGCTCAATGCCTGACCACGATAGAAGATATAGAAAAGATGAGTGTCATCCCCTATGCCTCGGCCATAGGGTCTATTATGTATGCCATGCTGTGTACCAGACCTGATGTAGACCTTGCCGTAAGTTTGGTAGGAAGGTACCAAAGTAATCCCGGCATGGAACACTAGACAGCGGTCAAGAATATCCTGAAGTACCTGAAGAGGACTAAGGATATGTTTCTCGTTTATGGAGGTGACGAAGAGCTCGTCGTAAAGGGTTATGTCGACGCTAGCTTTGACACAGATCTGGATGACTCGAAGTCACAGACCGGATACGTGTATATTTTGAATGGAGGAGCAGTAAGCTGGTGTAGTTGCAAGCAAAGCGTCGTGGCAGGATCTACATGTGAAGCGGAGTACATGGCAGCCTCGGAGGCAGCACAGGAAGCAGTCTGGATGAAGGAGTTCATTACCGACCTAGGGGTGATTCCCAATGCGTCGGGCCCAATGACTCTCTTCTGTGACAACACTAGAGCTATTGCCCTTGCGAAGGAGCCCAGGTTTCACAGGAAGACCAGGCATATCAAGCGTCGCTTCAACTCCATTCGTGAAAGTGTTCAAAATGGAGACATAGATATTTGTAAAGTACATACGGACCTGAATGTAGCAGATCCGTTGACTAAACCTCTCCCTAGAGCAAAACATGATCAACACCAGGACGCAATGGGTGTTCGATTCATCACAATGTAACTAGATTATTGACTCTAGTGCAAGTGGGAGACTGTTGGAAATATGCCCTAGAGGCAATAATAAATGGTTATTATTATATTTCTTTGTTCATGGTAATTGCCTATTATTCATGTTATAATTGTATTGTCCGGAAATCGTAATACATGTGTGAATACATAGACCACAACGTGTCCCTAGTAAGCCTCTAGTTGACTAGCTCGTTGATCAACAGATAGTCATGGTTTCCTGACTATGGACATTGGATGTCATTGATAACGGGATCACATCACTAGGAGAATGATGTGATGGACAAGACCCAATCCTAAGCATAGCATAAAAGATCGTGTAGTTTCGTTTGCTAGAGCTTTTCCAATGTCAAGTATCTTTTCCTTAGACCATGAGATCGTGCAACTCCCGGATACCGTAGGAGTGCTTTGGGTGTGCCAAACGTCACAACGTAACTGGGTGACTATAAAGGTGCACTACGGGTATCTCCGAAAGTGTCTGTTGGGTTGGCACGGATCGAGACTGGGATTTGTCACTCCGTGTGACGGAGAGGTATCTCTGGGCCCACTCGGTAATGCATCATCATAATGAGCTCAATGTGACTAAGGCGTTAGTCACGGGATCATGCATTGCGGTACGAGTAAAGAGACTTGCCGGTAACGAGATTGAACAAGGTATTGGGATACCGACGATCGAATCTCGGGCAAGTAACATACCGATTGACAAAGGGAATTGTATACGGGATTGATTGAATCCTCGACACCGTGGTTCATCCGATGAGATCATCGTGGAACATGTGGGAGCCAACATGGGTATCCAGATCCCGCTGTTGGTTATTGACCGGAGAGGCGTCTCGGTCATGTCTGCATGTCTCCCGAACCCGTAGGGTCTACACACTTAAGGTTCGGTGACGCTAGGGTTGTAGAGATATGTGTATGCGGATACCCGAAAGTTGTTCGGAGTCTTGGATGAGATCCCGGACATCACGAGAGGTTCCGGAATGGTCCGGAGGTGAAGAATTATATATAGGAAGTCAAGTTTCGGCCACCGGGAAAGTTTCGGGGGTTACCGGTATTGTACCGGGACCACCGGAAGGGTCCCGGGGGTCCACCGGGTGGGGCCACCTATCCCGGAGGGCCCCATGGGCTGAAAGTGGAAGGGAACCAGCCCCTAGTGGGCTGGGCGCCCCCCATGGGCCTCGCCCCATGCGCCTAGGGTTGGGAACCCTAGGGTGGGGGGGCTTTCCCCTTGCCTTGGGGGGCAAGGCAACCCCTTCCCCCCCTTTGGCCGCCGCCCCCCACCCTAGATGGGATCTGGCCGGCGCCCCCCCTCCCAGGGGGCCTATATAAAGGGGGGGAGGGAGGGCAGCAACCTACAGCCTTGGGCGCCTCCCTCCTCCCCTGCAACACCTCTCTCTCTCTCTCTCTCTCAGAAGCTAGGCGAAGCCCTGCCGGAGACCCGCTACATCCACCACCACGCCGTCGTGCTGTTGGATCTCCATCAACCTCTCCTTCCCCCTTGCTGGATCAAGAAGGAGGAGACGTTGCTGCACCGTACGTGTGTTGAATGCGGAGGTGCCGTCCGTTCGGCACTCGGTCATCGGTGAGTTGGATCACGGCGAGTACGACTCCGTCATCCACGTTCATTGGAACGCTTCCGCTCGTGATCTACAAGGGTATGTAGATGCACTCCTTTCCCCTCGTTGCTAGTATACTCCATAGATGCATCTTGGTGAACGTAGGAAAATTTTAAAATTATGCTACGATTCCCAACAGCTAATGCCGCCACTGGCCCGGCGGGGAACGAGCAGCAGGCGTCCTCGTTGCACCCCTCGGTGCGGCAGGACGGCCGCACCGCCACTCCGTCGCTGACCCTGGCCAGGTCATCATATCACGCTCGTCGCGTTCCCATGGACGCACGGGCCGCGCTCCTCATGGTGCACGAGCTCCTGTGCTACCGCCCGGTCGACGACCTCTATGAGGACTGGCTCGACCGCATCGCCGAGCTTGTCCGTGCCGCAGGGGGCTGCCCTGCGCCGTCCCTCTCTCCGCCTGGCCCTCCGCCAGCTTCAGGCGACGCAGCTCACGGAGCGCCTCCACCGCCTCTGCCCCAAGATGGCGCCTTGGCACCAAGGCATGCGTCGCTGCGACACGATCCGTCGCGTCCGGCGCCCGCGCGTGAAGAAGGAAGCTGCCAAGAAGTTCCTCGACCGCAAGAGAACACCCCGCCATTCCTCGCACCACCGCGCCAGGATCGTCTGCCACGGCAGGCTCCCGCGCCGCTTGCCGTAGCGGCGTGTGGGCATCAAGACCAGGCTCCACCTCTGAGGCGGGCCCCAGCAACCACGGCCGGTTGCCGCGCCTTCACCCCCGAGCTGCGTAGAGTCGCCTGGCCGGGCAAGTTCAAGCCAGATCTGCCTCCTCGCTACGACGGCACCCTCGACCCCACAGAGTTCTTGCAGCTCTACGAGCTGAGCATCGAGGCGGCCAACGGCGACGAGAAAGTCATGGTGAACTGGTTCCCTATGGCGCTCAAAGACGGTGCCCGTTCGTGGCTCCTGAACCTGCCTCAGGGCTCGATCTCCTCCTGGGACGAGATGCGCGACCGCTTCGTCGCCAACTTCCAGGGCACTCGCGCCCGCCCGCCGGCCGCGGGTGACCTGCGCTGCATCAAGAAACAACCAGGAGAGACCCTCCAGAAGTACATCCAGCGCTTCAACAATACTCGCCTCAAGATCCCCAAGGTCACGGACGAGGCCATCATCTCCGCGTTCTCTGACGGCGTCCGCGACATCAAGATGAAGGAGGAGCTCGCTATCCACGAGGAGCTGTGCACATCTCAGGAGCTGTTCAACCTGGCGACCAAGTGCGCAAGAGCTGAGGAGGGGAGCCTATCCCTCCTCGATCTGCCAGCTGCGGGCCGGAGGAGAAGAAAGCCAAGGCCAAGGACGTGAAGCACAAGGAAGCAGCCGTGCTCGCAGCGGAGCCGGACACCAAGCGAGGCAGAGATCAGCCTGAGTCATCCAAGAGCAGCCGACCGTTCTGCGACTTCCACAACCTGAACACCCACAAAACCAGCGACTGTCAAGAGCTCAGAGCCATTCGAGAAGGACGCTTCGGTCAACGCCCCGAGCGCAGCGACTGGGGCTACAGCCATGGGGGAGGACGTGGTGGCGGACGCTGGGACGACCGTGGCCCGTGCCAGGAGTGGTGCAACAAGCCTCCCGAGGACCGCTAGCAGGATCATCCTCGCGAGGGCGCCTGGAGAGACCAGCCTCGTGAGGATCGTCCTCAGGGCAACGCCGGTCTTCCCCCGCTGCCACCACCGCCAAGAAGGAACGACGACCACCATCAGGACGACGGGGCTGGGGGCTTCCAGGAGCCGCGTGCAATCGCCTGCATCTTGGGCGAAGCTCAGGCCCCAGCCTCGCAGCGTATCTTCAAACAGCTTGCTCGTGAAGTGAATGCAGTCCTCCCCAAGCTTGAGGCCACACGCCCGCTCAGGTGGTCCCAGTGTGCCATCACCTTCAACTCGGCAGATCAGCTCAAGTGCGCAGCCACCGCTGGTGCTCTCCCAATGCTTTGTTCACCAGTCATCAGCAATGTGCAAGTTACCAAGACCCTCATCAATGGCGGCGCAGGGCTCAACGTCATATCCGTCGACACGTTCGACAACCTCCAAGTGCCATATGACCAGCTTCAGCCCACCAAGCCTTTCTTAGGAGTGACCGACGGTCCACCACACCGATAGGGCAAGTCCGCCTCCCTGTCACCTTCGGGGAGCGCAAGAACTACCGCACCGAGCTCATGGACTTCGACGTCGCGCACATTCGTCTGCCATACAACGCCATCCTTGGGTATCCAGCCCTGGCCAAGTTCATGGCAGTGACCCACTACGGCTACAACGTCCTCAAGATGCCGGGAAGCGGCGGAATCATCACAGTCCCATGCGAAGAAAGATACGCGGTATGCTCCCTCGAGCTTGCCTTTCAAGCTGCAGCAATCTATGACCCCGACAGCCAGGGCGATGGCCCTCCGGAAGCCATCCTCAAGAAGAAGAAGCAGATGCGCCGTACCGGGCCTCAGGAGGATGGCAACGCAGCTGGAGCCTCGTCAGGATCAGCGCCCGCTCCAGGGGCGCCTCCCTCCATCGCATAGGAAGGCGCGCCCGGCGCCCTCCTCGGGCAGGGCTCGGGGGCTCTCTCCTTGAGGGCCTCAGACCTTGCCCACATCACGAGGGAGGCGCTCAGGCACCACTTGGAGGCGTGCTTCAAGGCACGTTTCCCTCAGGAGAACACAGGGCAAGGAGCGCCCACCGCTCAGGAGTTCATCACCAAGACCACTCAGGAACTACAAGACGCAAGGACCATGCGCGGCGACCGCCGCTCGCGAGGCGCAGCTCCCCATCCAGGCGAGGATGTCGGGCTACGCGTCTGCATCGACGTCCCAGGGCTTACCAGGGCCGCCTCTCAGGAGCTTTTCTGGCCTTCGCGCGTGGGCCGGTGCGAGGGTCCACCGCACAGCTACGTTCGCATGCCTTTTGGCTTGCTGAGCGTGTTGTTCGTCTACCAGCGCAACCTGCGGCGCGTCCTGGCGGCTCAGGAGGCCAGGCACCATGCCGTCCTGGCAGAGATGGAGACGGTCCTCAGGGAACCGCCTGGGCCCCCAGAGCCTCCCGAGGCTCAGGGCCCTGGCGGCTCGTGAGGAGCAGCCTCCCCGCCGCGTACCTTCAGCTGCCCTGACATCTCTTCATCAATAGAACCAGGTGACATTTTCCAAGTTCATTCATCTGGGAGCGGCCCTCGGGCTGCATCATTCCCAGGCCGCATGGGTCCGTCCCTGTGGCATGTATCCCTTTGCTTATGTCTTTTGCTTACCTTGCTGGGAGCGCCCCTCGGGCTGCATCATCCCCGAGCCGCTCGGGCCTGACCCATGTGGCATGTATCTTTCCGCATTTACCCAAGCTGATTTGCCTTCCAATGCTTAATCTACCCATGATTATCACCTGCTCAATTGCCACCCGCCACGGGTCCACCCCTCCATCATGCAATTCGCGTGCGCGTTAAAAGGGGAGCTCCTGAGCATCACGACTCAGGAGCTCTTACTGGCTCTCCAGCCCTCACCCCCTGGCCTTGACCACGGCATCGTGACCTGGCATACCAGCGGCGGCTGAGCTCGCTTGAGGGCCGGGACCTGAGGATGTAGAGCGCTTGCACCTAACCGCCTCGTAGGAACGTACAGCTATCAAGACCCAAGACCAGGCGCAACCCGCCTTGAGGTAGGGCCTCGTGAGTCCCGCGCTGGCTCACGAGTGCCTAGATACACCTCGCAGCCCTGCCGTGCAAGCCACGTGTCAGGGCGGGGCTGTGCACGCTCCGGGGGCTCCTCCCGGAGGGGGGCCCCCTCCCACACACAAGTGGAAGCACCATGCTCCGCGCTGGCCGTCGACACTTCCGAGGAGCGGCTATGCCCGTGCACAAGCGGAAGCACTATGCTCCGCGCTGGTGATAAACAACTGAGGGCGGCTCCGTGGTCGTACCAACCTCAGGGAGCCCCAGAACTCAGCGTCCGGCCTCACCGCAACGCCTCCCCTCGGGAGAGCCGTGCGAGGGGGCTGGGCACGGGGGCTGCGCTCGGGTTACGCCCAAGCGTACGCCACCCAACCAGGTCTCTCGGGCCTGGGGGCTGCGCTCGGGTCATGCCCAAGCGCACGCTACCCAACCAGGTCTCCCGAACCTGGCCGTTGCACGCCCCTCCCGAGGCCTCGGCGAGGGCAGGTATGGAGATTGTTTGCACGTCAAGGGGGACTCCTGAGCATCGCGACTCAGGAGCCTAACTGGTCACATAGCCCCTCACTCCTTGGTCCGTCCTGGTCTCCGGTCGGCCCGATGGCGGTTGAGGTATGCGCGGGGCCGAGCTCTGCCGACGTAGAACATTAATCTATCCTCGCGTACTCTCCCTATAAGCTGTTTGCGCGTCAAGGGGGACTCCTGAGCATCGCGACTCAGGAGCCTAACTGGTCACATAGCCCCTCACTCCTTGGTCCGTCCTGGTCTCCGATCGGCCCAATGGCGGTTGAGGTATGCGCGGGGCCGGGCTCTGCCGACATAGAACATTAACCTATCCTCGCGTACTCTCCCTATAAGCTGTTTGCGCGTCAAGGGGGACTCCTGAGCATCTCGACTCAGGAGCCTAACTGGTCACCTAGCCCCTCACTCCTTGGTCCATCCTGGTCTCCGGTCGGCCCAATGGCGGTTGAGGTATGCACAGGGCCGGGCTCTGCCGATGCAGAACACAAAGCGGATGGGAAGAAAATCGCAAAATCTCGAAGCAAATATTACAAAACATATTTCCTCACAATATCAAATGAAAAGTTTAATGCCTCCACGAGGCCTGATGCATATTACATCAACGAAACAGGAGAGCAGCCGCAGGTCACCCCTAGACACCGCCATCACCTGCAGAAGATGCTCCTCCCTGGGTAACATCGCCTTCACCTGCACCACCAGCCGCAGGATCGGCGGCATCGCCGGACAAGGGTGCGGAGGCAAAGCCGCGGAACTTCTTCAGCAGGGCCTCCACCTGACCTTGCACAGCTGCGGCGGCGGCTGCGCAGCGATCATCAGCCATAGGCTCCAGCAGCTCGTCAAGACAAGCATTGGGGTCGCGGAGGTGCAGATGGCTGAAGACGCGAGTCAATGCGGTTGAAGACAGGACGCGAGCTTCTGCCTCTGCCATGGGACCGATACCATCCGCGACTTCCTCGAGCGCCTTCACCAAGAGGAGGATAGAGTTGGGATGAAGATGTAGCGCCTACAACCCGAAGTGGTCGAGGACCTCGAAAAAGAAATCGGAGAAGGGAGGAACCAACCTGGCGGAGATGCTGCTCTTGAAGAAGGGGAAGAAGGTCCTTCCCTCAGGCTCCGGCGCGTCGGAGGCAAGCCGGAGCTCCGTCTTCCCCCATTCATTGCTATCCCCCGCCGTCAACAAGCGCGTGGAGGCGAGACTCTTCTCCATAATGTTGGGCGCTTCAAGAGCCGGCTCGTGCCAAGTCAGCACCGAGGAGGGCTTGACCTTGCGCGGCGCCATCTGTCGCGGGTGTGGAGCGAAATTGGAGCAGATCTGGAGGTATCGGCAGCAAGGAGCGAGAAAGGGGATCTGAGGCTAGGCGAAGGGGAATAGTGAAGGCAAGCGCTGCCTGTGCCAGCCTTTTGTCAAGTCGAGTAGTTGCCGAGGCAGCATGGGGAAGTGGAGACGCCCACGTCCAATCAACCGCCACGCACCGACCAAGGCCGCAGGCTTTTGGGGCCCGCGGCGCTCCGCGCTTGACCTTTGGCTTCGCCGCGAAGCCAAGCCCGAGCGCACCATGGGCCCGGGGGCTACTGTCGGCGTTCTGGGAATGGGGGTCCCCAGACTTGCCTGCCTGCGGCCCACGGCGTGGCTGTGCTGCAGGCCTGAACGGCCCATCTTTGTCAACAAGGCTTTGAAGACCCTCGCGAGGGGCCAAGCCTCACGAGGTGGACGACGCGAGACCTCCTCAAGAGCGGCCTCACCAGGCTGCCTCGCGAGGAGCGGAGATATCAAGGCAGGGCAAACCTTGCGAGGCTCTCGTGACATGAGCCGTGACAATCAAGATCAGGCGGGCGCCAGCGCGCGCAGCGTCCTTGTTTCCTCTTTGGTGCTAAGGAGGCCAGCGCAAGCGCGGAGTACCGAGGAATCAGGCAAAGGTTTCCATATCAGTGCAACAAGACGAAGACCAGCCGGACGGCAGGACGGAGGTCACCGTGGAGCCCGATATGGCGTGACCACCAGAGCTTTCCGCAGGCGAAGACCGCTTTTGTCAGGATAAGATGTACTAGTTGTCCCCTTTCAAATTGGCCGTTGTTGGCTCCCTCCCTGCTCAATATTTGGTGAGAGGACCAGGGCCTATATAAGTGGAACTAGCCACCACAATAGGGGGCAGCTTGATCTCATCTGATCGAGAGCCAATCCTTAGCCACACACCAAACACAAGAACACCCCAACCTCAGGAGGCTGTTCTTCCCCTTGTACTGTTCATCATCAGCCCAAGAGGCAATCCACCACCACCACACTGGAGTAGGGTATTACACCACAACGGTGGACCGAACTAGTATAAATCTTGTGTCTTTGTGTTGCGAGTTCGTCGAGTTCGTCCGCGAGATCATAGCGAGCTAGGGCGTAGATCGGTAGGGAGGAAATCTCCGCACGCACCCCAGTGTTCGAACCTTGAGTGTTTTGCCAGAACCCGTGATCCGACAGTCGCTGCCATGAATTGGACCAGTGTCGCGTACCCGAGGATGGCGTTGTACGGGAGGCCAATGCGGGCGATGTCGAAGTCGACCAGTTCGGTGCGGTAGTTGTCGCGCGTGCCGAAGGTGACGGGGAGGCGGATCTGCCCTAGGGAGCGGGCAGTGCCGCCGCCAACTCATGAGAAGGGCTTGCTGAGGCTGATCCGCTCGAGCAGCACGTGAAGAAGGCTGAAGGCCTCCACGGAGAGCAAGTTGAGGCCGGCACCGCCATCGATGAGGGTCTTGGTAACGGCCACGTTGCAAATGGTGGGCGTGCAGAGCATCGGAAGCATGCCCGAGCCGGCGGTGGTGACAGGGTGGTCTTCTGAGTCGAAGGTGAGGTCGGCTTCGGGCACAGCCCAGCCCGACGGAGCCCCCGAGCGCTTGGAGGTGGCACCGATCTGGCAAAGGAATGGCTTGATATGGCGATCTGAAGGCAGCGCTTGAGAGCCGCCTAGCAGGGCCGCGACCGCGTGGTGCACCGGCGCCGCGTAGCGCGCAGTGAAGAGATCGTGGAGCTCCTCCCAAGATGCGATCGTGGATCCGGGGAGGTTGAGCAGCCAGGCGCGCGGCGCGCCGGTGAGGGCCATGGGAAACCAGTTGGCCATGACCTTGTCGTCGCCCCGGCCTCGAGGACGGCCTCTTCATACGCCAGCAGGAAAGCTGACGGGTCCGCCGCCGTCGTAGCGCGGAGGCATCTCCGGCTTGAACTTGGGTGGCCACTGCACCTGCCGCAAGGCGGGGGCCAGGGCCCGGAGCCCTCTGGCCCCATCGTCAACATCGGACGTCGAAGTCGGTAGCGGGGCGCCTGTCATGAGGGCGGAGCGCGGTGGCGGCGGAGCGTAGATTGGCGGAGGGAGGGCTACGGCGCACCCCTACCTGGCATGCCAAATGTCGGATCACGGGTTCCGGCCAAACCCTCAAGGTTCAAAAACAGGGGTGTGTGCGAAGATTTCCTCCCTACCGATCCACGTCCTAACTAACTAAGATCTCAAGAACGAACTCGACGAACTCACAACACAAGGGACACAAGATTTATACTGGTTTGGGCCACCATTGTGGTGTAATACCCTACTCCGGTGTGGTGGTGGTGGATTGCCTCTAGGGATGATGATGAATAGTACAAGGGGAAGAACAGCCTCCTGGGGTTGAGGTGTTCTTGTGCTCAGTGTGTGGCTAAGGATCAGGTGAGATGCCTCTGAATCTGTCGCCTCTACTATGGTGCCTAGTTCTACTTATATAGGCCCTGGTCCTCTCCCCAAATATTGAGTGGGAAGGGAGCCAACAACGGCCAATTTGAAAGGGGACGACTAGTACAGCTTATCCTGACAAAAGCGGTCTTCGCCTGCAAAAGGCTCTGGCGGTGACGCCGCCTTGGGCTCCATGGTGACCTCCGTCTTGCCGTCCTGCTGGTCTTGGTCTCGTTGCACCGATATGGAAACCTTTGCTTGATGCCTCGGTACTCCGCGCCTGCGCTTGCCTCCTTAGGACCAAAGGGGAAACAAGGACACTGCACGCGCTGGTGCCCGCCTGGCGCCCGCCCGGTCTCGATCGTCATGGCTCACATCACGAGAACCTCGCCAGGTCTGCCTTGCCTTGATCTCTCCGCCCCTCGCGAGCTTGCCTATCGAGGCCGCTCCTGAGGAGGTCTTGCATCGTCCGCCTTGCGAGGCTTGGCCCCTCGCGAGGGTCTTGAGTGCCTTGTTGATGAAGATGGGTCGTACAAGCCTGCTAACAGAGCCACGCCATGGGCCGCAGGCAGGCAAGTCTGGGGACCCCCGTTCCCAGAACACCGACAAGTACACCTGAATACTCCCCATTTTCTATCCCCACCGCAAAATAGACTTCTCCACGGCACCGCAGCCTTCGTGCTCCTCCCCTTCTACATCGGCACACTCGTCCACCGCAGTGCATCTGCCTCATCGACGACCTCGTACGCCACACTGGAGCCGGTCCACCATCGTCATCGTACACGGAGCCTCTTCCCCGGCACCGTCTTCCACAGTCTCGGATCTGCTTCCCGGAAGCCGACGCCAAGCGCAGAAGCACCACCATCGTGGACAATGAACTGACTCCCGTTGCCGACCATGACTCACAGAGGCCGCCGCGACTATCGTTCTCCTCCTCGATTGGTAATGTGTGTATCGAATCACTTAGCAGTACATGTGCAGTTCCAATTTTGTTCATACCTACCCTTCAAATTTCCTGGGTGCTATTGTTCCCGTAAAAGTAATTGGTTATAGCCTCCATTGTCCAACAGAATATCAGCTTGTAATTGTGCGTCGCTTCTGTATCGCGCTGTGCTTGGGTAGGTTTTTCATCTGCAACCAGTAGTGTGGCAAATGATGGAAAGTTTTTTAGAACTAGCAAGATGCCCATGCGTTGCATGCATCAAGATGCATTTGTATGAGTAGTTTATCTTGTGGGAAAAAAGGATGAACGAGGGAAGGCCTTATTTGCAAATCTGGAGAGGGGTGTGGGTATCTTTTTGCAAAATTGCCATTGTTCCCTTCCTATCTGTCAGATATAAATCGGACGGCCTATATTGCAGGATGGCAGGCACATCATCTTCACCAACTCTGTTTTTTATAAGAAAAGAAAATTAGAGAAAAAAGTAGAGAGTAGAGAAGTAGAGATTAATATTAAATATAAAATAAATATAACAGTAGAGAAGGGACTAGAGATAGCAGAGACGTCAGGAAAGGATTGCGCGCGCGGGGGGAAAAGCGGCCGGGCGTGCGCTAGTTTTGGCGCGCGGCGTCCGGCGCGCTTTATAAAATCCAATGCACTCCCACCGCTCTATGCCTTGCCACCGCTCTCTCCCCGCTCTATGCGTTGCCACCGCTCTCTCCCCGCTCTTTCTCGCCTTGCCGCTGCCGCGCCACCATGCCGCCGCGTCACCTGGAAACTTGGGGATACCGCGGCGTCCGCGCGCGCCCCTCCGGCGACTTCTCCGCCGAGATCCGGTTCCGTGGGATGCGCTTCGGCCTCGGCAATTTCGACACCGCCAGCGAGGCCACCCGCGCGTACGATGCGGCGGCGTGGTGCCTCCGGTGGCCTCATAGAACATTGAACTTACCCAACGTGCCAACGCGGGAGCAGGCACAGGAGCTCGCGCCTCTGCCGTGGCTTATCACCGACGAGGATCGTCGCGACAACCGGAGGCGGGAGCATCGTCTCGGCATCGCCGAGATGGACGAGGAAGCCATGGCGCTGTGGCGCCAACGCTTCCCGCAAGACATCATCAATGAGCGCGAGTTCTAAGCGCAAAGGAGGGCGGAGAGGGATAAGAGGAGGGCGGAGCGAGCCGCCTATCGCGAGGACAAGCGTAGGCGAAAAGCGGAAGCTTAATTCAACATTAGGCTAGGAGCAGCGTCGCCCTGGGAATCCGACGACGATCAGTATCTTCACGCCTAAAGTCAGACGTCGGAGGAGGACATCACCGAGGAGGAGTCGGACGACGAGGAGTAGTTGAATAATCTATTTTTTTATCTATCTAAGCTGAGAACTATCCTCTACTCTATACTCTCTATCTCTACTTCTTGATCTCAACACTGTAAACGCTTTTTTAAAGCGCCGCGCGTTGCGATTCTGTTGGAGATGCTCTAACATGGCAGACGAGTGCTTTAATGTTGCCCACAAGATGTGCGAGTATTACTAGTAGTATATTTTTCTTGCCATGTTGAGATTTTAAAACCATGAGTGTGAACATGCAGAGGAGCAATGAAGATGAAACACAGTATATTGGGGACATCTTCAAGGAGCGTGGCAAGTTAAAGAGGAGCTGCACCGAACCTGTAAAACGAGCTTTGGTAAGTAACACCCTTTCAATTACTTTCATTTAGCCTCATGTTCTTCGATGTATATATGTTGTAGTTTATGTTTCTCTTAAGCCTCGTGTTCTTCGATGTGTAATAAGAAGAGTCTTAATTGTCCTAATGCTTTCGTTTTTAGCTTGATGTAGGAAGTGGGTGTTCTCACCTTGTAGTCTGTTTTTATATTTTTTCCTTTTGAATTCACTTCTCCCAGTTCTGTTTATCTGGCTTCTACTAAATGGATCTGGGTTGCTCTGAGTATTGATCTAAAAAAGAAGTAACTTCATGTCAGGATGCAGTTCCTGCGAGGAGGGAAGTATGGTCAACCTCGAGATAATGTTTCCAAAATGAGGCTGGATTACACACAAGGTGCTGATACATCTCCAACGTATCTATAATTTATGAAGTATTCATGCTATTATATTATCAACCTTGGATGTTCTTTATGCATTTATATGCTATTTTATATGATTTTTGGGACTAACCTATTAACCTAGAGCCCAGTGCCAGTTTCTGTTTTCTCCTTATTTTAGAGTATCGCAGAAAAGGAAAACCAAACGGAGTCCAATTGACCTGAAACTTGACGGAGCTTATTTTTGGACCAGAAGAAGGCCACGGAGTCAAAGAGTTGGGCCAGAAGAGTCCCGGGCTGCCCACGAGGGTGGGGGGCGCGCCCACCCCCTGGGCGCGCCTCCCTTCCTCGTGGACAGCCCAGAGGCCCCCCTGACTTGTTCTCGATGCCAACACCTCTCATATATACCCAAACTTCCAGAAAGAAACCTAGATCGAGAGTTCCGCCGCCGCAAGCCTCTGTAGCCACGAGAAATCAATCTAGGCCCTCTCCGGCACCCTGCCGGAGGGGCCATCATCACCGGTGGCCATGGAGGAGTATCCTGGAGAGGCCATCATCGCCATGAAGGCCAAGGACCAGAGGGAGAACCTTTCCCCATCCAGAGGGGAGGCCATGGAGGAGGAAGCACAAGGGGGAGAACCTCTCCTCATCTCTCTTGGTGGCACCGGAGTGCCATTGAGAGGGGAATCATCGCCGCGGTGATCGTCTTCATCAACATCACCATCATCATCACCATCCTCATCTCTTTTACGCGGTCCACTCTCCCGCACCCCGCTGTAATCCCTACTTTAACATGGTGCATTATGCCACATATTATGATCCAATGATGTGTTGCCATCCTATGATGTTTTGAGTAGATATCCTTTGTCTTTGGGTTGATTGATGATCTAGATTGGTATGAGTTGTATGTTTTATTTTGGTGCTGTCCTATGGTGCCCTCCGTGTCGAGCAAGCGTGAGGGATCCCGCTGTAGGGTGTTGCAAAACGTTCATGATTCGCTTATAGTGGGTTGGTGAGTGACTGAAACACAAACCCGAGTAAGGGGGTTGTTGCATATGGGAATAAAGAGGACTTGATGCTTTAATGCTATGGTTGGGTTTTACCTTAATGATCTTTAGTAGTTGCGGATGCTTGCCAGAGTTCCAATCATAAGTGCATATGATCCAAGTAGAGAAAGTATGTTAGCTTATGCCTCTCCCTCATATGAAATTGCAATGACGACAATCGTTCTTGTTAACAATTGCCTAGGACAATTCCGCACACCGATCCACCATTATTCCACACTCGCTATTTATAATATTTAGTAATATATTCTAACTTTATAATAAAAGCACCTACTTTTATATTTTAGCTCTCCGATACCATGCAAAGTTATCCTCTTCATACTCACAACGTAGTTTTATTTCTCGTTTCTAGTTGGAAGCAAACATTTGGTATACGTAGAGTCGTATTAGTGGCAGATAGGGCTTGAGAGAATATTGATCTTACCTTTAGCTCCTTGTGGGTTCGACACTCCATACTTATCACTTCCACTTTTGGAAATTGCTACGATGATTCCCTTCACTTGGGGATTATCAAGCTCTTTTCTGGCGCCGTTGCCGGGGAGCAATAGCGTGGGGTTGATATTCTCGTGTGTGCTTGTTTGCTTTCTTCACTAAGTAGATTTTGTTTTTCCTTTTTGTTTCTGTTTAGTTGTGGGTGAAACATACAAAAAAATTAAAAGAATGAAAATACAAAAAAATTACTTGCCTCTCATGCCTAAAAAGTTTTTCAAAAAGAGAAGTGATTGGAAAGTTATGCATTGAAGAAGTGAGGGTCGACCTTGAGCACTTGTGTTCATGCTCACCGAAACAATTTATAATTTTTCATGGAAGTTTCTCTGTAAATAATTATCCCCTTGTATATATCCATTGTATTATAAATATAATGTGCCAAGCTTTGGTTTTGGGATGATTAGATTGCTTGTTTACTATGTGCAGAACAAAAACAGAAACTTTGGCTGTAGTGCGTGATTTTACATTTTTTACAGGAAGGTCAAATGGGTCTGAAACTATTTGCACATTACTTCTGTACAAATTGTTAAAATTTTCAAATTTATTTCATAATTTTGGGAGTTACAGAAGTTTACTAAACCTCCAGATTACTACAGACTGTCCTGTTTAAGACAGATTCTGTTTTTGATGCATTGTTTTGCTTGTTTTGATGAAACTATCGATTTCTATCAGTGGATTAAGCCATGGAGAAGTTATATTACTGTATCTACAATGCAAAAACAAAATTTTAATTAGTTTTCAACAGTACTTAGAGTAATGATTTGCTTTATTATACTAACGGATCTTACCGAACTTTCTGTTGAGTTTTTGTGGATGAAGTGTTCGAAGAACGAGGAGTTACCGATGTGAGAAGAATAAAGAGAGGCAAGAGTTCAAGCTTGGGGATGCCCAAGGCACCCCAAATAAATATTCCAAGGATACTCAAGCATCTAAGCTTGGGGATGCCCCAGTTGGCATCCCATCTTTCTTCTTCAACAAATATCGGTATACCTCGGTTTTTGTTTTGTTCACATGATTTGTGTCCTTTGTGTTTTTCTTTTTCTTCAAGAACCATGCTAGTGTGAGATGCCCCTTCATAAATTTATAGAATACTTCATGTGCTTCACTTATATCTTTTAAGTATGATCTTATAGACTTGCTCTTTGTGCTTCACTTAAATCTTTTGAGTATGGTTTTATAGAATGCTTCGTGTGCTTCACTTATACATTTTGAGCTTGGATATTGGTTATCCTACATTAATTGTAGAATGCTCCATGAACTTCACTTATATATTTTGGAGTATGAATAATACTATCATCTAAGTGGGTTTGGAAGAGTGTCAACTTTAGGAATTAGTGTTCCCACTATTCCGAATGAGAAGAATTTTGCTTATGTGGAGAGTAGAAAAATTTCTATGCTTGTAGACCATGAAAAGAATGCCTTGTGTGATGGTTATATTGTTGAATTCATTCATGATGCTACTGAAAATTATTATGAGGGAGGAATATATGCTTGTAGGAGTTGCAATAATATCAAGTTTCCTCTCTATGTGCTTAAAGTTTTGAAGTTATACTTGTTTTGCCTTCCTATGCTAGTTGATTCTTGTTCCTATAAATTATGTGCTCACAAAATACCTAGGCATAGTAAGTGGTCAAGATTCAAATGTGCTAGTCATATTCGTCATGATGCTCTCTTTATGTTTCAATTCTTATCTTTTATGTGAGCATCATTGAACTCATCATGCCTAGCTAAAAGGCATTAAAGAAAAGCGCTTGTTGGGAGACAACCCAATATTTACCCTTACTGTTTTTGTGTGTTTACATGATTAAGCCACTGTAGTAATCATGTTTTATAGCTTTTGTTTCAATAAAATGCCAAGTAAGACCTTTGGGAAGACTTGGGTGAAAGTTAATGTGATCTTGCTGTAAAAAACAGAAACTTTGCCCTCACGAGATTAGCTACCATTTTTTACAGAAGAGTGATTTTGAGTTGATTATTTTTGGAGAAGATTAATAGGCAAATTCCTCACGTCTAACAATTTATTTCATAATTTTTGGAGTAGGATAAGTATGGTTTCTGTTCAGATCATTACAGACTGTTCTGTTTCTGACAGATTCAGTTTTCATTGCATAGTTTGCTTGTTTTCTAGTTTCTATGGCTTATATTTCTCAATATAAATTGTAGAAATGATATGGTACAGTAGACATTGTGTGGGAACAACTATGAACCTTGTCTTTGACAGTACCAAAGTGAATGGTTTACTCTTTATCATACTAACCTATCTCACGAAGTTTTGTTAAGTTTTGTGTGATTGAAGTTTTCAAGCTTTGGGTGAGATATCGATATGAGGAGAATAAGGAGTGGAAAGACCCTAAGCTTGGGGATGCCCAAGGCACCCCAAGGTAATATTCAAGGAAGACTGAAGCGCCTAAGCCTGGGGATGCCCCGGAAGGCATCCCCTCTTTCATCTTCAAAACTATCGGTATACCTTACTCGGAGCTATATTTTTATTCGTCACATGATATGTGTTTTGCTTGGAGCGTGTTTTCAATTTTACTTGCTGTTTGAATAAAATCATTGGATCTGAAATATTGAATTAAAAAGAATCCCCCCATGGCTAGTTAATTATTTGACTACTCAATGTGTAACGCCCCGAGACCGACACTCCAGATGCCTTCCAGTTATTTTGTTGCCGCCATGTGTTTTATTTGTTTGTTGCATTCATCATCGCATCATCCGCATTTGCATCCGCATGTTTTCATAAAACTTGCATCTGCTTGTAGTTGCCGCTCCTCGCTTTGTCTCAGTTGACCTTTTGTCAGGCCCCTTGTCTTTGTTGACCTCTCTCAGACCCCCTCGCGTGCGCGTCCGAAACTTGCCCCGAACCTGACCCGCTCAGTCATCACCGTTGGATTCAGATCATCACCAAATATCAGAAAAACATCTCCGTTTTCTTATCTAGACTCTCTAGCCTATTTTTCCTGACCGTCCGATTTTGATCGGAGGGACGAGATAGCCCTAACCTAACCAACTCGCTATATATATTAGTCTAACCCGAGACCAAATCCCTAATTTCTAGGGATCCTCCTAGCTGCCGCTGCCACTCCACTTGTCTCCTCCCACCTCGGGTTCTTCCCCGATCCAAATCCTCCCTCGAATTTCCAACCGGACCAACCACTCGTCGCATGCCCGAGATCCACTCCTCCCACGCGCTCGGCCTCCACCATCTTCCTCGCCGGGACTCACTCCAGCTTCCTCTGCCGCATCAAGAACGACGACCACAACTTCGTGCCCGGCCGGACCCAGTCGTGGTCGTCACCTAAGCAAGTCGCCGACGCGTCCCTCCCTCTCCTCCTTGCACTCTTCCTTCCTCGGATCCGTTTGCCTCACTGACCGCTGCAACCTGCAGGAGCAGGAGCGCCCCGACTAGGCCGCCCACGTCCTCTGCATCGCAGCCTCCCCTGCTTCGGCCTCCAGCCTTTGCCGTCGAGCGCCGCCTCCGCCTGGACCGCGCCAAGTCCCTGCCGGCCTCGCGTCGACCTCCTCGACATGGCTGCTGCCCTTCTGCTAAACCTCGCGCCTGCCACAGCCGCTACATCGCCTCTGCATCAAGCGCCGCTCGACCCCGCGTTGACCCGTCGCCCCGCCAAGTCCATGGAGCCGCCTTGCCCGCTGCTTCTGCTACTTCCTGTAATGCCAAGCCGCCTGCCTTCCCTCGAGTCCGTCCAGATCCGCCAAGTTCTGTCGTTCGCCGTGGCCATGGAGCTCGCCGGCGTCGTCCTCGTGCCGTCCCAGCCTCATCGTCGTTTGCCTCCTCGCCGTGGCCTCCTCTGTTCGCACGCACCAGGCCAGCACCTCTCGAAGGCCCAGCTGGCTCTGCCTGCCCCAAGCCTCTCCATCAACTGGGCCGAAGCCCATGGTGAGCAGCGCCCAGCCCCTCTCCTGTCCATGTTGGGCTAGCCAGTTTCAGCCCAGTCCACATTTTTTTCCCGTCGGACGAATTTCCCAATTATCCAGAAAACTGCCAATTTATAGTTTAGTCCCTAGTCTTCATGCATATAATAACTCGTAAACTATGCATCATATGTAAAAACTTCATGTATGTAAAATGCTCATAAATTTGTGTAGTTTAATAATATCCAACTTTCATCCATGTTTAAACTGTTTAAATGTGCTGTTTGAATTAATTTGCATAAATAGCATGTTAAAACGATTTATTTCATAACTAATTAACCGTAGCTCCGTTTTATATAAACTTTATATGTAAATGGGTTAGAAAAATGCATAGTTTAACATGGTGGCATTACTTTGCATGTTTAACAAATCTAAAATATGGTTTAGGGCAGAACAGTACCAATTCCAAAATATGCATATGAGGATTTTCCGGAATTGTTGTTTGTTGTTCCGGCCTCATTTAAACTTGCCTAGATAGGTAGTTTTCATATGTTTCACCCCTTGCCATGTTTAATAACATTTAATATTGTTGAGTAGCATAAACGAGAGCGAACTAAATATTTGAATGTGGTGTTTCGTCAATATGCAACGAGTTGCATATTGAGCTCCACTTAACTTGTAGTATTGTTTGTTGCACTTTGCCATGCCATGCCTCATTAAACCGGACATGCATCATACTTGGTTGCGCATCATGCCATGTTTATGTGATGGTTGTTTACCATGTTGTTTGCTTCTTTCCGGTTTGCTTCTCTCGTTAGCTTCGGTTTCGTTCCGGAGTTGTGAGGATTCGTTCGACTACGTCTGTTTGTCTTCTTCATGGACTTGTTCTTCTTCCTTGCGGGATTTCAGGCAAGATGACCATTACCCTCGATATCACTTCTATCTTTGCTTTGCTAGTTGTTCATTCTATCGCTATGCTTGCGCTACCTACCACTTGTTTATCAAGCCTCCCAAATTGCCATGTCAGCCTCTAACCTTTTCACCCTTCCTAGCAAACCGTTGTTTGGCTAAGTTACCGCTTTTGCTCAGCCCTTCTTATAGCGTTGCTAGTTGCAGGTGAAGATGAAGTTGGTTCCATGTTGAAACATGGATATTTTGGGATATCACAATATCTCTTATTTAATAAATGCATCTATATACCTGGTAAGGGTGGAAGGCTCGGCCTTTTGCCTGGTGTTTTGTTCCACTCTTGCCGCCCTAGTTTCCGTCATACCGGTGTTATATTCCTTGATTTTGCGTTCCTTACGCGGTTGGGGATTTATGGGACCCCTTGATAGTTCGCTTTGAATAAAACTCCTCCAGCAAGGCCCAACCTTGGTTTTACATTTGCCTAACAACCTAAGCCTTTTTCCCTTGGGTTTCCGGAGCCCGAGGGTCATCTTTATTTTAACCCCCCCGGGCTAGTGCTCCTCTGAGTGTTGGTCCAACCTGTCAGCCGCCGGTGGTCACCAGGGGCAACTCTGGGCTGGCCTACCGGAAGTTTGGACAATCCGGTGTGCCCTGAGAATGAGATACGTGCGACTCCTATCGGGATTTGTCGGCACATCGGGCGGCTTTGCTGGTCTTGTTTTACCATTGTCGAAATGTCTTGTAAACCGGGATTCCGAGACTGATCGGGTCTTCCCGGGAGAAGGAATATCCTTCGTTGACCGTGAGAGCTTGTGATGGGCTAAGTTGGGACACCCCTGCAGGGTATAAACTTTCGAGAGCCGTGCCCACGGTTATGTGGCAGATGGGAATTTGTTAATGTCCGGTTGTAGAGAACTTGACACTTGACTTAATTAAAATGCATCAACCGCGTGTGTAGCCGTGATGGTCTCTTTTCGGCGGAGTCTGGGAAGTGAACACGGTTCTTGTGTTATGCTTGAACGTAAGTAGTTTCAGGATCACTTCTTGATCACTTCTAGTTCACGACCGTTGCGTTGCTTCTCTTCTCGCTCTTATTTGCGTATGTTAGCCACCATATTTGCTTAGTGCTCACTGCAGCTCCACCTCATTAGCACTTCCTACCCATAAGCTTAAATAGTCTTGATCTCGCGGGTTTTGAGATTGCTGAGTCCTCGTGACTCACCAGATACTATCACAACAGTTGCAGGTGTCGATGATACCAGTGCAGGTGATGCAACCGAGCTCAGATGGGAGCTCAACGAAGATCTTGGTCATTGCTATGTTTCGTTTCATGTTGATCAGTAGTGGAGCCCAGTTGGGACGATCGGGGATCTAGCAGTTGGGTTATCTTCTTTTCTTTTAGCATCGTCCGTAGTCGGACTATGTGTGTGCTCTGAATGATGTATGGATTATATGTTCATTGTGTGAAGTGGCGATTGTAAGCCAACTCTTTATCCCATTCTTGTTAATTACATGGGATTGTGTGAAGATGACCATTCTTGCGACAAAACCACCATGCGGTTATGCCTCTAAGTCGTGCCTCGACACGTGGGAGATATAGCCGCATTGTGGGTGCTACACAATGTTCTTCACTTATATCTTTTTTTGAATTAGTTTTTCATTTACTCACGTGCTTCACGTATATCCTATGAGTAAATGGTTGAATGAATTGAATGTCATAAATCTGAATTTATATATGTTTCATATGCTTATAACATGGGGAGTAATGACTTCACACATAATAAGTATAGGTAGTAAACTTATTGAAAGTTAGCAAACGTAGAATTGGTCACTTGAACAATTCATGAAAGAATATTGAAGGAACAGAGATTTCACATATAAATATACTATCTTGGACATGTTTTGTAATTGTGAGCACTCATTTAAATATAACATGCTAAAAGGTTGATGCCGGACAAGGAAGACAACGTAATGGGTCATATTTTCTTATATCCAAAATAAAGTATATTGTCTTGGATCATCCAACATGTTGAGCTTGCCTTTCCCTCTCGTGCTAGCCAAATTCTATGCACCAAGTAGAAATACTACTTGTGCTTCTAAACATCCCTTAAAACGAGTTTTGCCATGAGAGTCCACCATACCTACCTATGGATTGAGTAAGATCCTTCAAGTAAGTTGTCATCGGTGCATGCAATAAAAATTGCCCTCTAAATATGTATGATCTATTAATGTGGAGAAAATAAGCTTTATACGATCTTGTGATGTGGAAGAAATAAAAGCGACAGACTGCATAATAAAGGTCCATATCATAAGTGGCAATATAAAGTGACGTTCTTTTGCATTAAGATTTTGCGCATCCAACCATAAAAGCGCATGACAACCTCTGCTTCCCTCTACGAAGGGCCTAGCTTTTACTTTTATCTTCTACCTTATGCAAGAGTCATGGTGATCTTCACCTTTCCTTTTTCCATTTTATCCTTTGGCAAGCACATTGTGTTGGAAAGATCCTGATATATATATATATATATATATATCCAATTGGATGTAAGTTATCATGAACTATTATTGTTGACATTACCCTTCAGGTAAAAGGTTGGGAGGCGAATCTATAAGCCCCTATCTTTCTCTGTGTCCGATTAAAACTTTGAACCCATAAATATCACGTGAGTGTTAGCAATTGTGAAAGATTAAATGATAGTTGAGTATGTGGAGTTTGCTAAATCAAAGCTCTGACATAGACCCTTCCTGAAAATAAGATGAATTGCAATTGTTTGATGACTAAGAATATAGTTTGTTAGTTTCAAGAAAGTTTATGATCTATACTTTAACATGTGAATAGCTTGTTACTTGATCATGAAATTTTTTACGAGATGAGCTACTGTTATGACATGTATTGATGCTAGAAAAAGTGATTGAAATTATCATTGATCAAACTTCTGCACTTGCTAGCATTCACACTTCATAAATTATTTCTTTTATCATTTACCTACTCGAGGACGAGCAGGAATTAAGCTTGGGGATGCTGATACGTCTCCAATGTATCTATAATTTATGAAGTATTCATGCTATTATATTATCAACCCTTGGATGTTTTATATGCTATTTTATATGATTTTTGGGACTAACCTATTAACCTAGAGCTCAGTGCCAGTTTCTGTTTTCTCCTTGTTTTAGAGTATCACAGAAAAGGAAAACCAAACGGAGTCCAATTGACCTGAAAATTGACGGAGCTTATTTTTGGACCAGAAGAAGGCCACGGAGTCAAAGAGTTGGGCCAGAAGAGTCCCGGGCTGCCCACGAGGGTCGGGGGCGCGCCCACCCCCCTAGGCGCGCCTCCCTGCCTCGTGGACAGCCCGGAGACCCCCCAAACTTGTTCTCGACGCCAACACCTCTCATATATACCCAAACTTCCAGAAAGAAACCTAGATCGGAAGTTCCGCCGCCGCAAGCTTCTGTATCCACGACAAATCAATCTAGGCCCTCTCCGGCACCCTGCCGGAGGGGGCCATCATCACCGGTGGCCATGGAGGAGTATCTCGGAGAGGCCATCATCGCCATGAAGGCCAAGGACCAGAGGGAGAACCTTTCCCCATCCAGGGGGAGGCCATGGAGGAGGAAGCACAAGGGGAGAACCTCTCCTCCTCTCTCCTGGTGGCACCGGAGTGCCATCGAGAGGGGAATCATCGCCGCGGTGATCGTCTTCATCAACATCACCATCATCATCACCATCCTCATCTCTTTTACGCGGTCCACTCTCCCGCACCCCGCTGTAATCCCTACTTGAACATGGTGCTTTATGCCACATATTATGATCCAATGATGTGTTGCCATCCTATGATGTTTTGAGTAGATATCCTTTGTCTTTGGGTTGATTGATGATCTAGATTGGTACGAGTTGTATGTTTTATTTTGGTGCTTTCCTTTGGTGCCCTCCGTGTCGCGCAAGCGTGAGGGATTCCCGCTGTAGGGTGTTGCAATATGTTCATGATTCGCTTAGAGTGGGTTGGTGAGTGACTGAAACACAAATCCGAGTAAGGGGGTTGTTGCGTATGGGAATAAAGAGGACTTGATGGTTTAATGCTATGGTCGGGTTTTACCTTAATGATCTTTAGTGGTTGCGGATGCTTGCTAGAGTTCCAATCATAAGTGCATATGATCCATGTAGAGAAAGTATGTTAGCTTATGCCTCTCCCTAATATGAAATTGCAATGACGACTATCTGTCTTGTTAACAGTTGCCTAGGACAATTCCGCACACCGATCCACCATTATTCCACACTCGCTATTTATAATATTTGGTAATATATTCTAACTTTATAATAACAGCACCTACTTTTATATTTTAGCTCTCCGATACCATGCAAATTTATCCTCTTCATACTCACAACGTAGTTTTATTTCTCGTTTCTAGTTGGAAGCAAACATTCGGTATATGTAGAGTCGTATCAGTGGCAGATAGGGCTTGAGAGAATATTGATCTTACCTTTAGCTCCTTGTGGGTTCGACACTCCATACTTATCACTTCCACCTTTGGAAATTGCTACGATGATTCCCTTCAATTGGGGATTATCAGGTGCTAATTCCCTAATGATGCTGGATTAGACACAAGGTGCAAATTCCCAGATGATGCTGGATTACACACAAGCCAGGTGGAGTCATCAGCTGTTCGTGTCCTCGTGGCTCTAGTAAAGGCTAAAAGAAAGTGTGCAGCGGCCCTTGAGAATGTAGCTGAGTTCCTGAAGAAGCGAAAAGAGAAATCAGATGCTCTCTTCACCCATGCCAAAGAAGAGATGGAAGAAGCCAGAAATAAGGTAGCAGAGGTAGAGCAGGCTAGACGTCTCCTGGTATCTAAAACTGTCGTCAATACAAAATTTCCTTTATAATAGCTAGGTTCAAATGTTTATCCAGTCAGCATGCCTGTTGTGATGTCCGTGCAGCTACTGATGTGGCACAATTTTTTTTCGGGTCATGTAATAACAGCAATTACTTTCCAAACAATTACTTTCCCCACTCATCGCAAGCCTGACATTCCAAGTTCAACTTCCACATCAAACTCATGTTCATAGATATCTGCACATTCATACATAATGTCCACAACGATGATTCACTTCAAAGCCAAAAAAATTGAGGAGAGTTATAAATAAAGAAAAACCTCTAGTTCCTACTACCAGTGCGAGCACAACAAGTCAAGACCATGCGTAATTAATTATATTTTGGCCATTTTTTGTGTTCTAAAATGCCGGTCGGCTCGTAGAAGGACGTGTTGCGGGCACACGCGCGGATTCAATGAAGGCAGGTGGGGAAGCCTGAAGCCGGTTGCATGCGGCGAGGAGGCGTGTTCAGCCGGGCCTGCAGCGAGTGGGGCCCTCTTGGCCGGCGCGCCGGTTCAATGCCTGCGCTATGAGAGGTCGCGCCCGTGTCAGAGCAATCACTCCCTCCAGTCCTTTTTTGTTTGGGTATAACAAAATGCCAATGAAATTTTTTAGCTCTGCATTGTTCTTGTAAGTACTTGATGTCCTTTATCAGTGTACTTATATTGACAGGTAGTTGTTCATGTACCATCACTCTGCAGCTTATTTTCCTTTGCCCTCCATTCTCTACACATCAGATCTATATTTACTCTTACCGTAAGGTTGGATAACACCGATGGTACTGAAGAAGTTTAGCTGCGCATTGCTCTTGGCTGTACCTTTTGCCTGTATCGCTGTAATTACATTTATATCTACTTGGTTATGTAGCATCACTCTTCATCTTATCTTAAATATTCTCCATTTTTTCTTATATTGTCACATCTATATTTACTCTTAACAAAATGTAGAATAAAGGCAATGCTTATGAAGAAGATTCTATGGTAAACTTCTTGAATCCCCCCCCCCATCAGCATGGACAAGGGCTTTATAGAGCCTGTCTTCACCAATAATGTAAGTTTGTCCTTCTCAAGCCTTCAAACTTTGTTGTGTATATTTGGTTAGGCATGACTGCAATAGCTGTTTATTTTTGGTGTTTGCATCAAATTGCATGTTTAAAGTTTATTATGTAGTTCATAAACAAAAGTTTATCCTTCTCAATTTAAGTTTTCAGTTGTACAACCAAGTTCCTTCTTCATACCATGTAAATTAAACTATAAGAGCAAGTGATCTTCTTTTGCACTACATGTATGCTTCTGTTCTTGATCTGTAATCCAGTGGTGTGGTGAACCTACCCACTACAGCACAATGTTAGATCATTCTACTATTATTTAAACAGTCTCTTTATTTGCCAATCTGAAATGGGATAAATTGACAGCACACTAACCATTGATACTTATGAGTTCTTGATCTGTAATCCAGTGGTGTCGTGAAGCTGCCAACTCCTTCACAATGTCATTTCCTGCCATGTCTTGACCTGAACAATACCATATTGTGTTAATGCAATTTTAAACTGTGTCACTTTATTCGTCAGTAAGAAATGTGATGAATTGTCAGCACTGATACTTTTATGTGCAAAACCTGTCATCTGTTTGCTTGTTTATCTTTTAGAGTGAGGAGGATATAAGTGTTAAAGAAGCGCAGTCTCATCAGCTTGCCCAGCTGCTTGCGTTGCAGCTCCCCAGCAGGGCTAACCTTTCTTGAACTCTATTGAAGTGCTGTCGGTTTTGTACATTATTTTGTCGACGTGTTTATTTGCACTGGTGGCGATCTTTGATGCCCAGTGTATGTAATCTGCTTGTGCTTTATTATCATAGTGGTGAACTTTGATGCCCAGTGGATGTAATATGCCGTAATTTCTTTATTGTATAGTCTAGGTTTTTTCTTATTCACGATGCTGATGTTATTTTACTGTATATATATCCTGTCTTCGCAGTAAACCGGCCAAACCGTAAAATTACGGTACATAATCGAGCCGTCATGCAATCACGATGTATGATCCGCATCATGGGCCGTCATCTTGGTCCGTTAAAAGGCCTAAATGTAAACTGTCCCACTATTAGATTCGGGCCTTTAATAGGCTAAGTAAACCGCCGGCCCTCTTTTCGCAAGAAAACTCAATGGGCTTTTAGGAGGCTGAGAAGTAGGTTGGGCCTGAAATGTGCCGAAGAGCTCACGGGCCGGCAGCAGCCTAAAATGGACCCCGGCCCATGATTGTGCCAATCAAATGACGGGCTTTTAACATGCAAAAATTGTCTCAGTCCTTGTTTGGCCCAATCAGATTATCGGCTGCGAGCAGGCCGGATCCAAACCGGGCCATAGTTAGGCCCAACTATATGACGGGCTTTTGACAGGCCGAAATTAATATAGGGCCAAAATGTTAAACGGGCCCTTAACAGGCCGAAACTAATATCAGGCCGAATTACTAAATGGGCCTTTAGCAAGTGGGCCCAAAAGCATAGCGTCCAGTTGACGGGCCGAATCTGATATGGGCCATAATTTAGCCCAAAGCCTCTTAAAGGGCCGGACCTGATCTGGGCCGTAATTTGGCCCAGAACGTGGTAGGCTTTTAACGGGACGGATCTCATATGGGCCATTATTAGGCCCGGAACGTGGTAGGCCATTAATGGACCGGATCAAATATGGGCCGGCATTTGGCCCAAAACATGGCAGCCAGTAAATGGGCCGGCCTACTAGGGTCCTCAAATCTTGTGGGCCTATAGCTGGGCCGGCCCATTAATGTCGGCGAAATCTCGTGGGCCTTTAGCTGGGCCGGCCAATTATGGTCCACAAAAATCTTGTGGGCCTTCACCTTAGCCAGCCCATTATGGCCCGCAAAAATCTTGTGGGCCTTTACCTAGGCCGGCCCATTATGGCCCGCAAAATCTTGTGGGCCTTTAGCTAGGCCAGCCCATTATGGTCTGCAAAATCTCGTGGGCCTTTAGCGGGGCCGGCCCATTTTGGTATGCAAAATCTTGTGGGCCTTTATTTGGGCCAGCTCATTTAAACTCTATGGGCCACTTTTGGGCCGTTCCACGCGTCAACATATCATAGGCGCATCTCGCCATTGGATGACACATGTGCCAAATGCGGAGCTGACACGTGTTTCCTCCAGCCAATGATGATTTTACACGTGGATATCCCCATTGGTCTGGGCTATTAACGAGTTGTCGGATCCAAAACCGGACCCGATAGCTTAACGGCGTTCTGTTACGGTGGATGCCACATGTCGGTCACCCTAGACGAAAGCACTTCTCTGACGCGTGATTTATCGTCATGGAAGTGGACACTTCCGTGATGATAATTTTGGTAATGTCATGGAACACTTCTATGATAGAACAGGTATGACTATCTTGATTCTGTCATAAAATCGTCATGGATGTATGTGCATGACATAAAACGCGACCTACTGTGACAAACACGTATCATCACGGAAGTGTAATTTTTTTGTAGTGAGATCTCTCTTCCCCTAGCTCACGCTCTCACCACGATCTGAAAGCTTAGCTCGCCGAACCCGAAAAACAAGGAACACAAGAGTTTATACTGGTCGGGCCACCGATGTGGTGTAATACCCTACTCCAGTGTGGTGTGGTGGGATTGCCTTGTAGAATGGATGAACAAGTACAAGGGAAGAACTACCTCCTCAGGAGAGGTGTTCTTGAGCTCGGTGAACTTGTGTGTGTGGATGGAATGGATCTAATCCAAGATGAGTTGGGCCGAATCAGTTGCCTCCGACGGTGGTGGCTAGTCCTATTTATAGAGGCCTGGGTCCTCTTCCCAAATATTAGGCGGGAAGGGATCCCACAATGGCCAATTTAAAGGGGAGAGCTAGTACAAGCTATCCTGACAAAAGGTGGTCTTGGCCTGCCAAAGGCTCTAGTCGTGACGCCTTCGTGGGCTCTGTGATGACCTCCATCCTGCCGTCCTGCTGGTCTTGGTCTCGTTGCACTGATATGGAAACCTTTGCCTGATGCCTCGGGACTCCTCGCCTTCGTCGGCTCCTTTAGCACAGAAGAGGAAACCAGTACTCTGCACCTACTGGCGCTCTCCTGGCGCCTGCCTGGCCTTAGTCGTGATGGCTCACGTCACGGGATCCTCACGAGGTGCCCCTTGCCTTGATCTCTCCGCTCCTTGTGAGCAAGCCTAGTGAGGCTGCCCCTGAGGAGGTCTTGTGTTGCCCCCCTCGCGAGGGTCTTGATTGTTTGCTAGTGAAGATGGCCATACCAGGCCGCTAGTGGAGCCACGCCATGGGCCGCAGGCAGGCAAGTCTGGGGACCCCCGTTCCCAGAACACCGACAGTAGCCCCCGTGCCCAAGGCGCGCTCGGACTTGGCTTCGAGGCGAAGCCAAGGGGCAAGTGCGGAGCCCCGTGGGCCCCAACCGCCTCCGGCCTTGATTGACGTGTGGCGACTAACGGGACGTGGGCGTCCCCGCTCCCCCACGCAGCCTTGATATCCGCCTGGCTAGGCGGCCACTTCGACCTGCACAGTTACTCCTTCATCCCTGGCGACGCACTCCCCCAATTCTTCCGCCTTCTCGAGACAACAGCCTCCTCTTCCAATCTGACCTGAGCTCTGTCCTCTCCTTCGCCATGGCGCCGAGCTAGACAAAGAAAGGGAAGAAGAAGTCCAAGTCCTCAGCCGAACCACCTCTGACCCTTGAGCCAGCCATGGAGCGGTCGGTGGTGCTCAACCAGGAAGCCATGGGTGAGGTCCGCACAGCGCTTGCCGCCGACTTCAACGAATGGGGAAGACGGTGGCCTGGCCCGCATCCCGCACCTCTGTTGATAGGACGGTCATCGAGGTCCACATCTTCCTTGACACCTTATGGGTCGGCCTAATAACCCCCTTCTCCACCTTCTTCAATGCGGTGCTTTCTCATTACCAGATCCATATGCTGCACCTAGATCCCCAATCCATAGTCCTCCTTGTTGTCTTCACCTTCGTCTGCAAGGCCATGGTGGGCATTGTTCCTTCCATGGCCATACTTTGCCATTTCTTCTCGCTGCACCTGACCGACCCTCGGCAGTGCTCGGGATGCCTGAGCTTCTAGGTTGTGGCTGCGACTGCCGGCTCGAGGATTGACTTCGAGCTCCCACCGTCTGCAAGCGGGTTATGGAAGCGGTGGGTATTCGTGGACGTCGGCGTGCTCAGCCCCCTGCTCTCGCTTCCATCGGCACCCGCTGTTCCCAGCTCTGGCTGGGGCCACGAGAGGCTTGCTGACACGCGTCTTGCCTACGTCTGGCTCCGGTTGAAGAGGCTGAAGGATCTTGGCATGACTGCGCCCATGGTGGTGAAGGAGTTCATCCGGTGCTGTGTTGCCCCTCTCCAGCGCCATTATCGACCAATGTGGACCTTGTCTGGCAGCAAGGACCGCATGAGGCTTCACGAGTCCGGGCTTCCTCTTGAGGCGCAACAAACCGTGCTCGAGATCCTGACGGGCGACCCGTCGCCAACCAACATGCCGGAGGAGGGTTGTCTCTTGTACTGCTGCTCGAACAAGGTGGATTTCGCGAGGCAGATGCCCCCTTTCGATGAGTGGGGACTACGTCCGGCCGGTCTTGAATTGCCTCGCGAGAACACTGTCCCCGTGGCTCCCTTGCCCGCCGCTAGCGCGGCGACCTCCCCGGAAGTGGAAGCAGGGGGCGACCACCGTCGGCCGCTGGCGACGCGGCTCCTGAGGAATCGGCGCTGCTCGGGGCTCCCAAAGGGTCGCCCACGGCCCCCTGGAGAGCCGTCCTGAGGAAACGGCCGGAGGGACGTCGCAGCCCGATACTACTGAGGCCGCAGCCCCCGAGGCCCTGGCGGGTCGCCAGGAGGTGGAGGCCAAGGTCTCCATGCAGCCCCGCGCCCCTTAGGTCGCCTCCTCAGGAGCCAGTCCAGCCACGCCCGGTGCTGGTGACCGCGCTCAGGGCTTCGGCTGGCTCCGACTGAACTTCAGCGCGCTCCGGAAGAGGAAGGGATCTCCAAGCTCCAGCGGTGATGCCTTCTGGCCATTGAAACAGAGGAAGTATATCGCCATAGACGAGTGAGTACCTTATCCTTGTAATTTCTCGAGTGCTGCTTCCCCTCCTGACTATGGCTCCTCAGGGTCCCTTCTGCTAAGGCGATGAAATCTCCCGAGAAGCAACCTCCTCCTGCCTCGAGTCCCCTGCTGGCCTTGAGCGCCCCAAGCCAGCATGCCGCACCTGGCGCGAGGTTGGCCAGAGAGCCAAGCGCGCCAGCCTGGGGCCTCGAACCCAGGCGTTCTTGCCATCTCTCCTTCGTGTCCTTGCCTGGGGTGCGGAAGGCGTGCCAAGGACTCCTCCTCTGGTTGTCGACCACGGCTGGGTGGCCTTAGCCCTGGCCTCTCCTTCGTGCAGCGAGCCGCTTCGCCCCCCCCCCCCCCGGGCTCCTGACAGGGCCCGAAGGGCGTCTAGCAAGGCGCCGGCCCCCAGCCCCCTGCTGGGAGGAGGCGAGCCATCTCAGACCTCTTCAATGACTTCCGGGATGGGGGACGGGCCCGGTCATGCATTCGACCTCACGCGCAAGCAGGGTGCCGTCCGCCATGAGCTCTTCCAGGAGGCAATGGGTGCGCTGAGCCGGCTTGGGGAAGAGCTCGTGGACGTCGACTCCCGCCTTGAAGCTGAGGGTCTCCGGCTGGTGGACGAATGGATCAACTGAAGGTGGCCATCAACCTCGGGCGCCTCCAGCGCGAGCACACCAACGCGAAGTCTGAGGCATCCCTCGCAACCTCGCACGAGGCCAGCGCCCAGGCCTTGGAGGAGGCCAGGGAGGCAGACCACCGCCACGAGGTCGCGGAGAAGCACAGGCAGGAGCTCCTAGCCCTGAATGCCACCCTGGAGCAGCAAGTGGAGGCGCGCAGAGCTGCCTTGACATTGATGAAGGTGGCACCATCTGATGAGGAGGAGATCTTGAGGCACGAGGAACAGCTGATGCTGGAGGCCACGGAGCGCAGCCTCGAGGTTGAGCGGTTGGAGACAAGGGAGCGTCAAGTTGCCGAAGCGGAAGATGCCGCTAGTGCGCGTGAGACCAGGACCCAGGAGGAAGTTGAACGCAGGGTGGTCGAGGCTCGTGCTAATCTTGCCAACAGGTACGACCTGAAGCTGAAGCTCATGGAAGCCGAAGCTGAGGGCAGGACAGCCGCCCTCAGGTCAAGGTTGGCCGAGGCAGAGCAGCACGAGAAGGCCGCAGCAGCTGCCTTGATCTCCACGCAGGCTGAGTTGGCCTCCGCCCATGCTGAGCTGCTCCCGCTTCAGTAGCGGATTACAAACGCCGAGTCCTTCGCGCAGCAGAGCAGGGAAGAGGCGCTCCGCCGACAAACGTTACTGCACGAGCATACTCCCATGCTTCGGGACCTCAGGACGAGGGCCAATCAGGCGCTAGGCGCCATCTGCGACGTGCACGCCCCTCACCCCCACGCCGAGGATTACGCCAGCCATCTTTGCTTCTTCACCGACGTCGTGACGAGCCTGGAGAACCGGGCCGAGAGGGCTCATGAGCTTGTGCACGAAAAGAGCCAAGGCCTCCTAGGGCGCGCGTTCTCCCGCGTCTTCAGCCATCTTCTGAACATCAATCCTAACTTTGACTTTTGACGCCGCCATCGCCCCGGTGCCCGAGGTCATCCAGGGCAACGTAGCGCGCTGGGTGGACGACAATGTGGATGCTCTGGTCAGGGCCTTTGCTTCTGATGATGACGCGGTGGTGATCTTGGCGAATGAGGGTGGCGTGGTTGATGACGGTGAAGATAGCACCAGCGACAGTGCCAGCAGCATGTCTGGGAGTGATTCGGAAGATGCGGTGAGTGACATGTCCGACTGAGCCTGCGCTCCTTTATTTTGAACCTGCATGCAAAAGCTTAGGCATGGCCCCTCATGATGTAAGAGCATTTTGGGGAGGGGGAGCCCCTCATGTAAACGGACTGCCATATTACCACTTAGGCTAGACTTGAAACGTGCTTTTGTGAGCTCATGAGCCCCTTGCGGGCTTGCTGCGGTAATTTACCTTAGTCCAGTCGGGCTTCAAACTGATTTGGCAGCGGCGGATGTGCGTTTCTTCCGAGGGGAGTCCTTTGCGGGCTCGCGAGGTTTTGGTCTCCTGAGGGGTCGCAGTCCACCCAAGAGGGCCTCGCGAGAAGCGAGCGCTAGTCATAGCGGGGTGTGCACATAGTGCGTGCATGCCACGGCCAGCCCCCGCTCGTAGGGTGCTCGAAAAGTGGGGAGGTAGCAGACGCAAATCTCAAAACAAGGCACGAATCCAGAAACTCACGGAATCAACACGAATGAGAAAGGATGCCCCCCATGCTTGCCTACAAAATACAATTTTGAGTTCAAATCCAAAAAGGCGGCAAAATGAGCTACAGAAAAGAGGGGTTGAAAGCAAATGGCCGCGTCCATCACCTAGCTAGTCTTCTTGTATTCCCACCAGCACGGAGCTAAGTGCTTCCACAGGCCGTGAGCAGAGCCATCGGGGGACAGTGTCGACGGCCAGCACGGAGCATGGTGCTTCCACTAGGACATGGGCGGGAGCCCCCGAGGCCCGTGGGCGGCTCTCTGGAGACATCGGGCCGTGTACAGCCCCACTCATTATTATGTGAGAGTGTCACGGGCGGAGACCTTCACAGGCGTGAGCCTTGCTTCATATCGCCAGACGAGGGCCCCGCCTTGCACCGCCCTCGACCACCGTTGGGGCGTCCGGAAACCAGGACGATGCCAAGGGGCAAAGGGGACGCTAGCGGCGCCCTCGGCGACCACGGGCCCTCTGTCGGGGGGAAGGCTCGCCAGTGCCTCCCTCACAGAGGACCTACCTCCGGGCGACACCTTGCTCCGTGCGATGCGGAGAGGGACCTTGCTCCAGGCCCCTCCCACGCAGCCCCCAGCGCGCTTCCCTGGGTGGAAGTGAGGCTGCCGCACTGGGGTCGTCGTCCACCGTTGTGACCTGATCCACCTGCGACCCACGGTTAGCGTAAGCCTGATCCTGAGAGACTAGCGGTACCCTGCGGTTGTTGTCGTCGGCGGGGTCGGCGAGGCTCCTGGGTGGCTCCTGGAAGGCCTCAACTTCCAGCATCTCCTCTTCCCAACCCGGCTCGAGGAACAAGCCAGGGTCATCCTCCGGCGTGTACTCCGCTCCATCATGCGGGGCACATAGGCCTCCGGAGCCGCCGCCCTGGAACCCCCACCATGACGCCCCGCGCCCCACGCCGCCGGGCCCAGCGCGCCGCCCTGGGGGCTGAAGGGTGGCATCCTGCTGGGGCCGTGGGGGGCAACGTTCATGACTGCGCCCACTGGGAGAGGCATAGGTGCGGCTGGGTGCCCGGCATCGATGACCGCGTCGACGCCGATGAACCCTCCTGGTGCGCCTGGGAGCACGCGGGCGCGGCGAGGCCCACTGTGCGATCTCGCCACAACTTGAGGCGTAGGTAAGGAGCAGAAAGGTGGCGTACCCCTGGTTGTGGCGTCCAACAGTTCAGCAACGCGCTCCAGCAATGCATCGCGACCGCTCTCTGCAAGTCGGCACCGCAGCAGCTCCAGCGCCACTATGAGTGTAGCTCTCATGTTTGCTTGTTCCCGTTGGGTGTGCAGCGCCGTGCACCGCGGGGTAAGGGTGGAAGGCACCGGACCGCGCCGCCCACGCCCCGTGGCGCTTGGCGGTGCGTGGGCCGCTTGGAGCGCGGAATTGAGGTCTTCTTGGGCGGACAGTGCCGCCCGGAGTGGCCAAGCTGCCCAGTGGTCGGCGTTGGTCCATGGGTCGCCGGACATCGGCACCGCGGGATGTTGGCAGGTCGGCTGATGGAAGAGAGGCTTCGGTGCACCCCTACCTGGCGCGCCAAATGTCGGATTGTGGGTTCCGGCAAAACCCTTGAGGTTCGAACTCTGGGGTGCGCACGAAGATCTCTCTTCTCCTAGCTCACACTGTCACCATGATCTCAAAGCTTAGCTCGCTGAACCCAAAGAACAAGGAACACAAGAGTTTATACTAGTTTGGGCCACCGATGTGGTGTAATACCCTACTCCAATGTGGTGTTGTGGATTGCCTTGTAGGCTAGATGAGCGAGTACAAGGGAAGAACTACCTCCTGAGGAGAGGTGTTCTTGAGCTCGGTGTGCTTTTGTGTGTGTGTGTGGATGGAATGGATCTAATCCAAGATGAGTTGGGGCCGAATCAGTTGCCTCGGATGGTGGTGGCTAGTCCTATTTATAGAGGCCCGGGTCCTCTTCCCAAATATTAGGCGGGAAGGGATCCCACAATGGCCAATTTAAAGGGGGACAGCTAGTACAAGCTATCCTGACAAAAGGTTGTCTTCGTCTGCCAAAGGCTCTGGTGGTGACGCCATCGTGGGCTCTGCGATGACCTCCATCCTGCCGTCCTTCTGGTCTTGGTCTCGTTGCACTCATATGGAAACCTTTGCCTGATGCCTCGGGACTCCTCGCTTGCGTCGGCTCCTTTAGCACCGAAGAGGAAACCAGTACTCTACGCCTGCTAGCGCCCGCCTAGTGCCTGCTTGGCCTTGGTCGTGATGGCTCACGTCACGGGAACCTCACGAGATGCCCCTTGCCTTGATCTCTGCGCTCCTCGCGAGCCAGCCTAGTGAGCCTGCCCCTGAGGAGGTCTTGTGTCGCCCCCCTCGCGAGGGTCTTGAGTGTTTGCTCGTGAAGATGGGTCGTACCAGGCCACTAGTGGAGCCACTCCGTGCGCCGCAGGTAGCCAAGTCTGGGGACCCCCATTCCCAGAACGCCGACATTATATTTTAGATAAGTTCAACAAATGGAGTGGCGTGGACAAGAGGATGTGGAACCCCTGCAAGATGCTAAGAACAAAGGATTGGCAAAAGCTCAAAAGCTCAAGACTCAACTTTTTCATTTAGTGATCCAAGATCACATTGAGTCCTTAGGAAAGCCAATACTATTAAAAGGGGGTGAGGTGTTGCTTAATGGCTTACTTGCTCAAAGTGCTTAGTGATATGCTCCAAAGCCCTGAACCACTTTCTCATATCCACATATGTCCCAAACCAAAAGTCAAACTCGGCCCTACTGATTTGATCTATCCGGCGCCACCGAGTTCACTTGACATAGCCACTGACCAAGTTTTCTGATTCGGTCCCACCGAGTTTGGTAAATTGTGTGTAACGGTTAGATTTTGTGTGGAGGCTATATATACCCCTCCACCCTTCCTTCATTTGCAAGGAGAGCCATCAGAACATGGCTACACTTCCAGCATACATTTTCTGAGAGAGAACTACCTACTCATGTGTTGGGACCAACATATTCCATTCCAACCACAAGAATCTTGATCTCTAGCCTTCCCCAAGTTGCTTTCCACTCAAATCATCTTTCCACCAAATCCAAATCTGTGAGAGAGAATTGAGTGTTGGGTAGACTATCATTTGAAGCACAAGAGCAAGGGGTTCATCATCAACACACCATCTATTACCTTTTGGAGAATGTTGTCTCCTAGATTGGTTGGTGTCACTTGGGAGCCTCCGACAAGATTGTGGAGTTGAACCAAGGAGATTGTAAGGGCAAGGATATCGCCTACTTCGTGAAGATCTACCCTAGTGAGGCAAGTCCTTCGTGGGCGATGGCCATGGTGGGATAGACAAGGTTGCTTCTTCGTGGACCCTTCGTGGGTGGAGCCCTCCGTGGACTCATGCAACTATTACCCTTCGTGGGTTGAAGTCTCCATCAACATGGATGTACGATAGCACCTCCTATCGGAAACACGGAAAAACTCTTCGTGTCTCCAATTGCTTTTGCATACTCCAATCCCATCCCTTTACATTCTTGCAACTTGCATGGTTTACCTTTCGCTACTCATATACTCTTGTCATGCTTGCTTGAAATGTATTGTGAATGTTTAAACTTGTGCTAAAACTCCACCTTAACTTGAAGAAATTAAAAACTGTTGCTTTTCTTTGTTGAGGGTCTAATCACCCCCCCCTCTAGACACCTCTTCTCGATCCTTTCAGATAACCACTTGACTCGGGTGGGAGTTAATCTTCCGGATGATAGTGTCATTGACAGAGTTGTTCAATCACTGCCACCAAGCTATAAAGGCTTCGTGATGAACTATAATATGCAAGGGATGGAAAAGACAATTCCCGAGCTCCTAACAATTCTTAAGGCTGCAGAGGTAGAAATCAAGAAGGAGCATCAAGTGTTGATCGTTAATAAGACCACTAGTTTCAAGAAAAAGGGCAAAGGTAAGAAGGGGAACTTCAAGAAGAATAGCAAGCAAGTTGCTGCTCCTGGGAAGAAGCCCAAGTCTGGACCTAAGCCTGAAACTGAGTGCTTCTACTGCAAAGGGACTGGTAACTGGAAACAGAACTGCCCCAAGTATTTGCCGGATAAGAAGGATGGAAAAGTGAAAGGTATATTTGATATACATGTTATTGATGTGTACCTTGCTAATGCTCGTATTAGCGCCTGGGTATTTGATACTGGTTCTGTTGCTCATACTTGCAACTCGAAACAGGGGCTACGGATTAAATGAAGATTGGCTAAGGACGAGGTGATGGTGCGCGTCGGAAATGGTTCCAAGGTCGATGTGATCGTCGTCGGCACGCTACCTCTACATCTACCTTCGGGATTACTTTTGGACCTGAATAATTGTTATTTGGTGCCAACATTGAGCATGAACATTATATCTAGATCTTGTTTGATGCGAGACGGTTATTCATTTAAATCAGAGAATAATGGTTGTTCTATTTATATGAGTAATATCTTTTATGGTCATGCACCCTTCATGAGTGGTCTATTTTTGTTGAATCTTGATCATGGTGATACACATATTCATAATATTGATGCCAAAAGATGCAAAGTTAAAAATGATAGTGCAACATATTTGTGGCACTGCTGTTTAGGTCATATTGGTGTAAAGCGCATGAAGAAACTCCATGCAGATGGGCTTTTGGAATCACTTGATTACGAATCACTCGATGCTTGCGAACCATGCCTCATGGGCAAGATGGCTAAGACTTTGTTCTCCGGAACAATGGAGCGAGCCACTGACTTATTGGAAATAATACATACTGATGTATGCGGTCTAGTGAGTGTTGAGGCTCGCGGCGGGTATCGTTATTTTCTGACCTTCACAGATGATTTAAGCAGATATGGGTATATCTACTTAATGAAACAGAAGTATGAAACATTTGAAAAGTTCAAAGAATTTCAGAGTGAAGTGGAAAATCATCGTAACAAGAAAATAAAGTTTCTACGATCTGATCACGGAGGCGAATATTTGAGTTACGAGTTTGATCTTCATTTAAAACAATGTGGAATAGTTTCGCAACTCACGCCACCTGGAACACCACAGCATAATGGTGTGTCCGAACGTCGTAACCGTACTTTATTAGATATGGTGCGATCTATGATATCTCTTACCGATTTACCACTATCGTTTTGGGGTTATGCATTAGAGACGGCTGTATTCACGTTAAATAGGGCACCATCTGAGTCCGTTGAGACGACACCATATGAACTGTGGTTTGGCAAGAAACCTAAGTTGTCGTTTCTTAAAGTTTGGGGTTGCAATGCTTATGTGAAAAAGCTTCAGCCTGATAAGCTCAAACCCAAATCGGAGAAGTCCGTCTTCATAGGATACCCAAAAGAAATGGTTGGGTACACCTTCTATCACAGATCCGAAGGCAAGATATTTGTTGCTAAGAATGGATCCTTTCTAGAGAAGGGGTTTCTCTGAAAGAAGTGAGTGGGAGGAAAGTAGAACTTGATGAGGTAGTTGTACCTTCTCTCGAATTGGAAAGTAATTCATCACAGAAATCAGTTCCAGTGATGTCTACACCAATTAGTGAGGAAGTTAATGATGATGGTCATGAAACTTCAGATCAAGTTACTATCGAACCTCGTAGGTCAACCAGAGTACGTTCCGCACCAGAGTGGTACGATAATCCTGCTCTGGAAGTCATGTTACTAGACCATGACGAACCTACGAACTATGAGGAAGCGATGACGAGCCCAGATTCCGCAAAATGGCTTGAGGCCATGAAATCTGAGATGGACTTTGGTTGACTTGCCCGATGATCGGCAAGCCATAGAGAATAAATGGATCTTCAAGAAGAATATTGACGCTGATGGTAATGTTACTGTCTACAAAGCTCGACTTGTTGCGAAAGGTTTTCGACAAGTTCAAGGAGTTGACTACGATGAGACCTTCTCACCCGTAGCGATGCTTAAGTCTGTCCGAATCATGTTAGCAATTGCCGCATTTTAAGATTATGAAATTTGGCAAATGGATGTCAAAACTGCATTCCTTAATGGATTTCTTAAAGAAGAGTTGTATATGATGCAACCAGAAGGTTTTGTCGATCCTAAAGGTGCTAACAAAGTGTGCAAGCTCCAGCGATCCATTTATGGACTGGTGCAAGCCTCTCTGATTTGGAATATACGCTTTGATAGTGCGATCAAAGCATGTGGTTTTTACAGACTTTTGGAGAAGCATGTATTTACAAGAAAGTGAATGGGAGCTCTGTAGCATTTCTAATATTATATGTGGATGACATATTGTTGATTGGAAATGATATAGAATTTCTGGATAGCATAAAAGGATACTTGAATAAGAATTTTTCAACGAAAGACCTTGGTGAAGCTGCTTATATATTGGGCATCAAGTTCTATAGAGATAGATCAAGACGCTTAGTTGGAATTTCACAAAGTACATACCTTGATAAAGTTTTGAAGAAGTTCAAAATGGATCAGTCAACGAAAGGGTTCTTGCCTGTGTTACAAGGTGTGAAGTTGAGTCAGACTCAATGCCCGACCACTGCAGAAGATAGAGAGAAAATGAAAGTCATTCCCTATGACTCAACCATAGGTTCTATCATGTATGCAATGCTGTGTACCATACCTGATGTGTGCCTTGCTATAAGTTTAGCAGGGAGGTACCAAAGTAATCCAGGAGTAGATCACTGGACAGCGGTCAGGAACATCCTGAAATACCTGAAAATGAATAAGGATATGTTTCTCGTTTATGGAGGTGACAAAGAGCTTGTTGTAAATGGTTACGTCGATGCTAGCTTTGACACTGATCTGGATGACTCTAAGTCGCAAACCGGATACGTATTTATATAGAATGGTGGAGCTGCCAGTTGGTGCAGTTCCAAGCAGAGCGTGGTGGTGGGATCTATGTGTGAACCGAAGTACATAGCTGCTTCGGATGCAACAAATGAAGGAGTCTGGATGTAGGAGTTCATATCCGATCTAGGTGTAATACCTAGTGCATCGGGTCCAATGAAAATCTTTTGTGACAATACTGGAGAAATTGCCTTAGCGAAGGAATCCAGATTTCACAAGAGAACCAAACACATCAAGAGACGCTTCAACTCCATCCGCGATCAAGTCAAGGAGGGAGACATAGAGATTTGCAAAATACATACCGTTCTGAATGTTGCAGACCCATTGACTAAACCTCTTCCACGAGCAAAACATGATCAACACCAAGACTCCATGGGTGTTAGAATCATTACAATGTAATCTAGATTATTTACTCTAGTGCAAGTGGGAGACTGAAGGAAATATGCCCTAGAGGCAATAATAAAGTTGTTATTTATATTTCCTTATATCATGATAAATGTTTATTATTGATGCTAGAATTGTATTAACCGGAAACTTGATACATGTGTGAATACATAGACAAAACAGAGTGTACCTAGTATGCCTCTACTTAACTAGCTCATTAATCAAAGATGGTTATGTTTCCTGACCATAGACATGTGTTGTCATTTGATGAATCGGATCACATCATTAGGAGAATGATGTGATGGACAAGCCCATCCGTTAGCTTAGCATAATGATCGTTAAGTTTCAATTCTATTGCTTTCTTCATGACTTATACATATTCCTTTGACTATGAGATTATGCAACTCCCGAATACCGGAGGAACACCTTGTGTTCTATCAAACGTCACAACGTAACTGGGTGATTATAAAGATGCTCTACAGGTGTCTCCGAAGGTGTTTGTTGGGTTGACACAGACGGAGATTAGAATTTGTCCCTCCGAGTATTGGAGAGGTATCTCTGGGCCCTCTCGGTAATGCACATCATGATAAGCCTTGCAAGCAATGTGACTAATGAGTTAGTTACGGGATGATGCATTACTGAACGAGTAAAGAGACTTGCCGGTAACGAGATTGAACAAAGTATGAGGATACCGACGATCGAATCTAGGGCAAGTAGCATACCGATGACAAAGCGTATAACGTATGTTGTCATTATGGTTTGACCGATAAAGATCTTCGTAGAATATGTAGGAAGCAATATGAGCATCCAGGTTCCGCTGTTTGTTATTGACCGGAGATGTGTCTCGGTCATGTCTACTTAGTTCTCGAACCCGTGGGATACGCACGCTTAATGTTCGATGACGATTTGTATTATGAGTTATGTGTTTTGGTGACCGAAGATTGTTTGGAGTCCCGGATGAGATCATGGACATGATGAGGAGTCTCAAAATGTTTGAGAGGTAAAGATTGATATATTGGACGATGATATTCGAACACTGGAATGGTTCAGGAGTGTTTCGGGTATTTTTCGAAGTACCGGGAGGTTACCGGAACCCCGGGAAAGTAATGGGCCAACATGGCCATATGGGAGAGAGAGTGGAGCCCACAAGGGGTGGCGGGCCCCCCCCATGGGCTGTCCAAATTGGACAAGGGGAAGGGGGCGCGACCCCCCTTTCCTCCCCCCTTCTCCTTCCCTCTTTCCCCCTCCATGAGAAGGAAAGGGGAAACCTACTAGGACTAGGACCTAGTCCTAGTGGGTTTCCCCACACTTGGGCACGCCCCTAGGGCCGGCCTCCTCCCTCTCCTCCTTTATATACGGGGGCAGGGGCACCCCATAGCACATCAATTGTTCTCTTAGCCGTGTGCGGTGCCCCCCTCCACAGTTTTCTCCTCCGGTCAAATCGTCGTAGTGCTTAGGCAAAGCCCTGCGCGGATCACATCACCATGACCGTCACCACACCGTCGTGCTGACGGAACTCTCCCTCGACACTTTGCTGGATCAAGAGTTCGAGGGACGTCATTGAGCTGAACGTGTGCTGAACTTGGAGGTGTTGTATGTTCGGTACTTGATCGGTTGGATCGCGAAGACGTTCGACTACATCTACCGAGTTATACTAACGCTTCTGCCTTCGGTCTACGAGGGTACGTGGACACACTCTCCCCCTCTCGTTGTTATGCATCTCCTAGATAGATCTAGCGTGATCGTAGGAAATTTTTTGAACTTGCATGCTATGTTCCCCAACAATTACAATCTATCATCCACTTCAAGATCTGATCCCGGGAAGAATTGACATTCAGAGGGATGACGTTTGTCGGGATCTTGAACAACTCAAAGCGACCAAACAATTGGTCACACAACCAGGCGTGGCCATAAACAGACAAGTTGTTGGCCAAGTCTGGGAGCAATCTCATCCTGTCCCCGGCATCACCATACAACCAGGCAGGTATGTCCCTCTTCTATAGTGGAGAGATACGGTGGAGGAGATAGTCTGTCCCCACGTGCTCGATGGTTAGCCTGACAGTCTTCAAGCGGGTGATCCTATTTATTGTCGGGCGAAGCCTATCGATGGTGAGGCCGAATGCGCTCCATTCCTTGCTGCACTCGACACACACTGTCCATGCCTCGCTAAACTCTGAAGCTTCCTCATCCTCAATCCAGCACCAGTCTCCTCTCCACTCTTCCACCTTGCACGCTGCAGACCAGATATATAATCCCAGGATTTCCATGACACCCGTGGCATCCAGCTGATATTTCCGGGCGGTGAGCTGTCCACCCGCGGGACAAAGTAATGCCTGAACAGATCGACATTGGGGGCAACTCCGACAAAATTCTCGCACAAATGAGCAAAGATGGCCATGGTCGCCATTGCATTTGGCGTAAAATCAAGAAGGTGGAATCCGTAAATCGGCATCATTGCCTCAAAGAATTCAGAGAAAGGGGAACACAGGCCGCAGATGAAATAAGTGCAGAAGAATCGGTACGAATTCAGCGGGTCCTCTTTTCCCTCCACCAGAACTTTGGGCGCACCATGCCCTTCGGGACTTCCCTTCCCCACAGGTACCCGTACCTGGCTTACAGAACCGGGCCATCCAGATTCGATGGGAAGAAGATAACTTCTCCCCTCCACTTCTTGTCCAACTCCGTCACCCTCTTGCTTCCCTTGTCGACCACTTCCTTCGCCGCAGCCGTCTGCTTCCCCTTCGCCGCAGTTTTCTTCCCCATTTCCTCGGACGCCGGTGTGAATGGGGATGAAGTCAGGTGGGGGAGCAGTGGCGGGTGGGGGAGAGTTATTTTGGCTTGCGGAAGAAGATGATGGGAGGGCAAGACAGGCGACCAGTGAACCGTGTCGCTCCGTGTTTTCTATCTTAAAGGGAAAAAGGCGTGGAGCGGGCGTGGAGCAGAGGCGCGACGCTTCAGAAAGTTACCGTTTACATTAACTTCAACCCTCCCACGACCACACGACTCGTAGTAGTTGCTCGAAGTGGACGTTGAATTGACTGGTCATCATGACGAAGCGTCGTGCGCAGCCCTCTCCTACCACGTGTCCGTGCACTGTTTGGGGCCTAACCCAACGTGCCGCGCAACACGTATGGCTCAGGCCCAGGGGTTTATGTCGGGGAAAATAAACCAGGGTGTATATTTTCCCCTCACCCGTGCACGGACGATGAAGCCCACAGGCACGAGACCAAGACCCCAGCACCAAGCCCAGATTGATGCACAAAGGATCAGTTCTTTGAAGGACCAACAGGCAGCACAAGAGGACCAAGACTAGCCAGAGAAGCAAGATACTGCTAAGGAAGAGACCTCCCTTGCCGGGCAGGCAAACCTGGCAAGGATGGGGTTACCCCCGGAAGCAAGCCTTTGGGACGTCCCGGCAGGCCTGCCAGGGCTTGCGGAGGCAAAACCACCTCACCGCACCACCACATCGCAACGCACGTCGTCGATCGGTGAGGTGTCAATCTTCAAAGTGACTAAGTGGCTACTATTCGCCACATGGCAGACACTTCCTACAAGAAATACCTCCAGACGAGACCCGTCCTGCGACGTGTTGAGCGAGCAGGCGCGAAGCTGGCAAAATAGCCCGGCAGGACCTGCCGGGCAAGCTACAATGTGATGTTGAGCGGCGCATTTAATGCGCTCTCTCGGCCTGCAGAGTTAGGTATGATAGCCCTATTTGCTATCTAATCAGTGCATAATGACTGATTTGCCACTGTGGTGACCCCTTTATCAATAAAAGGAGGCCCAAGGCTACCGTAGAAAGGGTTAGCGAATCCACCCCCTCACACATTCATACACGCGTAGCCGTTTCGCCCAGGCCAACCCTGCCGGGCAAGCGTGTTGCGCTCACCACCACTTTTTCCACCATCAATCCACCAAAGCAGGAGTAGGGTTTTACGCCTCACGGCGGCCCAAACTTGGGTAAAGACTGCACGTGTGATCTCTGTCGTGCTATCTCACGCTCCTCTGCTCTTTGTGCAACGTGCCATCCCCCCGCCGAACCAGCAAGGGACTCTTTTTCCCATAGGTGGCCGTGGTTTCCCACGACAGTGTGGGAAGGACACCCCTATCGCCCACACTCACTAGGCGACGGTTTAGAATGTCGTCGCGGAAAGGGGTTAAAAATCGTTTGTATAGCAGGTCGTTGTACTAGTGTACTTCCGCCCAAGGGACAGAACAGTCCAAAACGAAATAAATAAGCGGTGCTTCCCGCGGTACTAGCCAGCGGTAGTTTCGCTCGAGCGGTACTTCCGCTTAGCCTATGGGTCTAGTAAACCCGCGGTAGTTGAGAGGCAGTTAGCTCCATAGTACCGCATGAGCGGTACTACCGTGCCAAACTGCCGCTCCACTACCGCCCGTTTACAGAACCCAGAAATTAGGTGGAAGTAGGAGTCGTACTGCTCAGCCGCAGTACCGCTGGAGCGGTACTACCGTTGAGCAGAGTGGTACTACTACCTATCCTGTTCTGATAAAGTTCAAGCACAAAGGAAGAACAAGCTCAATTGTCGGTAAAGAAAGAGGGTGTAAGGAAAGCGTACGTGATGATTCCACCCAAACCTTTCGAAGAGGACCCCATCTTAATAGTACGTGGTTCCTACGACTCAAGTCCACTAAAAAAGAAACGCAAGAAAACACCTAAATCTCCAGAGGGGTTCAAATCGTCTTGTGCAACAAGGTAGCTTATCTGAAATGCTCAACGCACAAGATTAATGCGCAAATGCATTGTTAACAGTCACCAAATCCACTAAGGGAGAAATATGCCCTAACAATCTCCCCCTTTTTGGTGGATTCATGACAATACAGGATTTGCACAACTATGAGATAAGATAACATGCAAACCCAACATCTACAAAATATAGACAGGCTCCCCCTAGATGTGTGCACTATATGAGTATGCCTTCGGAATGCAAAGCCCACACACTAGGATCAACACCCCCCCTATATTGTATAGACTGGCAATACTTGCAACAATAATATGAGAAGGTAAAGCAGGGATGCAAGTAATTAGAATGTGAGCATAAAGATAGGGCATAAGATAGATAACATCTCACAAGTTAAGACATAGACATTAAAGATAAGATAAGGTAGCATATGTCTCACACCATATGATAGGTTCCACACACAAAGCAAACCAAACGACAATAAAGAGTTCACGAGAGAATGCCATCAACAACAAAGAAGAAAAACTCGTGACTCGGCAAATCCCTAAACTCTCTCCCCCTTTGGCATCGAGACACCAAAAGGGCAAAGAGTGTTAGACATGACCAAGGTGATAGTAGAGATCCATATCATCAGTACTCCTCGTGCTCATTTGAGTCCTCATGCCCCTCGGACTCCTCGTGCCCCTCAGACTCCTCGTGCCCCTTGGACTCTACAACTGCATGTTGATGCTCCATCTCGGAATATGACCACTTGAAGTGTTGAGAGACCCAAGCCTCCTCAGCTGTGACCCGCTCCTCAAAGCCACTAGAGATCTCCTGACCAAGTGCCCTCATCAAGTTCTTGTGGTGGGTCCAAGCGGCCTTCTCAGCCACATGAGCCTTGTACTGAGCCTGAGCTTCCATGCAGAAAAGCTTCTTCATCTTCGACTTAAGCTTAGATTCCCAAGATGTCACCTTCTCTGGAGAGGGAATAAACTCATAATCAGGCTCCTCCTCATCATCTAAGTTAGTGGGAGCAATCTCCTCTCCGGGGCCAGCATGTATAGTCCCCTAGTTATCCTTCAGGCGCAAATTCAGAACTGGGATAGACCATCACTACTACAGGTTGGTCCAAACGCGATAGTCCAATCAAAGACCCTTCGACGAAATTGTGTGCGATGCATTAATCACAAACGGTTATGTAATAAAACCATCAAAAAAGATGCAAAACGTTTGCGATGGCAGTGACATCAAACACGGTTCAGATTAGAGTTGCGTGTCCGATGTGTGGCAAACTGTTAATCCAGAAGAATTGTTTGCAATGAGGCAGAACAACATAAATGGGCAACCAGATGAGGGTGTGCGCGATATACGACATACAGTTCACTAGGATGAAATGTGTGTGATTAGGCAACACAATAGAAACGGTCAGCCGGATCAAGGTGTGTGCGATGGAGGGCATACAGTTCACTCAGATGAACTGTTTGTGATGAGCCAACACAACAGAAACAGTTCAACTGAACAAGATGTGTGGGATACACGGCAAACAGGTTCGTAATCAGAAATGTGTGTGAAGACCAATAATAAAAGAGATGATTGCTGCTAATAAGCCATGTGATTTGCTCTATCTACAGAAAAATAACATATATATATATATATATATAACTGAAATAAACATCCAATTACATAAGTGACTATACAGATCATTCGCACACACCTCAATAAACAATTGAATGCATTCTAAACTAGGAGAAACGATCGTCTAATCATCTACTTCTTGTGACGCTCCCGCCACTACTATGTCGCTTGATCCCTCGTCTGGGGCAGGAAGAAGACACTTCCTCATGTCAATGATTCTCCTGTACATCTCAAAGCTTGTGTACGCGTCCTTGGCCGCGTACTTGACGTGTTTGAAAGTCCGTTAAGTCGACTAGAGGGGGTGAATAGGCGATTTTTATGAATTCTTCACTGAGGAATGTCAGAGTGAGGAAATTCCTAAGAGAAGAACTACTTGCAGCGGAATAAGTACTCAGATGCAAACATAAAAGAACATAAGCACGGTCATCATGATGAAATGAAAACAAGCACAGCGTACAGAAAGCGTAAACACAGGATACACAGGATGAAGACAAATAGACTGAAGAAATTGAACTGAGGAAATAGAGAAAGTCTTCAGTCAAAGTCTTCAAACAGATATGAACAAGCACACAACACAGTAATGAGGAAACGAAAGAGTTGAGGAAATAGAACAAGTAGGCTTGGTGAAGACAATGGTAGACCAGTTCCAACTGCTATGACAGTTGTACGTCTGGTTGGAGCGGCTAGGTATTTAAACCTGAGGACACACAGTCCTCACCGTATTCTCCTTGAGCTAAGGTCACACAGACCTTGCCCAATCACTCGTGGTAAGTCTTCAGGTGACTTCCAAACCTTCACAAACTCGGTCACTCCGCGATCCACAGTTTCCTCTTGGATGCTCTAGACCATGACACCTAACCGTCTGGAAGATGCACAGTCTTCAAATGTAACAAGCGTCGGATCCACGCAAGATCAATCTCTTCAGTGATGCTCAATCACTTAGGGTTGTAGGTATTTGGGTTTGGGTTTTCCTCACTTGATGATTTTCGCTCAAAGTCCTCAGAGGATGGGATGCTCTCAAATGACAAGTGTCAGTTTCTCTCGGAGCAGCCAACCAGCTAGTGTTTGTAGGGGGCGGCTATTTATAGCCTAGGGAGCAGCCCTACATGATAAGCAATAAATTCCCTTTAATGATATAACCGTTAGGTGGATAAGATACTTTGGGACAACTGGCACGTAGCACAGCAACGGTCGGAAATTTGACTATCAAATTCCTCAGGGCTATCATGTTCCTCACTTGTAGGCAATCCGCACTGGGAATTCCTAACTCCTCAGTCAGAACAAATTCCTCCAAGACCAGAAGAACTTCGTCTCTGTCACTGAAGAAATTGACTGAACTGTATGAGATTTCCAGTGGCTTCACTCGAAAGGGTAGGTAGGTGTAGGATTTTGAATTGAGCATCACATGGAAATTTTTCCTTAGTATTTACTCGACGCCCTTTACCAGTACTGTGTTTCCTATGACTCAAGAAAGAGAAAATGGAACTATGAAAACAAAAGTCTTCATGCTTCAGGTTCCTCGTATGAATACCAAGTCTTCATGGTCACACCAATTTTTTCACTTTCAAAGTCTTCAGAAATCCAAAGTCTTCAGTCAAAGAACTTCATTTTTAGGGGTCGACTTTCTCTGTAAATATTAAACTCCTCATAGACTTATAGACCTATGTACACTCACAAACGCATCAGTCCCTTAACCTATAAGTCTTCAATACACCAAAATCACTAAGGGGCACTAGATGCACTTACAATCTCCCCCTTTTTGGTGATTGATGACAATATAGGTTAAGTTTTCAATGGGGATAAAACATATGAAGTGTAAATACACATGTTGACGAATCTAATTGCAAGATATAGAAGAACTCCCCCTGAAGATGTGCATACTGAGGAATTTGCTTTTGAAGCAATGCACATTTGAAGAGTAGCGTGGAGATCTCCCCCTATATCTTGTAATTCATACACACATTTAACATGTGATATGAAGATTTTGAAATGCATGATGAAATATGGTGACTGATGTAATTCAGCATGTGTGCATTAACATATATGAGGAATAAGCATGCAGAAGAACACAACAAAAGTATCAGACCACCATCTGGTTTAAGTTTACAACTCTATCCAACAAAGTCTTCAAAAGAACGAGAGTTGTAACTTTTCAAAAAAATGCCCATGTATAGACCCGTTTGAAGACTAACTCAAATTTCTCCCCCTTTGTCATCGAATGACCAAAAGGGTCGAAAAATGAGGACTAATGCCCCTGAAGAATATCATGTTGATGGAGGAGCACCAGTGTTGTTGGGGTCGGTTGTTGAAGTAGGGCCTGCCGCAGTGTCGTCCAAATCTTCATGCTCATCCATGCCGCGTGATGAAGAATATGAGCTGGCCACCAAGGAGGGAACTTTGACTTTCTTGAATTTCTTCGCTAGTGGCTGATGAGGGAGTCCTGGACTAAGGGGTCCTCGGGCGTCCGGCCTATTGGACATAGGCCGGACTAATGGGCTGTGAAGATACAAGACCGAAGACTCTCTCCCGTGTCCGGATGGGACTCTCCTTGGCATGGAAGGCAAGCTTGGCGACCAAATATGAAGATTCATTTCTCTGTAATCGACTTTGTACGACCCTAGTCCCCTCCGGTGTATATATAAACCGGAGGGCTTAGTCCGGAAACAGATATAGTCATACAGGCTAGACTTCTAGGGTTTTAGCCATTACGATCTCATGGTAGATCAACTCTTGTAATAATCATATTCATCAAGATCAATCAAGCAGGATGTAGGGTATTACGTCCATAGAGAGGGCCCGGACCTGGGTAAACATTGTGTCCCCTGTCTCCTGTTACCATCGACCTTAGACGCACAGTTCGGGACCCCCTACCCGAGATCCACCGGTTTTGACACCGACATTGGTGCTTTCATTGAGAGTTCCACTGTGCCGTCATCAAAAGATTTGATGGCTCCTTTGATCGTCTACAACAATGCTGTCCAAGAAGAAGTCTTCCTCCCCGGACAGATCTTCGTGTTCGGCGGCTTCGCACTGTGGGCCAACTCGCTTGGCCATCTGGAGCAGATCGATAGCTATGCCCCTGGCCGTCAGGTCAGATTCGGGAGCTTAAACTACGTCGCGGACATCCGCAGAGACTTGATCTTCGACAGATTCGAGACCACGGCAGTCACTCCCCTTCACCACGATGAACATGACTTGAATCTGTCATTGGGCCATACCCAGGAAATTGCACCGGTAATCGCTCTGGCCTTAGATCCGGAGCAGATCGCGCCATCCGAGGACGGGAAGCTCAACCCCGCCACAGAAGCCGCAGACTCCGCGGCGTTGGAGCCGCACACAGACCTAACCTCGGGTGATGTATGTGCCACCGGAACCTCGGACTCGTTTCCGGCTATAAGTTCCGAACCATGTGCGTCCGCGTATGTCGAGCAGGATCGGTCATCGATCACCGAATTCAGTGTCGCGGACATCTTTCGGCACTCGCCTTTAGGCGACGCGCTGAACTCATTAAAAAATCTATCCTTAGTGGGGGACTCACAGCCGAACTATATCCGGTTCGAACTGGAGGCTGATGACGGGGAATTTCGCTTCCCACCCGCCACCCACTACATAGCCACTGTTGAGGACTTAATCGACATGCTCGATTACGGCTCCGAAGACATCGACGGTATGGACGACGATGCAGATGAGGAGTATGGCCAAAACCCGCCGTTTACCGGACACTGGATGGCCACTTCTTCGTATGACGTATACATGGTGGATACACCTAAAGAACCTAATGACGACGATAAAGAAGATGCAGTCGAGGATAAACCTCCTGAGACACAGCCCAGACACCGGCGTCAGCGGCGCCACTCTAAGTCACGTCGTGCCAAAGACAGCAATACCGGCACCAGAGAAAACAATACTTCAGACGATGCCGAAGACAATGAAGACCCTGTTGGGGCAACCTCCGAACAGGATGAACGGGAAGACGGGCATGTTAGCCCTGATGAACAGGCCATACACGAAGACTCGGAGGACAGTAATTATCTTCCGCTCTCCAAGGACAAGGTGAGCCTCGGCAATGAGGATTTCATCGGGCCTGAGGAACCTCTCGAGCAGGAGCGCGCCGGCTAATAGCCACTGCAAGGAGCTTGAAAAAGAAGCAGCAGCAGCTTCAAGCTGACCAAGACCTGCTCAACGATAGATGGACAGATATCCTAGCAGCCGAAGAATACGGCCTCAAGTGCCCAACCAAGGGTTACCCGAAGCGCAGATTCCTACCTCAGTTCGATGAAGAGGCGACGGAACCCGCACCACGCGGTCGGGACAATGCGGCTGACCGACCACAACGCGGTCGGGATAAAGCGCCAGCTCAAGCCGAACAGGAGCCCGCCTCACCCCAACAAAAAACAAAGATAAAACAGCTCGGAGTCATACATACGAACCAGGGCAGAACCTGGACAGTAGAGCAGGACATACCAAATCGATCAACGGATCGCGAGGACGAGCCTCGACACGCAACATCGGCTACCTATTCGGACGTGACAAGTCTAGTCACGCCCGGGCCGAAACCCACAGACGGACTCCATCTAAGCTACATCGCGACGTGGCCCAATATAGAGGCGCCGCACACCCACTCTGCTTCACTGAGGAAGTAGTGGAGCATGAATTCCCAGAAGGGTTTAAACCCGTGAATATCGAATCATACGATGGAACAACTGATCCAGCGGTGTGGATCGAGGATTTTCTTCTCCATATCCATATGGCCTGCGGAGATAACCACCACACCATCAAATACCTCTCGTTAAAACTCAAAGGACCAGCTCGGTACTGGTTAAACAGTCTGCCGGAAAACTCAAAGGACCAGCTCGGTACTGGTTAAACAGTCCGGCCACCATATGACGATGACTTAAGTCACATTGTCCAGCAGCACGGAGAGTCAGCCAGGAAGCTCTGGACCAGGTTCTTAGTTAAAAAGAACCAAATCGTCGACTGTCTGGACGCAGAAGCCCTAGCGGCCTTCAAACACAGCGTCGGGGACGAGTGGCTCGCCCGCCACCTCGGTTAAGAAAAACCAAAATCCATGTCAGCCCTTACCGCTCTGATGACCCGCTTTTCCTTGTTCACTTACCAGTGCCGAACAAAAAGGGGAGGAGGCCGCCCAGTGATAGCGATGACGAAGAGACTCACAAACCAAATACCGGGGGTCAGAAGCAATTTCCCCCTGAAGTAAAAACCGTGAACATGGTATACGTGACACACAACTCTACAAGGGAGCAGGAGAAGCACTCCCTCCGGACTGAGGATCATTGATAACCCACAAGTATAGGGGATCGCAACAGTTTTCGAGGGTAGAGTATTCAACCCAAATTTATTGATTTGACACAAGGGGAGCCAAAGAATATTCTCAAGTATTAGCAGTTGAGTTGTCAATTCAACCACACCTGGATAACTTAGTATCTGCAGCAAGGTATTTAGTAGCAAAGTAATATGGAAGTAATGGTAACGATAGCAAATGTAATATTTTTGGGTTTTGTAGTGATTGTAACAATAGCAACGGAAAAGTAAATAAGAGAAGATAAATAAGTGAAAAGCTCGTAGTGATTGTAACCCCAGCAGCACCGCCAAACCTCCACACACCAGGACCACGTACCAGTCCGGCATCGCCTCCGCCATTAGAGCCTCGTCCCGAGCTCCTGCTAACAGCAATGGAGGAGAAGGAAGGAGAAGTAGAAGCGAGGCCAGGTGTGAGGAAGAAGAGAGGAGCACCGCGATCATTTTATAGCTCGAGATCGGTGTACGGTGGGCGAGGTCCACCAGCGCCACCCGTCGCTCGATCGTCGGTGTTCGGAGGCGAGTCCGCGAGCAGTGCCGACAGTGCACCGGCCCGCGAGGTGAGTGCACGCTACACCGGCAGCTAGCACGCCGCGCACTACCGCAGTACGGCCTAGATGCCCTACACGCTAGGCGTCGCCGGTGGAGGAAGCGCGGGAGAGCACGCGAGAAAGAAGAGAGAGCCAGAGGTAGAAGAAGAGGCCGACAGTGGGCCCTGGGTCCACCTGTCAGCCAGAGGGAGCACTGTGCTCTTGGGTGCGACCAGCGTGCTTTAGTAATTTAGAATTTATTCTGAATTACTATATCCACGTAGAAATATCTCGTTTTCCCCAACCATGGATTTTTTTCCGCGCAACGCCAGTATACCACACTGTGGTTTTACACCACTTATTGCCCTCTCACTGTAGCCACATTTTTATTGCATAGTAAAGTGTTGTTTTCCTTTTTTTTGGTAAGAGCAAGGTTTGTTCAAAAAGGGCTTTAACAAATCTCGAGGACGACATTTTTCTTAAGGGGGTAGTGTTGTGACACCCCAAAATTTTGACCTTGTTTTATTAATTAAAATTTTGCTAGGAAATAAAACTTTTCCATTTGTCTAGATTTACCCTTTTGATATTATGGGTTTTTACCGCAAGTGAAAACTTTCCAAAGGTATTATTGGACTTATATACTCTTTCTAAGAAACAATTCTTATTCAGTGGATTTAATTGCAAGATTTGCCTTTCCCTGAGCTTTATTCTTTTAAAATGATTTTTCATGAAATTGGAGTCTCTATTGCACTGCAACCATTTGGCAAATACATTTAAAATTTCCACCAAAATTTGGGGATGTCATGTGATGTTTCCACATCACTTTTATGCAAAAATATCTTTTGGTCTTTGGAGATTTCGAGCTCTACACCAACTTTTCAAATCTGGTCCAGTAGGCATTTTTTGCACTGCAACCTATTTAAATTTTTCTTTAAAAATTCTTCCAAGTGTTTGGAGATGTTAGTAGATGCATATAATTCAACTTCATGCAAGAACCCAGTAATGTTCTTTGAAAAATTTGAGTGAATCAACCTCTTTTTCATCCTGGTCCAGTTTGGTGATTTGTACTGCAACCCTATTTTATTTTGCTCTATGCCCATGAACTTTTTCCTGCTTGTAGCCCTCCCTACAAAACCCTTAAGTCCAGGAGAGTGGACCCATTGGAGGATTTTCAGTGCATGCAATGAGACCCTTTTCTTTCTGTCCAAAACTGAAGTTTTGCAAAACTTGCACTAGCAAGTTTCTGGTTTTCCCCATATGATCTTGCCATCATCGCCTACATCCAGGGAGACCCTGATCTGGAGATTTTGGCCACTCCAAGAGTTAACAGATTGCACTTAGCATTCTGTCGAACACTTGGTGTGCACAGTCTGTTTTGACATGAGTTGTTGTTTGCACTGTGTACTTGATCCTCTGACCCGGCAACCTTGTCCACTAAGATCCTAGCTACTCCTAACCTAGTCCTGTTAATTGCCAACCTCGCTCTCGCACTCTAGGCTGCCCTGGCATTTCGTCGAGCACGTCCCGTGCGTGCTCTGGGCGTGCCCAGAGCGCACGTTTTGCACGCGCGCGCACCGAGCCGCCGTGTCGCACTGCCGCCCTCGCCGCGCCCCGCCCCTGGCCCTTGCTCGCCTGCAGAGCCGCGCACTAGCCTCGCCCACTCGCCAGTACCAGCCAAGCCGCCCCTGGCGCCCTACAGCGCCGCCGTCAGGGCCTTTGGCGGCACGCCGGCGTCGGCAGTGAGTTCCTGCCATGGTCGGCGCTGCCCAAGCCACCCGCGCGCGCCAGCTGCCCCTGTGAACATCTCGAGCTTATCCTGGAGCCCGTCGGCACGCGCTCGTCGCCGCCACGTCGCCCTGCAGCTACAGCACCGCGGTCGCCGGTGTTCTTATCCACGGCCGCCGCGGGACCAACCTCGAGCGCCTATTTAAGGGATCCCCAAACTCGTTCAAGCGCTCAGGCGACCTCAAGCCTTCCCCCTAGAGCTCCCCAAGCAGTGGATTGACCGGAGAGGCCATCTCCCCCAACTCCGGCCGGTTCGGCCGCCGCTGCCTTCCGGTGCCATTCGTCGCAACCAGGCACTCCCTCGCCCATCCAGCGCCACCACTCACTTCCCCTTGCTCTTGCGGAGCTGCCCAGCGCCTCAGCCTCGATCAGAAACCACCGGAGCCCAAAACCCACTTCACTCCCGTAGCCCCCTCCGCCGCGGAGCTCGCCGCCGGCGACTCCTTCCACCACCGTCGACCCAACGACCACCGGGAGGACCGCCCCGGTCTGGCGGGTCCATCCCTGCCCTCAGGTGCCCTCGAGGAGCCGCCGTTCGTCGACGGCGATCGCCGGAGCCCCGCCTCGTTCGGGCAGACGAAGAGGAGGGAGAGGGGGGAATGGTCAAACCTGACCAGTGGGCCCTCTGGACCCACTGTTAGTGACCCCTGCGCCACCCACGCTGGCTTAAGTGGTCACGTAAAACGCCTGAGTACGTTTCCTCTGCTTCGAAAGCGTATTCTGTATCGAAACGTTTTCTTTTCTGGTTTTATTTAAAACAGAACTTTGACTGGCTATATCTTTTAAAATAAAACTCCAAATGAGTTGATTCTTTTCCTACCTCTCTCAAATTTCACCTAGTTTATTTTAAGATTTATTTCAAAAATATTTGGGACAACTTTTTGTACTGTGTTTGAAATATTTGTTATTTGATTTTTTTTTTGCAAAATAGGAAATGGAGAGAGAAGAAAACTTTCAAAAAGTGCACCCCCTTGCATACTCTTGAAGGCAAGCATTCTGAACTCTGGCATAATATTTTGTGTGGTGTTTTGATACGGTTACAACACCACTTTGACTTGGAGTATACGTTATTTTTATGTAACGATAAAGTCACACGCATGAGTGCATATTGGAGATGCTTTGCTGTTAGTAATAGATATGCTGGAGTTAGTGATCATCCTCGTGAGCTTCTCGTGCATACCGGAAGGAAGCCGGGAATGTCGTGGTCTTGGGTAGACACGAGCTTGTCCCTAGTTCCTCGTTGGGACAAGTGTGTCCGGTATGGCATGATGAGGTTTGATGAGCGGTGATTCTGTCTGTTAATGGGAACATTCTGATTATGCTAATCATTCGGAGAATACTTGGACCCCCTGAGTCGGCCGTAGGTCGAGTCTTGTTCAGTAACTTCCCCTCCTTGTTTTGTACTACCACTTGTCCCTGTCGCAGGTGGGGTATGGTTCAGTAAGTTGTCAACCCCTTACCAAAGCACACACCGTATAGAGAAGCCATGGTGGAAGATACCGGATGCATCCGGTAGGCATGCCACCTGGTCCGGGGGCATGGGTGTTTCCGGTTGGGACTGAGAGGGGGGCACCCCTTAGAGCGCGCGATATAAATTTGATCCCATGCTACGTCGAGGTTGTAGCCTCCCCACTTAGAGTTTTGCTTGACAGGTGTCCTGGGTGATTCCAGACACCGGTAAGTTAAGCTAGTGTGTGCAGGTCAGGCGTGTTTTCAATTAAAAGGCCGTAGGCGGAATTAGTCCCAATGGACTAAATAAATCCGTTACTCGTGGGTAAAGAGTACACCCTCTGCAGAGGTCATATCTTTTGGGATAGCCATGTTCATGTGTAAGGACTTCAGTCTGAGATGGGTCTAGTGACGGTATTCGGATGGAGAAACGGATAAACTGGATCATAGTAACGGTGTTCGGATGGAGAAACGGTTTAGCTAGAACATAGTGACGGTCTTCGGATGGAGAAACGGCTATACTAGAATATTGATTATGACCTATGACATATGAGGTTTATGTTTATTATTACTGTGGACTAACCAGTTACTTTTTTTTGAATTATTGAGTATCCCTGGGACGGTTCTACCTCCTGGATACTCACTGCGATTATTATTTATAAGCCCTTTATGTGGCGTCGCTCAGACGCCCGACTGCGGCATGCTTGTTATTTATTTATCCTTTATAAGCCCTTTATGTGGCGTCGCTCAGACGCCCGAGTGCGGCATGTTGTCATTTATTTATTATTCATAAGCCCTTTATGTGGTGTCGCTCAGACGCCCGACTGTGGCATGCTCGTTATTTTCTTTTATTCATAAGCCCTTTATGTGGTGTCGCTCAGACGCCCGACTGAGGCGTGATTTATCTTATTATCCTTTCGAGGCGTCGCTTCAGACACTCGATCGGTGCATCCTATTTCTACTCCCGTAATGCATTTTACACGAATCTACCTGCATGCGTGCATCATGAAAATTTTGTTTATTTCGTGACTGACGTTATGATCATGAATATTTCGGAGCATGATTATCTCTTATTATATTATACCCGTGTTCTTAATGTTTGCGAGTACATTCAAACGTACTCACTGGCTTGTCCCTGGCTATTGTCTTGGCCAGATTTCGCGCATGGAGATAAGCATCGCGATGACAGCCCCGGAACCTACGCATTGACGATAGCAGCCTCGCGAAGATAGGAGTTATCCTGGTCAGCTGTTCTTGTGGGAAATGGAGTCCCATAGACGCAGATGTACCACAAACCGCTTCCGCCATCAACCACTAGAAACCAAGTGTTGTACTCCTAGGCCACAATGGTCTTGTACTACATATTTTGTACTTTGCTTGGAATTCTTGTATCAAGTTGGTGCCTCATCAGCTAACAGTAATCCTGGGGCTGGTGAGCACAAAGGCCGCTTTCTGGGAAATTAATATACCAAAAATCCGGTCGTGACAGACTTGGTATCAGAGCCAGGCTGACCATTGGCTAATCCTGTCTTACCCAGGTCAATAAACCTAGGTTAACCAAACCACCAGACCTTAACCAAACCCCGGCCAAGCTTCTCGCGTAAGATAGCCCCATAGTGACCCGACGCCTTTCGGCAGACGGTGCCCAACCTATCAGCCTAGCCCGTCGATCACGCGCCAGTGACCGGCACCTAACACGTCTCATTCCCAAGCGTGCGAAGGAAGACTCCGTCCCCTTTTTCTTATAAAAAGGGCACGCTAGCCTCAACCCAGCACAGCACAGCCCCTTTCCCAAACCAAGCCACGCTGCCTGGCCCCATTGTTCACAATGAGATCACAGCAACCAACCTTGGAGGTTTTGTGACCGTGCTCGCAAACCTCACACGCCGTGCCTATGCATTAGAAGAACCTCCTGAATATGTTGTGTACCAAGGACCCATGTACGGCGAGATCCGTCAGTACTGGGCCACTGTACACATCTATGGTAGGGGTCTGTCGCCAGAACGCCCCTACAGGTTCACTGGAAGGACAACTTCCTTTGAGCCACAAGCCATCCAACTGGCAGCCCGAGAAGCTATAGTTCAACTCCGGCACTTGTCGCCCAGAGTTAACTGTCGCTCGTTCTACTACTACCCCAGTCGTGACGGGTATGGTAGGCCGCCCCAGGTTGCCAACGGAGATCACGAGACAGATCCTGCACTGTTGCATCTGGTGCGCTATGTAAGCGCACTAGAAAAACTGTTCGATCAAATCACCCTCGATCTGATCGCAGCTCGTGGAGAACTGGTTCGCCGAGCCCCGGCTAGAGGAGAAGTGGAGCCCGACGCCGACAACTCAGTCGTGCTGTTCGGACACCCGATCGATCCCTTGAGGTCTGCCCCAGCCATCAACCAGAGTGCCTTGGTCTCCCCAGAAGCGCTTCGTCGCCTTTTGGGAACCCGCTCCAACGGGATTGTGGCCAGCAACCCCCGCGATCGTCATCACCACTACCCCGACCTTGCAGCCCCTCAACCTCGACCAGCAAATCCTGACGGAGAAACCCGTGGAGAAACCTCGGCATCCGCCAGGCCAGCCCACTTAGACATTAACGAAGTGGACTAAGTCGCTTGAGTAATGTCGAGCCTTGGTATTCTTGCGCTTTGTAACTGTGTGGTCCTGTGTCGCTTTTATTAAATGATGTCTGCTTGTGCGCCCCTATTTTTGGAGTAGTAGCTATGCATATGTACGTAAACGTACAGTTGTTTTTTTTTTAATTTCGGGCGCAGCTACCAAGACCAACCCCGACGGCACCCACCACAGTAATGCGTCACATTTATGTGATATGTATATCTATGGCATTGACCCAAGAACAGGATCGACAATGAGTTACCCTTCACCACGGTACATAACCCAGCCCCAATGCTATATAAAAGGCCACCTCGTGACCTTGCCGAGTACCCCTCACCTTGTGTGCAACGCTCACCGCCATTTCTTTGCCATGCCGACCCCCAGCATTTATCTGCGAACCCCAGACGCAACCCCGGGTAGTTTTGTTAAATTATTGTGGGACTTTACCTGCAGTACCATGAGTGCCATCCATCCACCCCAGTACGAGTTGCTCAAATCGAGGATCACCCCATCCACCTCGAAATATTGGGCAGTGGTGCACATCCCTCCCTCAAACCCACACCAAGACCCAACGGAAGTTTCCTTTGTGGGGAAATCCATGCCGACTCCGCATATGGCCATAGAAGCTGCTGCGTACGAGGCGCTCGCTCGTCTTCGATTCGCGGTGAACATAATCCGCATCCAGCATTCGCTTTTTTCTAAAAGAACTGAATTTGGCTCCTGTGGTTCTTTCACACATACACCTCGGCATAACTTGCCAGGGGCTCGGTATGGGAACAAATGAGTTGCCGACAAGTCCGAACAGCTTTAGAGCGTACTTCGGCGTCGCGAGTTTGGCCTTATATGCATCAGCTCCGAATCATGTCTTGGGTCAATAGTTCGGTTGCCCGGCTCCTGTGCTTGCTACCTTACGTTCCGCTCTATCGGCTAGGGTAGTAAAGGGAGAACTACTGCGATTGTGTTTCCGGTTCATCTTAGTAGAGAAAGCCGAAAACTGACTGTCATGATGCAGCGAGAGCTGGTCAACCACTCGATGACTTAACGGAATCTTTCGCCATTCCCCCGTATTACACGAAGGTCCTTCTTTCAGGTCATACATGTAACGCGCCGCATTGGGATAACCGCGTACATAATAGGGTCTATATCATAGATCCACCATAAAACTCCTATGGCTAAGTGAAAGTGTTAACGCCCTATTGTCCGATTGCCTAGTTCACCGAATTGACACCTCCTTTATGGACCAAAATGTTGGGTTAAGAGTGATTAATTGCTTTACCGAACACCCCCGTATTTTCTACGAGGGGGCTAAAGCCGATGACTGGAAAACTTTCATATTATATAAAAACGGTCACACAAGAGGATTCAAAGCTTTTAAGCAACTCTAAAATATCTTTATTATTTCATAATATTGTCTTTCACAATTTCAATACATCTCACTCGAATATCATGTCTTTCGAGCACTGACCCTCTATCAAGCGGGCAGCCTCTAAGACAACCTCGAAATAATGCTCTGGTGCGTGATGATCCTTGCCTTGGGTGGACTGTTCGCTGCAACATCAATGGCCTTCATCTTCATCCAGTATGTCTTAACACGGGCAAAGGCCATCCGTGCACCTTCAATGCACGTTGACCGCTTAACGGCGTCGATACGCGGCACCGCGTCAGCAAGTCACTGCACCAAACTAAAATAACTATCCTGAATTGGCTTGGTCGGCCACAGCCGGACCACGACGTCCTTCATGGCAGTGCAGGATATCCGGTGAACCTCGGCCCATTGGGTCATCTGTTCGTTCAGCAACAGTGGGCGCTTTGACGCACCGAATTGCGACCAGAAAAGCTTCTCCGTTGCATGCCCTTCTTGCGCTTGGTAAAACTGCGCCGCATCGGAAGCACTCTTCGGCAAATCCAATAAAGCGTCTGGAGAACTCCACACTTGATTAAGCGGGGCATAATTTGGATCGCCAAACTCAGTTTGTAATAAAAATGGGTTACCAGCCGCGATTTCCCCAGCTTGCCGGATCTCCTCCCGGGCCGCTCTAGATTCGGACCGCGCTTCTTTTGCCTCTCGTAAGGCCTTGTCAAGATCAGCCGTTTTGGCTTTATTATCCTCCTCGGGAAATTCACAGCGGCTAGCTGCATCCTTTAGTTCAAGCACCATCGAGGATATCTTCTCCTCGTATTGGTGTCGAGCAGCCTGTTCGGCCTTTAACTCGGCAGATGCCTTTTTGGCAGCCGCATTACTAATCCGGGCCTGCTCCTTGGCCCGGGCTAGCTCAGCCCGAAGGATCTCGACTGCGGCAGCACCATCTGCAGATATGTATATCTCATTATACAATTCTTCGCGTCATGCTTATGTTATAAACACGTGCATATTATGACTGCCCCAAAAACATACCTTGCGCCTCGTCAAGCCGCCTGTTGATAAGCGTGATGTCATTATCCGCCTTATCAACCTTCTGTTGCAAATCCGCAACCTCTGTAGTCCAGACATTAGCCGGGGAGGTCACAGCCTGTGTTCCAATTAATCAGATTATTTCCTGGGCTTTTCTTTTGATCCTCTAATCGCCTCCCTTGGGAGGCCAATCAGAGTCTCATGGGCTACTATCTATACACAGGTGCATTTTGTGAATAAAACACAATCGAAAATATTACAGTACAAACCTCGAAGCCTCTTAGCAGGCTCATGAAGGCCTCATTCAATCCGCTTTTCACGGACAGGACCTTTTCAATCACCGTGCCCATCAAGGTATGATGTTCCTCTGAGACGGACGCTTGTCGCAGCATGTTCGTCAATATATCCGGCGCTTCTGGATCTCCGGAAGCTGCTGTAGGAGTATGGCCCCCCTTTGAAGGGATCCGTTTATTCGTCCCTCGAGTTGTCTCCGGCTGTAAACCGGACAGTCCGGGGCCCTTATTGTTGGCCTTGGGATCCTGGGCCGCCGAAGTATCACCTTCGGGTAGTGTCTTCATCACCCCTCGCACTACTTGTTGATCAGGAGAGACCCTCCGGGACGACACCTCAAAATCGTCCGCCTTATTGGGTGAGGAGACCGGTGGAGGTGTCTCGCTTTCCATCATCTCCGGAAGAAGATCTCCCGAGGAAGAGGATTGGTGAAGAAGACTATTCGCCGAGCTGCACCCAATCTTCGGAGGCAGCCCTTTTTTACCATGGGGCGAAGAGACGTTGACTTCTCCTTCACTTCTGCCTTCGGACGATGGAATTTTGATTCCCCCGGACACAATGCCTGATATACCTTCGGGATGGTGGCCGCCTTTGGTCCTCTCGCTCTCCGCCCTGCCCTCCTTCACATGCATCTGGTATGGTGCCGGGGCCAGCATCCTTGTTAGTACAGGATCCGCTGAGTCTTCGGGGAGAGGGGCCGAACACCTAATTCGCTCCGCTTTCTTTATCCAGCCCTGGAAGAAGATAGTTTGCTCAGTAACGTATTACGGCATACTTAACTACAAAGTGTTCGGAAATCAAGTGCTTACCGAGGTATCCGGATGGTTGCAGTCGAGGCTAATGTCCTCGGTGGTGTCCGGCCACTGTGTTCGTTTCCCAAAAAACAACTTCCACATCCCTTTGTGCGTAGTGCCGAAGAAGTGTTGGAGGGTTCGTGGTCCTTCCGGATTAAATTCCCACATGCGGGGAGGCCTACGTTGGCATGGCAGGACTCGGCGGACTAGCATTACTTGAATCACGTTGACAAGATCGATGTCCTTCTCAAGGAGGGTTCGGATGCGGCTCTGTAGAGTCTGCACTTCATCTACTGATCCCCCGTCCAGCCCCTTATTAATCCATGATTGCAAGCTGTAACAGAGGGCCGGAACGGAACGTAGGTATAGCTGCCCACTTGGTACCGCGGGGTTATGTGACGTAAAACCACTCCCACTGCCATTGGTTGGAAGTTTCGGTGAAAGAGCCTTTTGGCCAGAGAGTGTTGGTAAGCTTGCTTACTACAGCACCACCGCACTCCGCCTGTTCCCCGTCGACTACCTTCGGCTTCACACTAAAGGTCTTGAGCCATAAGTCGAAGTGTGGGGGGATTCGGAGGAATGCCTCGCACGTAATGATAAATGCCGAGAGATGGAGGAAAGATTCTGGGGCTAGATCATGAAAATCTAGTCCGTAATAAAACATAAGCCCCCGGACGAAGGGGTGAAGAGCGAATCCTAGCCCACGGAGGAAGTGAGAGATAAATACGACCCTCTCGCTGGATCTGGGACTCGGAATAACCTGTCCTTGAGCAGGAAGCCTATGGGGGATCTCCGCGGTCAGGTATCTGGCCGCCCGAAGCTTCGCAATGTCCTCCTCTGTGATAGAGGAAGCCACCCAACGGCCCTGTGGGTTGGCTCCGGACATGATTGGGAAGTTTGAAGCAATGAAGTTGAACCTTGGGTACTAGAACTCGAGGATGGAAAGACTGAGGAGAGGTTTGGCGTAAAAGGAGACGGCGCTTGGCTCCTTTATAAAGGCAACGGGTATTGGATGCCTCCTCCTAAGCCTGAAAACCTGCCTATTCCTACGGAATCATCCCAATGGGATGGTTGGGTTACCCACGCTTGTATTAATGAGAATCCCGCAATAAGGGGACATGATCTCTTCTTCGACAAGACGTGCCAATAAAAACCATGCCTCGAAACATGGAACGTCAGGACAAGAAATGGTTCGAAATAATGACCGGACAAGCGTGATGTTACGTTACAAAAAGTTGTCAGCAAATTGGACTCGTAAAATATTATACTCTCTGCGGTTGTGTGCGGTACTTGTGTTGCAGATCCGGACACGTTCGTTGCGTCCGAAGACTATCTTGGAGTATTCGGAAAGGGGAACCCGCCTTGCAATGCCGAAGACAATGTGCGCGCTGGACACCTCGTCATTGAATCCTGGTTCAGGGGCTACAGAGGGAGTCCTGGACTAGGGGGTCCTTGGGCGTCCGGCCTGTTGGACATGGGCCGGACTAATGGGCTGTGAAGATACAAGACCGAAGACTCTCTCCCGTGTCCGGATGGGACTCTCCTTGGCGTGGAAGGCAAGCTTGGCGACCAAATATGAAGATTCCTTTCTCTGTAACCGACTTTGTACAACCCTAATCCCCTCCGATATCTATATAAACCGGAGGACTTAGTCCGGAAACAAATACAGTCATATAGGCTAGACTTCTAGGGTTTTAGCCATTACGATCTCATGGTAGATCAACTCTTGTAATACTCATATTCATCAAGATCAATCAAGCAGGAAGTAGGGTATTACCTCCATAGAGAGGGCCCAAACCTAGGTAAACATTGTGTCACCTGTCTCCTCTTACCATCGACCTTAGACGCACAGTTCGGGACCCCCTACCCGAGATCCGCCGGTTTCGACACCGACAGCTGAGACCAGTCTAAGTCCTGCTTGAGACCCATTTGCTTCAGATCTTCTTCACCATAGAGATGAGACAGAACAGCCCAGGTGCGACCGAAGACTTCATGGAGGTAGTAGTGGTTCTTCTTCACTGCATTGTGTGTAGCAGTCATGTTGTGAAGAATAGAACCAAACTAACGCTTAACCCATTTGTGGTTGCGATCGACCTTCTGGTGAAGACTGAGGAGAAGTTCACGATCAGTCATCACCCTTGGAGCTGTGCCTTGAGGATTTTGCTTTGAGGCATTGGCGGTAGAGTCATGAGTGGGAGAGTCATCATTGGTGGAGTAGGATGCAGCTTTACGGAACTGACCATCAAATGGACAAATGCCTTCATCAATAATAGCAGTGGCCTTGCCCTTTTCATCAGCTAAGGAAAATGTCCATTTGAGGACTTTAATGGGGGGCAAGTAGCTGAGATGATTTTGAAAGTCAGCCTTGTAGTTGAGTGAAAACCTTGTTCTGAGGAATCTCATAATCTAGGGAGCATGAAGCTTCAACTCAAATGGAGATAATGCAACATTTGCAAGAGTCCTCATGAAGAAATCATGGTAGTTGACAGGAGTGCCATGCATGATATTGAATAGCAGTTTCTTCATGATGCCAACGACTTCTTCATCATTCGAGTTGTGCCCTTTGATTGGACTCAATGTCTTCGTCAGAATGCGATAGACAGTTCGAGGCACATACAACAATTCCTTCACGAGGAATTTTGTCCTTGGGGCTTGACCGGGCTTCAGTGGCTTCATCAACACTTGCATGTAGTGATCTGTGAGCTTGGGTTCATGATATATATAACGAGCACCTTCAAGGGGAGGACTGACAGGCGGGGCATGAAGCAATTCAGAGGCCGGTGCTTTGAAGTGAGTATTTTCAGTCATCCAGTCCAATACCCAAGAGTTCACGTCTTCAGCATTTCCTGTGATGTGCAGCGTTGCATAGAATTGAAGAATGAGTTCTTCATTCCAATCACATATATCAGTGCAAAAGTTGAGCAGTCCAGCATCGTGAAGAACACTGAGGACTGGGGCGAAGCAAGGCAGTGATTCCATGTCCACGTGAGGAATATGCTCATGGTCAAAGACTTTGTCCTTGTTGAAAAGAAGTGAAGAATAGAAGTTGGCTTGACTGGCACTCGAGAAACGCTTCCTTCTAAGATGAGCAGAGTCATATGGGTTGTAATTCGTGAAGAACACATGCTCGTGGAAGAAGTCATCAACCTTGAATTTTTGCTTCTTTGAGAAAGGATCCTTTGTCTTGGGCTGAGGAGTGTCTGTCAATTGCATCACAACCTCAGGAATCGCAATCTCAGGATCCACAGACTGAGGAATTTCAGTTCCTTCGTCAGTTGCAGCCTGGTTCTTCAATTCTTCAGCAGCAATTTAATCAGCACTAGTGGCTGGAATCTCTTCATGAATAGACGGAGTGGTGCGAGGTTCTTCAGAGCCCATTTGAACTTCAGTATGCACTGGGGACTGAGGAATCTGTTGTAGTGGCGTGAACAAAGGAGAGTTGGGGTGCTGACTTTCCCAAAAGTCATCATTCATCAGTGGTGTGGTGCTTCCAATGTCCACGTCCTTATCTTCTTCATTTAATTCTTCAACGCCTGCCTCTTCATCTATGAACTGAGGCACTGGCGATGAGACAACTGGGGTTGAAGGGATATCATCCACTTCAATTTCTTCATCCAACTGCTCTGAAGAAGCAGCAGAAGGAATATCTTCATCGGATCCGCTTGGGATCGCATAGTCTTCACAAAGGGAATGAGTTCCTTCGATGGCATGCATGAGACTGGAACAGCATCAATTGGATTCTCAAGAGAGCTTGTCAATTTCGTCATCTTCTTCAGAACTGAAGATTCTGATGAAGTTGATGCTTTCCTTTTCTTCATAGCTGCAAGCTCTGCAGCCTTGGTCTTCTTCGCATCTGATGGAGAAGGAAGAATTGGACTTGGTGTAGGTGCAGGAGGAGCAGAGGAAATTGGTTCAGTTTCTTCAGGCACAACTGATGCAGTTGCCCGGGCATGGTTAGTTTCTTCAGGCGCAGCGGTTGAAGCTTCAGCTGGCCTGGCTTGTTCTTCAGGCGCAACAATAGTGGTTGCCCTGGCAGATTCATCAGCAGCTGGAATGCAGTCATCGGCCCTGGTACTAGCAGTTCCATCAGCAGCCTGATTTTCATCAGCGGTGCTAGCATGCTCTTGTTTAGGTTGAGCAGATGCCTCAGCCTGAGGAATTTCTTGTTGCGATGCTGCTGCAACATTGCTAGTGAATTTCTCAGTTATCTTCACAAATCTGACCTTGGCTCCAAGCCAGTCAGCATAGTAGCGATCAAATTCATCACTTAGATTATTGATCTCTGATTGCAGAGCTACAAGTTCTTCAGGTGAAAGCTTCAAGATGTTTTGCTTCAGAAAGTGCTCTTTCTTGTACTGCGCTTTCTTCACCTTCCTCCCCTGTTCATATTTCCATTTCCCTTCATCAATGAAGGCAGTCAACACATGACTTTGACCAGGAGTGAGGTTCATCTCAGGCAGAGGTGTGTTGGGTCCTTGTGCCATAAGTCAATGAAGCCGAGGATTAACTTTGGATCCAGCATCAATGGCACATTACTGCCTTTGGCTCTAGCGGCTATGTGCTGCCTGTCTCTGATGATTTCAGCGAGTTCTTCATCATGAGCTTCGTCGTCATCAGACGATACTTGGAAGGTGACCTGCTTCTTGTGAGGACTTGGTCGAGAACCTCGTCCAGCAGTAGCCTTTGTCTTCAGCAGAGTGAGGCCTGTTGAGGAATTTGGAGGAGCTAAAGAACTTGCAGAGGCTCCTGAGGCAATAGAGATGTCTGATGTCCTTTGGCACGAGGCGAGATGCGCAGGTGATGAGGATTTGGAAGGAGGAGCTGAGGACTTTGGAGGAGCTGGAGCAGCATGAGGGATTTGCTGAGAGGGCTTTGCAGAACTGGGTCGTGAGGGCATTGCTGAGGAGCTTGGCCGTGAGGGCATAGAAGTTGAAGCACTGGGCTTGTGAGCAGGCTTCTTGGGCATAGCCTTCTTAGGCTTGCTAGCAGAGGCCTCAGCAGTGGCAGTAGCAGAATCTTCATTAACTTTCTTCACTGCCTCTTTAGCCATTTTGGCCAGTTTAGCTTGACGCTTGGCCCATTCTTTGGGAAATTCCTCACCTCTTCTGATGCTAGAGGGATCAGCAACATGGCCAGGTGCCAATGGAGGTCTTGGGCATGGAGGGTGTACAGCGAATTTCTTCATGTACTTGGGAGTGACATAGCGATATTCCCTCCATTCTCTGGCCCATCTCCTCACTATCCTCTGAATGCGCACTTTTCGCTCATTCTTCATTTCATGAGGAGGAGTGCAGTACCCTGCATATATAGATGTCATCAGGAATCTCAAATGCATTGTTGACTTCCAGCTTCTTTCCTCCCTTCTGAGGTTTCTTGCCATTAGCCATTTTCTTCAGTTGGGGATTTTCAACTATTGAGTTCTCTGACGAGGTATGTAACTTTTCTTCGAGGAACAATGCAAATGAGTTAAGTTGATGAGAACCTAGTGATTCAGCAGCGGACATGTGTACCTGTGAACAGAGTACAGGTGCGAAGAATTTGGAGAGGTCATATGTGTTCTCAGAAGTTTTTGCAAATAGAACAAGTTTGAGGAATTTGACCAGATGAGTCTTGAGGAATTTCACTAAGCGTTCTTTGACTTAGGTTCCAAAATTGTACAGATTGAAAATCCACACAATTAAGGAATCTTGAAGAAAAATGTTGCTTAGGGAAACAGATCAAGAACAGATGTTATGTGAGGTGTTTAGTGTGTGAAGATTTGAAGAATAAACACCTTTTGAAGATTTTTTAGAAAACAACAGAATCAACAAGGGCAGTAAAAGTAACTTTTAATTACCCTTGACAAAGAACATGATGAAATATGAAGTGTAGATTTAGAAGCTCGTCAGTTCGGATCTTCCATGCCCTAACTTGGCAGAGGAAGACAGCTACGGTGGCGGCGGAGTCAAGAAATCTGTGGCCGGCGCGAGTACGTCGGTGACGAGGTCGAGGCAGCGAAGCTCTTCCTCACCGGCGATGATGGAAGTAGTAGCGGCGCTAGGTTTTGGGAGAGCTCGAGCAAAGGAGTGAGGTCGAGTGGAGTAAAAACAAACTGAGGAGGGGAGGGGTATTTATAGCCGAGGTGAAAAACCGCTCGCCCGAGGAAATTGTACGAATGTGCCCCTGACCCTTCTCATTCGCATGACATGTGTCACCCACATACTGAGAGGTGGCGATCATGCGAGATCGTGGGTAAATAGATAACGCCATCGTGGAATGTGGAACGGTTTGAGCGGCAAAAGCTGAAAATTCAGATATGATAACTTTAATGTTTCGTTCACAAATTCTTCAGCTGACAAGGACACAGTGAAGATTTTGAACGAGTTTCAAATAGAACGCATATGAAGAATTTGTGAACAGACTGGGTTGAGTTTAGCATAGAGGGGGAAGGGTCCAATCACATTCACTTAGCAGAAAAGGCAACATGAAGAATTAGCAATAAGTGAATGTTGTAGAGGACATAAACTCACATATATATATAGCCAATGAAGAACAACAACGGAAAGAGCGAAGACATTGAAAAGTTGAATAATTTGAACAACTGATTGGTGGTGGCGTGACCCACCGTATAAGAATGATGATTTCAGACACCGTGTACAATTGTCGTAGGGCTCTGAGAATCAAATTCTTCGTTAATTTCTTCACACTTAGAGTGTTAGTCTTCATTGATTGAAGAAAAACGTTTCTTCGTGTGTTGCACATCTAAGTCATCAATTTTGTATAAGTGTTAGGATGTGTGTCCTTTTCAAAGGACATTAGAAGATTCTAGGATATTTAGCTCACACCGCAACTTGCTAAATCTCTTCTCATCCAAGGGCTTTGTGAAGATATCTGCTAGCTGTTCTTCAGTCTTCACATGCTCAATAGAGTTGTCGCCCTTCAACACATGATCACGAAGAAAATGATGACGAATCTGAATGTGCTTTGTCTTCGAGTGCTGAACCGGGTTATGAGTGATCTTGATAGCACTCTCATTGTCACAATAGAGAGGCGCATTCTTCATGTTGACACCGTAGTCATTGAGGGTTTGCTTCATCCATAGCAATTGAGCATAGCAAGAACCAGCAGCAATGTACTCAGCTTCAGTAGTAAATAGTGATACGCAGTTCTGTTTCTTTGAGGACCAACAGACCAAGGATCGTCCGAGGAAATGGCATGTGCCTGATGTTGACTTGCGGTCCACACGGTCACCAGCATAGTTAGAGTCTGAATATCCAATGAGATCAAAAGCCGAGCCCTTAGGATACCATAATCCAAGTGTTGGTGTGTGAGCTAGATATCGAAGAATATGCTTCACAGCCTTATGGCGTGATTCCTTCGGTGTAGCTTGAAAGCGGGCACACATGCAAACACTGAGCATAATATCTGGCCTAGATGCACATAAATACAATAAAGAGCCAATCATGGAGCGTTATACCTTTTGATCAAAGTCAATACCATTTTCATCAGTGCATAGATGGCCATTTGTGGGCATAGGGATTTTGACGCCTTTGCAATCTTGCATGCCGAATTTCCTCAGTACATCCTTGAGGTATTTCTCCTGAGATATGAATATGCCATTGCGTTGTTGACGAATTTGAAGACCTAAGAAGAATTTCAATTCTCCCATCATAGACATTTGATATTCTTCACTCATCATATAGGCAAATTCATCACTGTAACGTTGGTCAGTACAGCCAAAGATGATATCATCAACATATATTTGGCACACAAACAATTCACCATCATAAGATTTAGTGAAAAGAGTTGGGTCAAGTGAACTGGGTCTGAAGCCTTTCTTCATGAGGAATTCCTTCAAAGTATCATACCACGCCCGAGGGGCCTGCTTGAGGCCATAGAGGGCCTTATTGAGTCTGAAGACTTTGTCAGGATGCTTTGGATCTTCAAAACCTGGGGGTTGAGCAACATATACTTCTTCCTCAAGCTTACCATTGAGGAATGCACTTTTCACATCCATTTGATATAAGATGATATCATGATGGTTAGCATAAGCAAGTAATATGCGAATAGCCTCAAGTCTAGCAACAGGTGCAAAAGTTTCATCGAAATCAATTCCTTCAACCTGTGTGTAGCCTTGAGCTACAAGCCGTGCCTTATTCCTCACCACAAGGCCATTTTCATCTTGCTTGTTGCGGTAGATCCACTTTGTGCCAATGATATTGTGCTTGCGAGGATCTGGACGTTTGACCAGTTCCCAGACATTGTTGAGCTCGAATTGATGTAATTCCTCTTGCATAGCTTGAATCCACTCAGGCTCCAGAAATGCTTCATCTACCTTAGTGGGCTCTGTGATAGAGACGAAAGCAAAGTGCCCACAAAAGTTAGACAAATGTGAAGCTTTTGAGCGTGTGAGAGGACCTGGATGCGTTGATGTCGCTGATGATTTTCTCAATCTGCACTTCATTTGCAACGCGAGGATGAGCGGGTTGTCGTCGAGGAATTGGATCAGCATTTTCTTCAGCACCATTTTCCTCAGGTGCATCAGCATGATGTTCTTCACGTTCTGGAATGACTTCTTCAGCAGATTCTTCGGTAGGAATGACATCCTCAGTAGCCTTGAACTTGATGGTTTCCTCAGGTGACTTTTCATCTAGCACAGGAGGTAGGTGCTCTCTTTGCGAGCCATTAGTTTCATCGAACCGCACATCTACAGTTTCAACAACCTTGTGGTGAACGTTGTTGAAGACTCTGTAGGTGTGCGAGTCCTTTCCGTAACCAAGCATAAAACCTTCATGTGCTTTCGGTGCAAATTTAGAATTGTGATGAGGATCTCTAATCCAACATTTAGCACCGAAGACTTTGAAATAACTCACATTGGGTTTCTTGTCAGTGAGGAGTTCATATGCAGTCTTCTTGAAGAATTTGTGAAGATATACCCTATTGATGATGTGGCACGCAGTATCAATTGCCTCAATCCAGAAATGACGAGGGTCTTGTATTCATCAAGCATAGTGCGAGCCATCTCAACAAGAGTCCTGTTCTTGCGCTCCACGACGCCATTCTGCTGAGGAGTACAAGGAGCAGATAACTCATGAGTAATACCAAGTTCATCAAGATAGTCATCAAGACCAGTATTCTTGAACTCAGTTCCATTGTCACTTCTGATGTGCTTGATCTTCACACCAAAGTTAGTTGAAGCCCTCGAGGAAAATCGTTTGAAGACTTCCTGCACTTCATGTTTGTAAGTGACAATATGCACCCATGTGTAACGAGAGTAATCATCAACAATAACAAAGCCATATAGAGATGCTTCATTAGTGAATGTAGAGTAATGGTTAGGACCAAAGAGATCCATGTGAAGCAATTCAAATGGTCGAGTGGTAGTCATGATAGTCTTCGCTGGATGCTTGGCCTTGGTCATCTTTCCAGCTTCACAGGCTCCGCACAAGTGATCCTTGAGGAATTTGACATTCTCAATGCCAATGACATGCTTCTTCTTCGCGAGCGTGTGCAAGTTCCTCATGCCAGCATGACCTAAGTCGTCGATGCCATAGCCAGCCTTCTGAAGCTTTTGCAAGTAGACATATAGCTGGTTGTGGTCCTGTAGAGAAATCAACAATATACAGATCTCCTCTCCTAAAGCCTTCGAAGACTTTGGAATTGTAAGCTTCCATAATCACAACACAACGATACTTGCCATAGATAACAACCATATCAAGATCACAAAGCATTGAGACTGACATGAGGTTGAATCCTAAGGACTCAACAAGCATGACTTTGTCCATGTGTCGATCCTTTGAGATCGCAACCTTACCTAGACCCAATACCTTGCTTTTTCCTTTATTAGCGTAGGTAATGTGCTTCAGATGTGATGGAGATCAGGGAGCATCCATCAATAGATTCTTGTCACCAGTCATGTGATTCGTACATCCACTATCGAGGACCCACTCAGTGGCTTTGGGTAGATCATCCTGCAGATGAATTAGTGCAACTTACGAACTCATATACTTCATTAGTGAAGAATATGACATCAATTTCATCAGATCAATTTCATCAAATCAATTGAACAGATAAAGCAGTATGAGGACGTGAGAAATGAGGATTCATTTCTTCATGATTAGCCTGCGTCCTTTCAGGCATATTCAGGTCTCCAGCAAATTCTTCGGACGTTTAAGTTCGTCTGGAGACCTGACCCTGCATAAGAGATTAGTTCTTTTTCTTCACCACCCACATCTGAAGGGGTGGCAAAGAGTTCATCATTCTGCGAGCTCCATAAGAGAACGGTGGCATAGAAGCCAGTCCACTTCGTTTCACATAAGAGGAGTTAGGATAAGCATATGAATAAGCAGAGAAATTCTTCGAGGACTTATGAACATAATGGTTAGAAGAATAATGCACATATTCATAGTCCTTAGATTTTCCCTGCGAAACAGAAGTGTTAGCACGATTGTGATCATATGAGTATTTTGATCCTTGAGGAATTTGATCCACGTGAGGAATTCGGTCCGTATGAGGACTTGGATCCATATGAAGAATTTGGTCCATATGAAGAATTTGATCTGGGTACCTATTCTTCACAGGTGGTGTCATGATGACATTCACCTGAAGACTTTCAAGGCACCTTTTGGGAACCCAGATTTTCTTCATAGGAGAACCGTTCCTGCAGTTAGTGCCAACATATCTAGCAAATACTTCACCATTCTGATTTTTGAACAGTTTATAGTTGGAGGCAAATGACTCATCAGAAGAATGAGGAGATTCACATGTAAACCTAGATAAGGTAGATAGATCTACTGGAGGTCCCTTTGCAGCAACCCATGAGGTTTTGGGATACTGCTCAGGCTTCCAGTAAGTCCCATCAGCATTGGATTTCCTCTCAAAGGCAATACCCTCTTTCCTAGGGTTCCTATTGAGGATTTGCTTTTTAAGCCCATCACAAGGAGCCTCATGCCCTTTGAGGCTTTTGTACATGCCTGTCATATACAATTCCTTTAGCCCTGCATTGCCAGTGATACTAGCAATATCCTCAGATGGGGAATTAGTGATAGCAGAGACAGGTGAAGAATTTGTAGCAGTAGAAGCATTTGTACATTCAGGTAAAGAATTAGCAGATTCACGTTCAATACACTTTAAACATGGAGGAATGAATTCTTCCTGAGCAGCGCTAATTTTTTGAGAAAGTAATGAATCACGCTCCTTCTGAAGATCTTCATAACTCACCCTTAGCTTTTCAAGATCTTGCTTTCTTTGAAGAAATTCATAAGAAAGCTTCTCATGATCAGATAAGAGAGTGTTATGATGACTTTGAAGATCGTCAAACTTGGACTGAAGTCTCTGAAGACTTTCAGCCAAAGCTTTCGACTGGTCCATTTCTTCACCCAACATATCATCGCTCTTATCCAGCATATATTGGACTTAGCTCCTTGTTGTTTAGTTGCAAGGGAAGCAAGTTTGACATAACTGGGTCCAGATTCATCATCACTGGACTCGGATAGGTAGCATTCAGATACCTTAGCACCTTTTGCCATAAGGCATGGTGTAGGAGATGATGATTCTAGTTCGAATGTCATTGCTTTGAGTGATTCCTTGAAATCCTCAAACCAAGGATCATGACGAGTTTGATGACCTTCATAGACCTCAGAGAGTCGGTCCCAGATAAGCTTCGCATGACTGAGATGCATGATATTCCTGAACTGATTTTGAGACAGACAGGAGCAAATGACGTCCTTCGTCGTGAGGTTGAGAAGAGTGTACTTGTGAATGTCATCAGCTTCCGCCATCTTGCACAGATCGGTAAGACCAATCTCAGTGACGGTCCACAGCTCGTTGTTCATCGCCATGAGGCGCTTCTTCATCATGGCTTTCCACTTGGGATAATCGTGACCGTCAAAGATGGAGCATGACATGGTCTTCATTCCTGCGGTCGACATAACTAAAACTCCAGGCGGTTAAACCAAAATCACACAAAACAAGGGAGTACCTTGCTCTGATACCAATTTAAAGTGCGTTAAGTCGACTAGAGGGGGGTGAATAGGCGATTTTTATGAATTCTTCACTTAGGAATTTCAGAGTGAGGAAATTCCTAAGAGAAGAACTACTTGCAGTGGAATAAGTACTCAGATGCAAACATAACAGAACATATGCACGGTCATCATGATGAAATGAAAACAAGCACAGAGTACAGAAAGCGTAAACACAGGATACATAGGATGAAGACAAATAGACTGAAGAAATTGAACTCAGAAAATAGAGAAAGTCTTCAGTCAAAGTCTTCAAATAGATATGAACAAGCACACAACACAGTAATGAGGAAATGAAAGAGTTGAGGAAATAGAACCAGTAGGCTTGGTGAAGACAATGATTTGGTAGACCAGTTCCAACTGCTGTGACAGTTGTACGTCTGATTGGAGCGGCTAGGTATTTAAACCTGAGGACACACAGTCCTCACCGTATTCTCCTTGAGCTAAGGTCACATAGACCTCGCCCAATCACTCGTGGTAAGTCTTCACGTGACTTCCAAACCTTCACAAACTCGGTCACTCGGCGATCCATAATTTCCTCTTGGATGCTCTAGACCATGACGCCTAACCGTCTGGAAGATGCACAGTCTTCAAAGGTAACAAGCGTCGGATCCATGCAGGATCAATCTCTTCAGTGATGCTCAATCACTTTGGGTGGTAGGTATTTGGGTTTGGGTTTTCCTCACTTGATGATTTTCGCTCAAAGGCCTCGGAGGATGGGATGCTCTCAAATGACAAGTGTCAGTTTCTCTCGGAGCAGCCAACCAGCTAGTGGTTGTAGGGGCGGCTATTTATAGCCTAGGGAGCAACCCGACATGATAAGACATAAATGCCCTTCAATGATATGACCGTTAGGTGGATAAGATATTTTGGGACAGCTGGCACATAGCACAGCAACGGTCGGAAATTTGACTATCAAATTCCTCAGGGCTATCATGTTCCTCACTTGTAGGCAATCCGCACTGGCGAATTCCTAACTCCTCACTCAGAACAAATTCCTCAGAGACCAGAAGAACTTCGTCTCTGTCACTGAAGAAATTGACTGAACTGTATGAGATTTCCAATGGCTTCACTCGAAAGGATTGGTAGGTGTAGGATTTTGAGTTGAGCATCACTTGGAAATTTTTCCTTAGTATTTTCTCGACCCCCTTTAATAGTACGGTGTTTCCTATGACTCAAGAAAGAGAAAATGAAACTACGAAAACAAAAGTCTTCACGCTTCATGTTCCTCGTTTGAATACCAAGTCTTCATGGTCACACCAATTTCTTCACTTTCAAAGGCTTCAGAAATCCAAAGTCTTCAGTCGAAGAACTTCATTTTTAGGGGTCGACTTTCTCCGTAAATATCAAACTCCTCATAGACTTATAGACATGTGTACACTCACAAACGCATCAGTCCCTTAACCTATAATTCTTCAATACACCAAAATCACTAAGGGGCACTAGATGCACTTAGAGTGTTGTTCATCCAGTCTCTCATGCCAGGCTCTGTGCCAGGCGTTCTTGTCCTTCCTGCTCTCATCCTTCATCTTCATGTAGTAGGGGTCGATGATGGCCAAGGCGAGGTCAACCAGGGAGTTCTGTTTGTTCTTGTCGCTGCCCTAGACTTTGTAGTGGTCCTGGATGTTGACAAGATTCTGGCATTTCAAGCCCAAGACCTTGAGCGCTTTTAGATCGTATGTGGTGTCCACTGTAGCGAAACTGTAGTCGGAGCTGTGATAAACCTGGAGAAACGCTCGCAAGGCCTTGTGGGTAGGTGGTAGCGGTAGACGAGGACCTCATGTCGCACGCGCAACTGGGCATCGACAACCTTCTGATCATGCCCGGCACGACCGATGGTGTACTCGAGGTCGAGGCCGACCACTTGGTACTTGTCCTCAGCAAGCAACTGCTCCATAGTTCGGATGGAGCTCCCCACCGAGACTGGCTTGTTCGTGTACACCATCGAGAGGGCCTCCCCCCTCACGTGGGTGTCCACTACGTGATGCGTGGTGAACTGCCCCCTGTTGTCATCGTCGGCCCCTGGGAGCGCCATTGGAGCCACGGGGAGCGCCACTGGAACTGTTGGATGTCCTCTCTATATGTGTCGTTGTGGGTGTGCTTATTGTGTCTTGTTGCGTGAAAGATGTTGGTAAATGGCTGCAGGAATAAATGGGGGCCGAGCGGCCTAGATTCTCGCCACATCCGCATGGCAGTTATTGCAGCGGGTAACTGCATCTGGCGCCGCGCCTGGCGCAACCGCATGCACACAAACATACGTGATCGTGCACCAGCCCCGAACATTGGCAGCGTACATTTTCCCCTCCCTCCCTGTAGCTTATCTCGTCTACTTCTCCCACAATCGCCAATGGCACCGGTCCATCATCGTCGCTCAGCCACTCCGCCGTCATCAGAGGACAACTCTAGCTGGAAGGCTACACCGCGGCGGCGGCGCAGTCCCCGGCGTAGTGTAGTGCACGTGGCGTCTGTCGGTGTCATAACCGGCGGATCTCGGGTAGGGTGTCCCGAACAGTGCGTCTAAGGCAGATGGTAACAGGAGGCGGGGACACGATGATTACCCAGGTTCGGGCCCTCTCGATGGAGGTAAAACCCTACTTCCTGCTTGATTGATCTTGATGATATGAGTATTACAAGAGTTGATCTACCACGAGATCGTAGAGGCTAAAACCCTAGAAGCTAGCCTATGGTATGATTGTTGTTGTCCTACGGACTAAGCCCTCTGGTTTATATAGACACCGGAGGGGCTAGGGTTACACAGAGTCGGTTACAAGGGAGGAGATCTACATATCCTTATTGCCAAGCTTGCCTTCCACGCCAAGGAGAGTCCCATCCGGACACGGGTCAAAGTCTTCAATCTTGTATCTTCATAGTCCAACAGTCCGACCAAAGGATATAGTCCGGCTAACCGAGGACCCCCTAATCCAGGACTCCCTCAGCGTCCATGTTGGGTGTTCGCGTAACACCCACCACACGCTCCGCCGTCGCTGCTCGTCGGCAGCTGTTGTCGGCCGCCATTGCCGCCACCCCACCATTTGCCATCATGGCCGCCACACCACCGTCGAAAGCCAGGACCATCGCCCACTTCCCGTTGTGGCCGGAAGGCGGGAGTTGGCCTTCGTGGCCGCCACCCCACTGTCGGCCACCATGGCCATCACCCGCTCCGCCACCGCGGCCCGAAGGCGGGAGGCGGTGGTCGTGGCCGCCACCCCATCATCGGTCGCCGTGGTCGTGATATGTCCATTTTGCATCATGTTTTCTTACTATTATTTATGATGTTTTTATCCATAATAATGCTTTTTGGAGTAATTCTAATACCTTTTCTCTCATAATATGCAAGGTATAGACAAAGAGGGAGAATTCCGGCAGCTGGAAATCTGGACCTGGAAAAACTACATCAGGCTACCTATTCTGTACAGCTCCAAACAAGTTGAAACTTCACGAAGATTTTTTATGGAATATTTGAGGAATATTGGAGCAAATAACTACCAGAGGGGCCCACCAGGTGGGCACAACCCACCTGGGCGCGCTAGGGAGCCCAGGCGCGCCCTGGTGGGTTGTGCTCACCCAGGCCCACCTCCGGTGCCCATCTTCCATTATATAGGTCATTTTGACCTAGAAAAAATAATGAAAAGACTTTCGATGGAGCGCCGCCGTCTCGAGGCGGAACTTGGGCAGGAGCACTTTTGCCCTCTGGCAGAGTGATTCCGCCAGGGGAACTTCCCTCCCGGAGGGGGAAATCATCGTCATCATCATCACCAAAAACTCTCCCATCTTGGGGAGGGCAATCTCCATCAACATCTTCAACAGCACCATCTCATCTGAAACCCTAGTTCATCTCTTGTGTTCAATCTTGTTACCGGAACTATAGATTGGTGCTTGTGGGTGACTAGTAGTCTTGATTACATCTTGTAGTTGATTACTATATGGTTTATTTGGTGGATGATTATATGTTCAGATCCAATATGCTATTTAATACCCCTCTGATCTTGAGCATGATTATCATTTGTGAGTAGTTACTTTTGTTCTTGAGGTCACGGGAGAAATCATGTTGCAAGTAATCATGTGAACTTGATATGTGTTCGATATTTTGATAGTATGTATGTTGTGATTCCCTTAGTGGTGTCATGTGAACGTCGACTACATGACACTTCACCATATTTGGGCCTAAGGGAATGCATTGTGGAGTAGCAATTAGATGATGGGTTGCAAGAGTGACAGAAGCTTAAACCCAAGTTTATGTGCTATTCCGTAAGGGACCTATTGGATCCAAAAGTTTAATGCTATGGTTAGAATTTATTCTTAATACTTTTCTCGTAGTTGTGGATGTTTGCGGGAGGGTTAATCATAAGTAGGAGGCTTGTTCAAGTAAAAACGGCGCCTAAGCACCGGTCCACCCACATATCAAATTATCAAAGTACTGAACACGAATCGAACCAACATGATGAAAGTGACTAGATGAAATTCCCGTGTATCCTCGAGAATGCTTTGCTTATCATAAGAGACCGTTTTGGCCTGTCCTTTGCCTCAAAAGGATTGGGATACCTTGCGGCACTTTTGTTACTACTATCATTACTTGCTCATTACAAATTACCTTGCTATAAAATTACCTCGGGAATCCAGTGTTGTCCTAGGAGATCCCGGGGTACCCGTGTGATCATCCTATGGAATGCCACCCAGGCTCAAAGGGACCATAAGATTATTCATGCTAGAAACTTCCGTGTGCAGCCACAAGCCATTATGGGCTCTGGCATAGTTGGGTAAGTTGTGGGAAACCTTTCCATGATGAGCTAGCAGATGTAGGGGATTGTAGGTGTACCGGCCTATCTATCGGTTAAGGGGACCTCTTCGGAAAGACTGTGTCTCGATCATCCGTTTCTCAAACATCATGCAGTGCGAGAAATACCACGGGGGAGATCGAGTCTTGTGGGGAAAAGTGTGCAAACCTCTGCAGAGTGTTCAAACTAATCATGGTTAGCCGTGTCCCCGGTCATGGACATCTTGAGTATCTGGTACTTGAATTATTGATTTGATCTCATCACATTACTTAATGAATATGTTGGGTTATTAATACTATTTTGGGATTTGAGTTGGGGGTACCTTCTCATTAATGACATAAACTTGGTAGTTAAATAAAATCTATTCCTTTGTTGTAGGGAAAAATTGGCTTTATGCAAATATTAAACTTAGAGCCTCCACCAGCCATATATGCATGTAGTGATAGCTGTTATTTGTTCATTTCTATATAGTGTTATCTTGCCAGCATATTCCATGTGCTGACCTACACAGCTACAACGTATCATGTTGCAGAATTTTCAGACGAAGAGTAAGGTGCGCTAGGTCATTGTCATGCACTCAGTTTCTCCGTGGAGTTGGATAGACTCATTTATCTTCGATGCTTCCGCAGTTATCTTATTTTAGATGGCCTTGAGCCATATTATTGTAATAAGTACTATTTTTGAGTCACTCGATGTAAGAAGTGTGTCATTGAACTCTGTCATAAATCCTCGAGTACTGTGTGTGTCAGCAATACCGATCCAGGGATGACACTTAAGCACAGAGACTACGGTCCATTGGGATCGGGTCGCTACAAGATGGTATCAGAGCACACGCTGACTGTAGGACGCGACCACTAGGAAAATCCACATGATACTCTTCTCTACTCATTTCTAACTCTTCTCCATTTCTACTCTATAGACGGCAGACCCAAGAAACAAGTTCACACAACCGGATGACGACACCCCTTTCGGACGGCACTTGAAGGAAGTCACTAGGTACCTGAACATCGGCATACCAAGCTTCACCGGAACCTTCACCGCCACTTTACCAGAAGAGGAGCGCTGGACGATTCAAGTTCGTGTTCCAGGAAGGACTTTTGCACCAGTTACCGATCCCATCGAGTTTTCCTTTGATGCACTAACCTGGAGTTTGGGAAAGAGCATGGCCGCCCACATCGCCATTGGACGCATAGGCGAGGTGTACAGCAAGGATCTTAAGGACACCATCTACCAGATATGTGGACACCGAGATGAGCAATGGGAGATGATTTGCACCAGGAAGGATAAATCTGTTGCCGCCTACATACAGGAGATGAACCAGCACATTCGCCGGTATGAGAACCAGATGTGCGCCAACATGATAGACACGAAGAAGGTGATGACCCGGAACATGGAGCTGGAGGAAGAACTCAAAGCTACGCGCGATGGATATGAAGAGGAAATTGATTTACTATTGGAGAACAATGAAGACCTGAAGAAGAAGCTAGGAATATTCATGGGTGATCCCGAACCCAAAGAAGACATCCGTTCTGAAGATTACATCATACTAGACGACACAGACTCCGACCCCGATAGCGATGATGATTATGAAGACGAAGCTGGAGCAGATATTATGGAGTCTTCCACCGATCAAAATTTCTAGTCGACCACCCTATCGCCATTAGAAGAACTTCCATGTATATAGTAATAGTCCGCGAGATTTTGTAACGGTAGCTTAGATCGATTGTATGAATCTTGTTTGATATTGAGTGTGTGGAATGAATATGTTTGTCTCATGTGCATATGGGTAGTGATTTCTCTTTAGACCCTATTCTATTCTGTTCTCACCCCTCTAAACTTATTAGATGACTCTGAGACGTGACCCCGGATTCGTCTTCCCACCGGATCTCACTCAGTTTATCCAACAGCAGAATGCCTTGATGCAGTTGCTAGTCCGTAACCAAGGCAACAACATCAACAACAACAACCCACCGCCACCACCCCCAGTTGACAACTTAACCCGCTTTCTAAGGTTGAATCCGTCGGTGTTCTCTAGCAGCACCAAGCCGATTGTAGCTGATGCCTGGCTCCGCAAGATTGGAAGGGAGCTGACCACAGCAGGATGCACAAATGCTGAGAAAGTGCGCTTTACCGCACATCAACTGGATGGACCCGCAGCCTCATGGTGGGAGAACTACACAGCCACTTTCCCCGTGGCCAATGTCACTTGGGATCAGTTTCAACAAGCCTTCCGCACTGCACATGTCTCAACTGGAGCTATGAGTATGAAGAAGCGTGAGTTCCACAACTTACGCCAAGGGAATCGTACCGTGGCGCAGTATGTGGATGAGTTCAGCAAGTTAGCATGCTACGCCCCAGATGATGTGGCCATAGATGCCGCGAAGCAGGAGAAGTTTCTTGAGGGACTGAATGATGAACTGAGTATGCAGTTGATGGTGGCAACATTCAACAACTATCAGGAGCTGGTAGACAGGGCCCTCATGATTGAAGGCAAGCAGCAGCAGATAGAGAGCCGCAAACAGAAGTATGGACAAGGGAAGTACAACTCTGGAGCTCAGCAGAAGCCTCGCTATACCCCGTACTCAGGAGGACACACTCATACCCATGGAGGACATAACCATGGAGGACATTCTCATCCTGGAGGAAGTGGACACAACCATAGTGGCCCTAAGAATGGAAATGGGAATGGAAGTAACAGCACTCAGAGCCATTCCAACCCCGCGACACCCGCTAAGAAGGATCTAAGTCACGTTACCTATTTCAAGTGCGGGAAGACTGGACACTACGCCAACGATTGTTCTGAGGCAAAGAATGGTAACGGAAATGGAAGCTCTGGAAAGAAGCCCAACCCTTTCACCAGAGGGCAGGTGACTCACGTCAACGTGGAGGAAGTTGAAGAGCAGCATGATGCAGTTATTGGTAAGTTTTTGATTAAGTCATTTACAGCTATTATCCTTTTTGACACCGGTGCATCGCATTCATACATATCAAGGGGATTTACGGATAAGTTTAAGTTGCCCACCGTAGCCCTTAGGACACCTATGTTAGTAAGCTCACCAGGAGAGGAGTATATGGCTAGCCGAGGATGTTTCCAGTTGCCATTGACCATAGGTAGACATGTTTTCCCCTCCGACCTCATTATTCTGGAATCACAAGGATTGGATGTGATACTAGGCATGGATTGGCTATCGATGTATGGAGGAAATATCGATTGTGCTAGTAAGTCAATTATTCTCACCACCCCAGAAGGGAAACGGATCAAGTATGTGTCTAGGCATGCGCGAAGGAGGACTCAAGTAAATTCACTCTCGGGAGTTGTACAGGAGGAAGTGCCAGTTGTGAAGGATTATCCTGACGTATTCTCGGAGGAACTACCAGGCATGCCACCAGATCGTGACATAGAGTTTTTGATCGAGTTGTTGCCCGGCACCGGACCAATATCGTAGAGACCGTATCGGATGCCCGCAAATGATCTGGAGGAAATTAAGAAGCAGATTAAGGAGTTCAGGTTCATCACCGTGGGGAGCCCCAGTGCTCTTAGTTGAGAAGAAGGATGGATCTTTGAGAATGGTTGTTGATTATCATGCACTGAATGAGGTGACGATCTACCGATGATCAATGATTTGTTTGACCAACTACAGGGAGCTAAAGTATTCTCCAAGACCGATCTACGATCAGGATATCACCAGTTGAAGATCCGGGAACAAGATATACCTAAGACAGCTTTTACCACAAGGTGTGGGCTATATGAGTACACGGTCATGTCTTTTGGTTTGACTAACGCCCTTGCCTACTTTATGAGTATGATGAATAAGGTGTTCATGGAGTTCTTGGATAAGTTTGTTGTGGTGTTCATTGATGATATATTTGTGTACTCGAAGAATGAAGAAGAACACAAGGAACATTTGCATTTGGTTCTCGAGAAGCTCAGGGAACATCAGCTATATGCCAAGTTCAGCACATGTGAGTTTTGGTTGAAGGAAGTTGGATTTCTCGGACATGTTTTATCTAGAGAAGATATAGCAGTAGACCCTTCCAAGGTTAAATCTGCCACCGAGTGGTTGGCACCCACTTCAGTTGGAGAGATACACAGTTTCCTTGGACTCGTAGGATATTATCGGAGATTCATTGAGAATTTTTCCAAGATTGCGAAGCCCATGACGGAGTTATTGAAGGACACTGAGTTCAAATTGACCGAGGAGTGTGAGGCCAATTTGCAGGAGTTGAAGAAACGTTTAGTTATAGCCCTAGTGCTAATTCTCCCGAATATACACATGGATTTCCATGTATATTGCGACGCTTCTCGCCAAGGACTTGGAGGCGTACTTATGCAAGAAGGAAGAGTTGTTTCATATGCCTCACGTCAGCTTCGACCTCATGAATTGAATTATGCCACGCATGATTTGGAGTTAGCAGCCGTAGTGCATGCACTCAAGACCTGGAGACATATTCTCATTGGAAATCGTTGTGATGTATACACGGATCATAAGAGTTTGAAGTACATCTTCACGCAGAAGGAGTTGAACCTCAGGCAGAGGAGATGGTTGGAGCTCATAAAGGATTATGACATGAAACTACATTATCATCCAGGAAAGGCCAATGTTGTAGCAGACACGTTGAGCCGCAAGAGTTATGTTAATACTATAATAACCGGAGGATTACCTTAGGAGTTAGCCGACGATCTGAGAGAACTTCACTTGGAGATAGTTCCGAGAGGTTTTGTTGCAGCATTGGAAGTTCAGTCCATGTTGTTGGGAAAGATTCGAGAAGCTCAGAAAACTGATAAGGAGATTGCGGAGATAAAGGAGAAGATGAGTAAAGGAAAGGCCAAAGGATTTCGTGAGGATGAACACGAAACTTTATGGTTTGAGGATCGTATTTATGTGCCCAATGACCCAGAGATCAGGAAGTTAATTCTTCAGGAAGCTCATGATTCGCCATACTTGATTAACCCAGGAAACACCAAGATTATTTGGATTTGAAGGAACATTTCTGGTGGACAGGTATGAAGAAGGATATTGTCGAGTATGTAGCAGTATGTGATGTATGTTAGAGAGTTAAGGCAGAGCATCAGAAGACAGCCGGATTACTTCAGCCTTTGCCGATACCCGAATGGAAGTGGGATAAGCTTGGCATGGATTTCATCACCGGATTACCCAGGACACGATCAGGCTATGACTCCATCTGGGTAGTAGTGGATCGCTTGACTAAAGTGGCTCACTTTATCCCCGTGAAACCACTTATACAAGCGCGAAGTTGGCCAAGATATATATGACCAGGATCGTATGTCTGCATGGAGTTTCGAGGACCATCGTATCAGATAGAGGAACACAGTTTACCTCGAAGTTTTGGAATCAGCTGCATCAGACTTTGGGTACCAGGCTAGAGTTTAGTACAGCCTATCATCCGCAGACAGATGGACAGATCGAGAGAGTCAACCAGATTCTGGAGGACATGTTGAGAGCTTGTGCGCTAGATTATGGATCTAGTTGGGACGATAATTTGCCTTACGCAGAGTTCTCGTACAACAACAATTACCAAGCCAGTTTTAAGATGGCCCCTTTCGAAGCCTTGTATGGAAGGAGGCACAGGACACCATTGATGTGGGATGAAGTTGGAGACCGACAATTGTTCGGGCCAGATTTAATCACGGAATCAGAGGAGAAAGTCAAGTTGATTCGTGATAGACTGAAGGTAGCTCAGTCCAGGCAAAAGATTTATGCCAATAGTAAACGCAAGGAGGTAACATACGAATTCGGAGACAGAGCATATCTCCGTGTGCCACCACTTCGAGGAGTTGAACGATTTGGAGTCAAAGGAAAGTTAACACCAAGATTTGTAGGACCATACCGAGTTTTGGAACGTATGGGTGAGGTTGCCTACAAGTTGGAGTTATCCGAAGGTTTGTCAGGAGTTCATGATGTGTTTCACGTTTCCCAGTTGAAGAAGTGTCATGCAGAGATGGCTGATATTCCTCTGAGAGATACAGTGCCCCTGGAAGCAATTCAGTTAGAGAGTGACCTGACCTATGAGGAGACACTTGCTGCGTGTAACCCGTCAAGATTCTCGAGTTTGCCAACCGAGTTACACGCAGCAAGGTCATCAAGTTTTGAAAAGTTCAGTGGAGCCACCAAGCCACCTGGGAGCGAGAAGAAGACCTCCGGAAATACCACTCACACCTTTTTGCTAGCCAACCCTAATCTCGAGGGCAAGATTCATCTTAAGGGAGGTCGGTTTGTAACATCCCAATTTTCAATTTGGATGTTAATCATTAGGTCATCATATGCATCCATGATTTGTGCATTTTTGAATTTGATCTATTTGGACATTTTGATCCTAGAGACCTTAAGAAACTCAAGGACCATTTGAGAGAGTTGGAGGTTTTCATAAAAATCCATTTTTGAATTTTTAAAATTGGCATATTGGATCAAACTGGTTTTATTCGAAATTATTTTTCCAATTATTTCCAATATAGAATAATAAGAGAAGATAATATGAATTCTTCAAAACAGCTAGGAAATATTGTGAATTTAATTTTGAATAAAATATATCTATTTGAATTTTATTTGAAATTTTATTCGGTTGAATTTTATTAAATTAGGGAAAAAAGATGCATTTTAAAAAAATGCATTTAGTCCAGAAAAATGTTCACATTGTCCCAAATATTAGGAGTGGACGGTGACAATTATTTCCGAAATTTTTAGGATTTTATTTTATTTTATTTGGATTTTTCTTTGCGGCGAAATTTATTTAAAAAAAAGTTTTCGGACCGAACTGGGTCGAAGTTCCAGCCGGCCCGTCGTGCCGCCGCCTTCCCCGAGCCGTGCCCGAGGCGGACTCACCGGAGTCCGGCGCCGCCACGCGCCCCGCTGAGGGAGTCCTGGACTAAGCGGTCCTCGGGCGTCCGGCCTGTTATCCATGGGCCGGACTGATGGGTTGTGAAGACATAAAGACCGAAGACCGTACTCGTGTCCGGATTGGACTCTACTTGGCGTGGAAGGCAAGCTTGGCGACCAACTATGAAGATTCCTTCTTATGTAATCGACGCCATGTAAACCCTAGATCCCCCCCGGTGTCTATATAAACCGGAGGGGTTAGTCCGGAAAGGATACATATACTCATTACCATAGTCATACAGGCTAGATTTCTAGGGTTTAGCCATTACGATCTCGTGGTAGATCAACTCTTGTAATACTCATATTCATCAAGATTAATCAAGCAGGAAGTAGGGTATTACCTCCAGAGAGAGAGGGCCCGAACCTGGGTAAACATCGTGTCCCCCGTCTCATGTTACCATCGATCCTAGACGCACAGTTCGGGACCCCCTACCCGAGATCCGCCGGTTTTGACACCGACATTGGTGCTTTCATTGAGAGTTCCACTGTGCCGTCGGCAAAGGGCTCGATGGCCCCTTCGATCGTCAGTAATGACGTTGTCCAGGGAGAAACCTTCCTCCCCGGACAGATCTTTGTATTCGGCGGCTTCGTACTGCGGGCCAACTCGCTTGGCCATCTGGAGCAGATCGACAGCTACGCCCCTGGCCACCAGGTCAGATTTGGAAGCTTGAACTACGTTGCGGATATCCGTGGAGACTTGATCTTCAAGGGATTTGAGCCAGTGGCGATCGCTCCCCTCACCCCGATGAATGTGACTTAAATCTGTCATCGGATCACACCGAGGAGACGATTCCTGCGGCTGCAACGACCTTAGAGCCAAAGCAGACTAGGGCATCCGAGGCCGCAGAGTCTGCGTCGTTGGAGCCGCACATGGACTCAACGCCCTGCAATATTTGCTTTAACAGAACTTCGGACTTGTCTCCGACTATAAGCTCCGGACTATGCACGCCTGCGGACACCGAGCTAGATCGGTTATCGATCTTCGAGTTCAGTGCCGTTGACATTTTCCAGCACTCGCCTTTGGGTGACGTGCTAAAATCTTTAAAGAATTTGTCCTTGGAGAAGGACTCACAGCCGAACTATGTCCGGTTCGAGCTAGAGACGGATGAGGAATTTTGCTTCCCACACGCCACCCACTTCATAGCCACTGTCGACGACTTAACTGACGTGCTTGACTATGGCTCCGAAGACATCGACGGTATGGACGACGATGCCGATATGGAGCAAGGCCAAGACCCACCATTCACCGGACGTTGGACGGCTACCTCTTCGTACGACGTGTACATGGTTGATACACCCAAAGGATCTGGCGACGACAACGAAGAGCCAGAGCAAATAAAACCTCTTAGACATAGTCCAAGCACCGACACCCCAAGCGCTGTTCTAAGCCTCGTCACTCAAAGGACGGCAACACTGGCACCGGAGAAAATAGTACTCCAAGCGACACCGAAAACAATGAAGACCCTGCCAGAGCCACATCCGAACAGGAGGAACACGGCAACAGGCAAGACAACCCTGATGAACAGGCCATAGAAGATGGCTCGGAGGACGATAGTTACCGTCCACCCTCCGAGGAGGAGACAAGCCTCGGCAACGAAGACTTCATTGTGCCTGAGGATCCTCTGGAGCAGGAGCGCTTGAAGCTTCAGCTCATAGCCACTGCAAGGAGCCTGAAAAAGAAACAACAGCAGCTTCAAGCTGAATAGGATCTGCTCGTCGAGAGATGGACCGATGTCCTAATAGCCGAAGAATACGGCCTCAAGCGCCCAGCCAAGAGCTATCCGAAACGCAGACTGCTACCTCAATTCGATGAGGAGGCACCGGAACACATATCTCCCTCGCGTAACGCGGAACGACCACCACGTGGTCGAGACAGGGCGGCCGACCGGCCACCCCGCGGTCAGGATAAAGCGGCAACTCAGGCCGAACAGCAGCCGGCCCCACCGCCCTGAAAAAATAGAGGCGGAAGAGTTCGGGGTCACACGTACGACCTCCGGCAAATCCTGGACAGTAGAGCAGGACATACAAGATCGATCTACGGATCGCGAGGACATGCCTCGAGGCACGACGACGGCTACTTATTCGGACATGACAAACCTAACTACGCCCGGGCCAAATGCCGCAAACGGACTCCATCAGAGCTACACCGCGATGTGGCCCGATACAGAGGTACCGCACACCCTCTCTGCTTCACAGATGAAGTACTGGATCACGAATTCCCCGAGGGGTTCAAGCCCGTCAATATCGAATCATACGACAGCACAACCGATCCAGCAGTGTGGATCGAAGATTTTATTCTCCACATCCACATGGCCCGAGGAGATGACCTCCACGCCATCAAATACCTCCCATTAAAGCTCAATGGACCAGCTCGACACTGGTTAAACAGCCTGCCTGAGAATTCCATCGGTAGCTGGGAGGACTTGGAAGAGGCTTTCCTTGGTAACTTCCAAGGAACTTATGTCCAGCCACCGGATGCCGATGACCTAAGCCACATAGTTCAACAACCCGGAGAATCAGCCAGAAAATTCTGGAATAGGTTCCTAACCAAAAAGAACCAGATCGTTGACTGTCCGGATGCTGAAGCCCTAGCGACCTTTAAGCATAGCATCCGGGATGAATGGCTCGCCCGCCACCTCGGCCAAGAAAAGCCGAGGTCCATGGCAGCCCTCACGGCACTTTTGACTCGCTTTTGCGCGGGAGAGGATAGTTGGCTGGCTCGCAGTACAAACACAGCCAACGAAACAGGCCCCTCCGAGGCCAATAACAGCACCGGCAAGCTCCGGCGCAACAGACACAAACGCCGAAGCAATGGCGATAACACCGATGACACTACAGTTCATGCCGGATTCAGTGGCTCCAAGTCCGGCCAGCGAAAGAAGCCCTATAAAAGGAGCAGCGGAGGACCATCCAGCTTGGACCGCATACTCGATCGTCCTTGCCAGATACATGGCACCACAGACAAACCGGCCAACCATACTAATAGAGATTGCCGGGTCTTTAAACAAGCCAGCAAGGCAAACAGTAGAAACAAGGAAGTGGAATCACAGAGCGAGGACGATGACGAAGGGCCCCGGCAGCCAAACACCGGAGGACAAAAGAAATTTCCCCCTCAAGTCAAAACGGTGAACATGATATACGCTACACACATCCCCAAAAGGGAACGCAAGCGCGCACTTAGGGACGTCTATGCGTTAGAGCCAGTCGCCCCGAAATTCAATCCGTGGTCGTCATTTCCGATCACCTTCGACCGCCGAGATCATCAAACCAGCATCCGCCACGGTGGTTCAGCCGCACTGGTCTTGGACCCAATCATCGACGGATTTCACCTGACACGAGTCCTAATGGACGGCGGTAGCAGCCTCAACCTGCTCTATCAGGATACAGTACGTAAAATGAGCATCGGCCCCTCACGGGTCAAGCCCACGAAGACTACCTTTAAAGGAGTCATACCAGGCGTAGAGGCCCGTTGTACGGGCTCCATAACGTTGGAGGTAGTATTCGGTTCCCCGGATAAATTCCGAAGCGAAGAACTAATCTTCGATATCGTCCCATTCCGCAGTGGCTATCACGCCTTGCTCAGACGAACCGCATTCGCTAGATTCAACGCGGTGCCACACTACGCTTATCTCAAACTCAAGATGCCCGGTCCACGTGGCACCATTACAATAAATGGAAATACGGAACGCTCCCTCCATACAGAGGAGCACACTGCCGCCCTAGCAGCAGAAGTACAGAGCGGCCTTCTCAAGCAGCATTCTAATCCAGCTGCCGAGCCCCTGGACACCATTAAGATGGTCCGGACCACACTACAGCAGGACAGCTCAGCTCGTCAAGAGCCAAATTAATAGTTTGACCTCCGTCCAGCCCCGACGAGGCAACGGCACTAATACCGCGCGTACATAAACCACGCACTCAAAACTCCACGGGAATTGACGAAGGCATAACTCGTTCGCGATCCACTGTACGGCTCGACCGACCCTGGGATCCACATGCTTTTACTTTTTCTTTTTTACGGGTTTTCTTCTCTTTTCGAGGTTTATACGGACAACCCGCTTGCAGAACACACCAAGGAGGCAAGGAGCTCTGGCTCACGAGGGAATCCCCAGGTGGTCTCTACTCAACAATTGCCATACCTGCTTTTCATACCCGTGTGTAGCTCGCCCTTGGTTGCAGCATGTCAAATAGCCTTACTTGCTTATCGCATTACTTGTGCAAAGTACGCCTCGATGTACTAGTAACATCACAATGGTGAATACACGGTAGCGTCAGCTTGTTATTTAAATTTCTTGTTTCCTCACCTTTGTATTTCTCACTCTTTGCACACGTACACAATGGTACGCATTACCACGCCAAGGGCTCCATTATGCCCCGCATTACGGCAATAAAGTCCGAACACTTTTACAGTATAGTTCGGCACCCCGAACTTATAGCATTATATGCATCGGCTCTGAATCATGTCTTTGGTCAATAGTTGGGTTGCCCGGCTCCTGTGCTTACTACCTTATGTTCCGTTGTATCGGGTAGGTAGTAAAGGGAGAACTACTGCGATTGTGTCCCGGTTCTTCCGGACGAGCACCTCAGTAGAGAAAGCCGAAAACTGACTGTCATGATGCGGCGAGAGCTGGTCAGCTGTTCGAGAGGTTCCAAATCGTTGGAGATTTTTTCGCTTCTTGCAAAGAATCGGTTCTTCCGATTAGGCGTCTATAGCGCCCCAGTTCGGTCTTCCGAATACCAGGGGCTTCGCCGACTTTCTCAATTGTCAAACTCCTATGGCTAAGTGAGGGCGGTAAAGGCCGCATAGTCTGATTGCCTTGTTCGTCGCGCTAAACACCTCCTTTAAGGACCAGAATGTGGAGTAAAGAGTGTTTAGATTTATCCCGAACACCCCCGTACTATCTATGTGGGGGCAGAAGCCGACGACTGGTCAACCCTCAGATTTCATAAACGGCCGCACAGGAGGTAAACGTTTAAATAAACAAATATTATATTACATAACATCATCATTCCATATCACAGGGCAAGTTAATACACATGTTCTCATGGGAATATGATATCCTTCGAACATTGCTCCGCCACAACGCGGGACCCCTCCAGGACACCATCAAAATAGTGCTCGGGTCGACGATGCTCCTTGCCCTCCGGCAGTCCCTCGGTCATCAGCTTCTTGGCATCCAGCTTTGCCCAATGTGTCTTGACGCGGGCAAAGGCCATACGCGCACCTTCAATACAGACCGACCGCTTCACGGCTTCGAGCCGCGGACAGGCACTCACAAGCCGTTGCACAAGTCCGAAGTAGCTGCTGGGTACAGAATCGGCAGGCCACATCTGGACTGTCAAGTCCTTCATGGCTAGCTCGTCCAACCTGTGCAGCTCGACCAACTGCTTTAGTTGGTCGTTGTAGGGCACCGGATGTTCGGATCCCAGATATTGGGCCCAGAACAGCTTCTCTGTAGACATCCCCTCTTCGGCTCTATAATGCTCGGCCGCATCCGACACACTATGCGGCAGATCTGTAAACGCCCCTGGAAAAACCCACATTCAGGAAAAGTACAAGGAACGTTTCTTCTACATACTTGTTCTGCATAGGTGAAGAACTTACCCGCCGTCATCTTCTCGGCCACCTGAAGTTCCTGGAGGGCGCTTTGGGCCTCGGCTCGTGCGTCCTGGGCGCTCTAGTGAGCCCTCGCCAACTCGGACTCTTGCGCCTTACAATCGCGCTCCAAGGACTCAAATTTCTCTATCGCACCCTGGAGCTGTTGCTGCGCCTCGCCGACTCGGGCCTCGTGCTTCTCGCGCGAAGCGCGTTCCTTGGCCGCTTTGTCCTCGGCCTCGGCTAACAACTTCTTAAGGGTTGCCACCTCGGTCGTGGCCCCTAATAAACTTTATGACACTTCAGTCCAGTCGGACTATCTCATTTCTTTGAAATATACCCACAGGTTACTGCATACCTCGGCTATCCTCTAGCTGCTTCTTCACGAGGCCGAGCTCCTCCTCGTCCCGCTCCAGTTTCTGCTTCAGTCCGGAGACCTCCGCAGCATGAGCGGTGGCAGCCTGCAGTCATACCTGCTTATTAACATAGACAACCCATGTTAGACTCCTGCGATATTCATTCTTGATCCTTTGTTTGGCTTTTCCTCCCGAACACCAAACAGAGCATCAAGGGCTACTGTCTATGCTGTGATATTTTTTCTACAATCACATTACTTACCTCAAATCCTGTTAGAAGACTAGTGCAGGCTTCGGTCAGTCCACTTTTGGTGAACTAAACCTTCTCTATTACCGTGTCCATAAGGACACGATGCTCATCCACGATAGAGGCGCCTCGTAGCGCCTCCAGTAGATTATCCGATGCCTCTAGATGGACAGAGGTCACCGGTGGAACAGGCACGTTACCTCCTTGGGGGGATTGCCGATCGCTGGACCCCGGAGCCGTGTAAATCTCCGGAATAGTATCCGGCTGAGGCCCGAAGGGAACTCGGGCCCCGTCACCAGTCCCCGTGGGAACTTTTTCCCTCGTGTGTCCGGCGGCCGAGGAGTCATCCTGGGACGTCACCCTGATGATGTCCGGAATCTCCCCCCGGCCTGGGAAAGTCTTTTTGGACACCACCTCGTCATCGCCCTTGGGTGAGACGGAATGAGAAGGTGGCGGAGACATGCTAGCCATCTCCTTCGAGTCCAGCGAATCCTCTGTCGAGGATCACGGGGACCCATCGCGTGCCGTACTGCAGTGACAAAGTTTAAAATATGTCAATATTACAAGCCAGGAAGGCCAGACGTTTGCAGATCCTGGTACTTACGAACCGGCCCGAGGCTTGGTTCGGCGAGGTCGCTCCGGACTGCTATCAACATCCCACGCGGAGTCACCCGCGAGGGAGCCTCTCCCCCTCTTGGGTGCCTCCGCCTCCAAACTCGTGGAGGCCTCCCTTTTCTTCCTTCCTCCCGCAGGGGGGAGTCGCTTTCCTCCTCGCCGCCATCGTCGGCGGCTGAGGGGTCTGTCTCGTCGTCAGACGAGATGACCAAGGTGCTCCTTCGGCGAAGGCCACTCCTGGTCCCCTTGGCCGTGGTTTTGACCTTCTTTTCCGGCACGTCATAAGGCGCCGGAAATAGCATCTCTGTAAGGAGCGGGGTTTCTTCGTCTTCGGGCAGCGGAGCCGGACTATTAAGCCATCCCGCTAGATCAGCCTAGGCCTGAAAAAGAAATTGATAAGAAGGCTTAGTATCCCTCCTCGAAGTATGTCCTTAAAGACTATACCTTGATGGCTTACCGAATTGGCCTGACACTTTAAGTTGAGCCCGCGATCTTTGGTCGAGGGTGGAAGTGTATCGCTGGCCTTGAAGAGCACTTTCCAGATATCTTCATGCGACGTGCCGAAAAGCCTTAGCAGCGTCTGGTGCTTGGCCGAATCGAACTCCCACAAATAATAGGTTCGGCGCTGACATGGAAGGATCCGATGTATAAGCATGACCTGGATCACATCAACAAGCTTGATCTTCTGGGTTATCATATTCTGGAGGCACGTTTGGAGCCCCGTGATCTCTTCCAAAGATCCCTAGGTCAGGCCGTTCTCTTGCCAGGAGGTAAGCCGCATCGGGACTCCGAATCGGAATTTAGGAGCCGCCGCCCAGTTGGTGCCGTGCGGCTCGGTGATATAGAACCACCCGGATTGCCATCCCTTCACCGTCTCTACAAAGGAGCCTTCGAGCCAGGTGATATTGGGCATCTTGCCCACCATGGCACCTCCGCACTCGGCCTGTTGGCCGCACACCACCTTTGGCTTTACATTAAAAGTCTTCAGCCATAGGCCAAAGTGAGGTGGGATGCGGAGAAAGGCTTCGCACACAACTATGAATGCGGAGATATTAAGGACGAAGTTGGGGGCGAGGTCATGGAAGTCCAGTCCATAGTAAAACATCAGTCCACGAACAAATGGGTGGAGAGGGAATCCTAACCCGCGGACAAAATGCGCAAGGAACACCACCCTCTCTTGAGGTTCGGGGGTAGGCACGATCTGTCCCTTGGCAGGGAGTCGGTGAACGATTCCCTCGGCCAGGTATCCGGCCTCTCGGAGCTCCTTGATATCTTCTGGCTTCACGGAGGAAGTCATCACTTTCCTCCTGCTCCGGATCAAAACATGGCTAGATGCTTTTTCAAAATAGGGGAAGATGGGAGCTTCTGCGCTGGAGCTCGAGGATGGAAGGACGGAGAAGGAAGGGGCGTGGATGAAAAGCACGAATCCTTATCCCCTTATAAAGGCTATGAATATCAGCCCCCCCCCCCCCGTTGGTCATAAAATCTGCCTGTTCCCAATGGGTAGTGTAAACGGCGCAGTTGGATTACCCGCGCCTGTATTAATGGAAATCCCGCCATAAGGGGACACGATCTCCACTTTGACAAGACGTGCCAATAGAACCGCATCTCAAGACGTGGGACGGTGGGCTGGCCAACGGTTTGAAAAAAGGACCAGGCAGGTGTGGCGTCATGTTACTCAAAAGCTGTCAGCGGATAGAGCTCGTGTGAAATATATATTCTCTCTGCGGTTGTGTGTGGTACATGGCAGGTCCGGATACTATCGTCGCATCCGAAGACTATCTTGGAGTTCGGAGAAAGGAGAACCTGCCTTGCAATGCCGAATATAATCTGCGCACCGGTCTCCTCGTCATTGAAAGCCAGGTTCAGGGGCTACTGAGGGAGTCCTGGACTAAGGGGTCCTCGAGCGTCCGACCTGTTATCCATGGGCCGGACTGATGGGTTGTGAAGACATGAAGACCGAAGGCCGTACTTGTGTCCGGATTGGACTCTACTTGGAGTGGAAGGCAAGCTTGGCGACCAACTATGAAGATTCCTTCTTATGTAACCGACTACATGTAAACCCTAGATCCCCCCGGTGTCTATATAAACCGGAGGGGTTAGTCCGGAAAGGATACATATACTCATTACCATAGTCATACAGGGTAGATTTCTAGGGTTTAGCCATTACGATCTCGTGGTAGATCAACTCTTGTAATACTCATATTCATCAAGATTAATCAAGTAGGAAGTAGGGTATTACCTCCAGAGAGATGGCCCGAACCTGGGTAAACATCGTGCCCCTCGTCTCCTGTTACCGTCGATCCTAGACGCACAGTTCGGGACCCCCTACCCGAGATCCACCGGTTTTGACACCGACACCGGCGTCGCCCCTCCTCCAAGTCGCCGCCCGACCCCTCTTTAAAAGTCGAGGCCCCGCCGCCCCTCTTCTCCATCAGCCGCCGCCCCGCAGCAGCACCAGCACCAGCAACCGCCGCCACAGCCGCGTCGCACCTCCATCGCCGCCGCCGCAGCTCGTCGCCCGCACCGCGCCACCCCGCCCGGCAGCCGTCGTCGCTGCACTGCCTCATGCCGAAGCCGCGCCGCCCTCGCCGGAGCTCGATCCGATCCCCCGCCGCCGGTTTTATTTCACGAACCGGTATAACCGCCGAAAACCCGCCCCGGTTTTTTCTAGTTTCGGTTTTCCGTTTTAGATCGATTTAATTTTATTAGGTTAGTTTAATTAGCGAACATTCATTCGTTTAGATCTGTTAGTGAACGTTTTCTTTCGATAGGTTCTGTTAGCGAACGTTCGTTCGTTAGATTTTTCTTTTTAGTTTTATTTTCGGCCAGGGACCTACCTGCGATTAGTTTTCTTACAGATTAGTCTCTGATCTTTAAACACTCACTACTTTTTGCTCGTTTATCCAAATTCAACGAAACCAACGCCAAAATCTTCGTCTTGTTTTCTTCTGTCTAGATAAACAACTTTAACATGATTTTGAATATTTAAAAATTGGTATCAAGCAGATTTGAATTTGAACTTCTTTTGATCGTAGTTGATGTTTCGTAGCTCGGATTCGATTGATTCGTTTTGCAAGTTGAAGCTCTTCACTTGATCTTTCTGTTTAGATATTTTTATTTGGTTTTATTTTTGCATCTTATGCTTGAGTGCTTATGTATGCTATTGTTTGATCACGATAGAGTTTCCGGAGTGCGAAGCGTGCTACTACGAATCTCTAGGGTTTTCTGATCGTCAGCAAGGCAAGTATGTGACGCCCCAAGACCGACGCTCCAGAAGTCTTCCGGCTATTTTGTTATTGCCGTGTGTTTTATTTTTGTTTGTTGCATTCATCATGACATCATACAGATTGCATCTGCATGTTTTCATAAAACTTGTAGTCGTTTGTAGTTGCCGCTTCTCGCTTCGTCTCCATTCACCTTCGTCAGGCCTCTTTGTCTTTGTCGACCTCTCTCAAACCCCCTCTTGTGCGCGTCCGAAAGCTGCTTCGAACCCGAACCGGGCTGTCATGACTGATGGGTCTGGATCATCCCCGAACATCCGTAAAGCATCTTCGGTTTCTTATTTGGACTCCATAGCCTATTTATTCTGGGCCATCCGATTACGATCGGAGGGACCGAGTAGCCCCTAAGCTAACCAACCTACCTATTTAAGCAACCTAACCCTAGCCCCTACCTGTCCAATCCACCAATTCCCGAGCAGCCGCCGCCGCTCCTTGCTTTCAGTTCCACCCCAACTAGCAGCCTCCACCTCCTCCTCCAGATCCGGCCAGTCAACTCTCCTTTGGTCCGTCGGATCGAGGATCCAACGACCCAGATCAGCCCCAGCCCCGCACCTCCACCTCCCGCAGCGCTCAATCCGATCTGGATCGAGGCAACCGCCTCCGCCCCAGAGCCTCGCTCAGCCCTGCGCGCCACCATCAGCCGGCGACCTCACCGAAGCTCTATCGGAACCACCACTGCCAGGCCGCCCCTCTGCCCTTCCCTTTTCCTCTCCTTCTCCCCCTCATTCTCATGATCTCTCTCTCGCCTCACCCTCTTTGTCTCTTCACAAGGAACGAGTGGGAGACGCCATGGCCGCCCGCGGAAGCTCCGTCGTCGTCGGGATCAAGTTCCTCCGGCTTCGGCCTCAAATCCGACCTCTTTAGCCTCCTGCAGCCCGTCGTTGCCTCTGCTTCACGGAACCACGCCACGCTGCCCTGGTCACCTGCGACCTCAGGTCGCCTCTGCTTCCTCTGCCTCCACGCGCGGGGTCCGCCCCATCCCCAAGTTCCGCCGCTGCAGCGCCTTCGTCGTCCTAGGAGATCCCGGGGTACCCGTGTGATCATCCTATGGAATGCCACCCAGGCTCAAAGGGACCATAAGATTATTCATGCTAGAAAATTCCGTCTGCAGCCACAAGCCATGATGGGCTCTGGCATTGTTGAGTAAGTTGTGGGAAACCTTTCCATGATGGGCTAGCAGATGTAGGGGATTGTAGGTGTACCGGCCTATCTATCGGTTAAGGGGACCTCTTCGGAAAGACTGTGTCTCGATCATCCATTTCTCAAACATCATGCAGTCCGAGAAATACCACGGGGGAGATCGAGTCTTGTGGGGAAAAGTGCACAAACCTCTGCAGAGTGTACAAACTAATCATGGTTAGCCGTGTCCCTGGTCATGGACATCTTGAGTATCTGGTACTTGAATTATTGACTTGATCTCATCACATTACTTAATGAATATGTTGGGTTATTAATACTATTTTGGGATTTGAGTTGGGGGTACCTTCTCATTAATGACATAAACTTGGTAGTTAAATAAAATCTATTCCTTTGTTGTAGGGGAAAATTGGCTTTATGCAAATATTAAACTTAGAGCCTCCACCAGCCATATATGCATGTAGTGATAGCTATTATTTGTTCATTGCTATATAGTGTTATCTTGCCAGCATATTCCATGTGCTGACCTACACGGCTGCAATGTATCATGTTGTAGAATTTTTAGACGAAGAGTAAGGTGCGCTAGGTCATTGTCATACACTCAGTTTTGTCGTGGAGTTGGATGGACTCATTTATCTTCGATGCTTCCGCAGTTATCTTATTTTAGATGGCCTTCAGCCATATTATTGTAATAAGTACTCTTTTTGAGAGACTCGATGTGAGAAGTGTGTGATTGAACTCTGTTATAAATTCTCGAGTACTGTGTGTGTCAGCAATACCGATCCAGGGATGACACTTAAGCACAGAGACTACGGTCCATTGGGATCGGGTCGCTACACAGAATATCCATCAAGGAAGCAAAAGTGTGTGTGCTTAGATAATCTTTCAAGCATTTGATCAATAAAAGGCAAAGGGTAATGATATTTTCTAGTTGCTTTGTTTAATTTTCTAAAATCAATTACCATTCTATAGCCTGTAACAATCCTTTGTGGAATAAGTTCATTCTTATCATTAGGAACAACAGTTATACCTCCCTTCTTAGGGACACAATGAACAGGACTTACCCATCTACTATCAGCTATAGGATAAATTATACCTGCTTCTAGAAGTTTTCATATTTCCGTTCTTACCACCTCTTTCATCTTCGGATTTAGTCGACGTTGATGATCAACAACTGGTTTAGCATCAGGTTACATATTAATTTTGTGCTTACATAGAGTGGGACTAATGCCCTTTAAATCACCAACAGTGTATCCAATAGCAGCTCGGTGCTTCCTTAGAACTTTCAATAATCTTTCTTCTTTATGTTCTGAAAGGTTAGCACTGATAATAACAGGATATGTTTTATTTTCATGAAGATAAGCATATTTCAAAGTGTCTGGCAATTGTTTTAATTCAAACACAGGATCACCCTTAGGTGGAGGAGGACCTCCTAGAGTTTCAATAGGCAAATTGTGTTTAAGTAGAGGACGTTATTCAAAGAAAATATTATCTATTTCATTTCTTTCATGCATATGTAAATCATTTTCATGGTCTAGCAAGTATTGCTCTAAAGGATCAATAGGTGGCACAGCAATAGAAGCAATACCAATTAATTCATCCTTACTAGGCAATTCTTTTTCATGATGATTTCTACTAAACTTGGAAAAATTAAACTCATGAGACTCATCACCAAAGCTAACACCCATAGTTTGTTTCTGGCAATCCATCTTAGCATTAACTGTGTTCAAGAAAGGTATACCAAAGATAATCGGACAGAAGTCATCTTGCGGGGTACCAAGAACAAGAAAATCAGTAGGATATTTTATTTTTCCACACAAGACTTCAACGTCTCTAATAATCCCACAAGGTGATATGGTGTCTCTATTAGCAAGTTTAATAGTAACATCTATGTCTTCTAACACTGTAGGTGTTATGTCTTCCCTAATTTCTTGATATAACTTGTAAGGAATAGCACTCACACTAGCACCCATGTCACATAAACCATGATAACGGTGATCTCCTATTTTAACTGAAATGACAGGCAGGCCAACAACTGGTCTATTTTATCCCCTTTTTCGGGTTTGGCAATTCTAGCAGCTTCTGCACAGAAGTAGATAGCATGCCCATCCACATCTTCTTCTAAGAGATCTTTAACCATAGCAATATTAGGATCAACTCTAATTTGTTCATCTGGTTTAGGTGTTCTAACAGAGCTTTTGTTAACCACAGTTCAAACTTTAGCATGTTCCTTTATCCTAACAGGAAAAGGGGGTTTCTCAATGTAAGCAGTAGGAACAATACCGGTTCTCTAGTTTCTTCTTTAATAGGTGGGTGATATTTAAGCCACTTCTCTTTACGGAGTTCAACATGAGTAGCAAATGATTCACAAAAGGAAGCTACTATCTCAGAGTCAAGTCCATATTTAGTGCTAAACTTTTGAAAAGCATCGGTATCCATAAAAGATTTAACACAATCATACTTAAGCTTTATACCTGAATCTTTACCTTCGTCGAGTTCCCAATCTTCAGAGTTGTGTTTAATTCTTTCCATAAGATCCCATTGGAATTCAATAGTTTTCTTCATAAAATAATCAGCACAAGAAGTATCCAGCATGGTTTGATCATTGCAAGAAAGCCGAGCATAAAAATTCTGGATAATAATTTCTCTTGAGAGCTCATGATTGAGGCATGAATATAACATTGAATTAAGCCTCCCCCAAGCTAGAGCGATACTTTCTCCTTCACGAGGCCAAAAATTATATATATAATTCCGATCACGATGAACTAGATGCATAGGATAAAAAATTTGGTGGAACTCCAATTTCAAACGATTCCAATTCCATGATCCAATATCATCGCATAGCCTATACCATGCCAATGCTTTTCCCTTCAAAGATAAAAACCTTTCTCGTCACCTCATCTCCGGGTAAACCTCCAAGCTTAAACAATCCACAAATTTTTTCTACATATATCATGTGCATGTCGGGATGTTCGTATCCATCTCCTGCATAAGGATTAGCTAGCAGTTGTTCTATCATACCCGAAGGAATTTCATATTAAATATTTTCAGTAGGTGTTGTAGGTTGAGGGGAAATTAATTGTGGTTCTGTACGTGGTGAAGATACCCCGAACAAACCCCTTAAAGGATTGTTTTCCATAGTAGCAAGTGACAATAAATTTCAGCATACTATATAAATGTTTCCTTACCGAATTCCACTTACCAAGGGCGCTTCACTCCCCGGCAACGGCGCCAGAAAATAGCCTTGATGACCCACAAGTATAGGGAGTCAATTGTAGCTCTTTTCGATAAGTAAGAGTGTCGAATCTAACGAGGAGCAGAAGGAAATGACAAGTAGTTTTCAGTAAGGTATTGTCTGCAAGTGCTGAAATTGTAAGTAGCGGGTAGTCTGATAGCAAGATAATTTGTAACGAGCAAGTAATGATACTAGTAACAAGTATGCAGCAAGGTAGCCCAATCCTTTTTAGGAAAAGGACAGGACAAACAGTCTCTTATGATAAGCAAAGCGTTCTTGAGGGTACACGGGAATTTCATCTAGTCACTTTCATGATGTTGGTTTGATTTGTATTCGCTACTTTGATAATTTGATATGTGGGTGGACCGGTGCTTAGGTGTTATTCTTACTTGAACAAACCTCCTACTTATGATTAACCCTCCCGCAAGCATCCACAACTACGAGAAATGTATTAAGAATAAATTCTAACCATAGCATTAAACTCTAGGATCCAATCGGTCCCTTATGGAGTAGTGCATAAACTGGGGTTTAAGTTTCTGCCACTCTCGCAACCCACCATTTATTTACTACTCCACAATGCATTCCCTTACGCCCAAATATGGTGAAGTGTCATGTAGTCGACGTTCACATGACACCACTAAGGGAATCACAACATACATACTATCAAAATATCGAACACATATCAAATTCACATGATTACTTGCAACATGATTTATCTCATGACCTCAAGAACAAAGGTAACTACTCACAAACAATAAACATGCTCAAGATCAGAGGGGTATTAATTTGCATAATGGATCTGAACATATAATCTTCCACCAGATAAACCATATAGTAATCAACTACAATATGTAATCAACACTACTAGTCACCCCCTAGCAACAATCTATAGTTTCGGTAACAAGATTGAATACAAGAGATGAACTAGGGTTTGAGATGAGATGGTGTTGGTGAAGATGTTGATGGAGATTGCCCTCCCCAAAATGGGAGAGTTGTTGGTGATGATGATGACGATGATTTCTCCCTCTGGGAGGGAAGTTCCCCCGGCGGAATCGCTTCGCCGGAGGGCAAAAGTGCTCCTGCCCAAGTTCCGCCTCGAGATGGTGGTGCTTTGTCCCAAAAGCCTTCCTCTTATTTTTTTTCTAGGTCAAAATGACTTATATACCAAAAGATGGGCACCGGAGGTGGGCCGAGGAGGCCACAACCCACCAGGGCGCGCCTGGGAGTCCTGGCGTGCCACAGGTGAGTTGTGCCCACCTGGTGGCCCCCCTCTGGTGTTTATTGGCTCCAGTATTTCTTAAATAATCCATAAAAAATCTCCGTGAAGTTTCAGCTCATTTGGAGTTGTGCAGAATAGGTGGCTTGACGTAGCTTTTCCAGGTCCAGATTTCCAGCTTCCGGAATTCTCCCTCTTTGTGTGTTCCTTGCACATTATGAGAGAAAAGGCATTAGAATTACTCCAAAAAGCATTATTATGGATAAAAACATTGTAAATAACAGTAAGAAAACATGATGCAAAATGGGCGTATCACCTACATAGTGGACTGCGCTCGCACGTCTCCCATTCAGTTAAGCAGCTGTCCGCACGGCACCTCCTAGCCATTGAAAGAGAGACACGTGGCGTCACGTGAAAATGGTTAACAGAACGCACACGATTTAAATTATACAAACATTTGAGATGTTAAAGTGGCAGCTATTTGTTTCAAAATGCCTTTGTTGGCTGTTATTCGAGTGCGCCTTCTCTCAAAATGGACAAGAAAAATACCACAGCACGTCGGGTGGCATTCCATGATAGCATGCCAAGTTTCATGAATATCACACGAGTTTTGGATTTACTAGAATTTAAAAACAAAGTATCTCAAAGTTTTGCTGGCAATCAACAGTGCCCTGGTGTTGGAAACTCATTCCCATTTTTGGCATGGGACCTAAGCATGCACCCAAGGACACACATTTGATATGTCAACCCATTTTTCTGCACTGGAGCATGTGCATGTAGTTAAAATTTGAATTGTGCACATAAATGGCTAAAAATGCCAGTTAATGCATAAAAATGTCCAAGCAAATCAAAAAAATTCCAAAAATTGACACAACACTCCTGTTGTTCTATGTTGACAATAGAAAATTGAAAGTAATAAGAGGCGACAGATATCGTTTCGTCCCCAAATGTGGCCATTCCCCCTACGGAAACCATCAGGCTTGTTGTGAGAAGCTCTGGTTTGCGAGAAGCTTATACCCAAACCTGCCCCAAATGGGGCAAAAAAATTACCACAGCATGTTGATGCCGCTCCATGATAGCATGTCAAGTTTCATGAATTTCAGACGAGTTTTGGATTTACTAGAATTTAAAAACAACCATGTATCTCAATGTTTGCAACCAAGCGACGGTGGGAAGGCGTTTGACATTCATTCCCAAATGGGTTCGTCTAGAAAGGTGAAACATTCCCAACCGTAACCATGAGGCTTGTTGTGAGAAGCTCTGGTTTGTGAGAATCTTATACCCCAACCTTCCCCAAATGGGACAATATTTTTACCACGGTATGTTGATACCGTTCCATGCTAGCATGTCAAGTTTCATAAATTTCAGATGCGTTTTTGATTTACTAGAATTTAAAAACCATGTATCTCAATGTTAGCGGTCGAGCGACAGTGGCAAGGTGTTTGACATTCATTCACATTTCTTGCATGGGACTTAAGCATGCAACCAAGGACACACATTTGAATTTTGAACCCATTTATATGCACTGGAGCATGTGCATGTAGTTCAAATTTGAATTATGCACATAAATGCATAAAAAACTCAGTTAACGTATAAATATGTCCAAGCGAACCCCGAAAAATCCCAAAAATTGACACAACACTCATGTTGTTCTATGTTGACACGAGAAAAAAAATTGAAATCAAGAAGAGGCAACGGATATAGTTTCGTCCCCCAAGGTGGCACGTTCCCTACCGAAACCATCAGGCTTGTTGTGAGAAGCTCTAGTTTGCGAGAAGCTTATACCCAAACCTACCCCAAATGGGACAATATTTTTACCACGGCATGTCGATGTCGTTCCATGATATCATGTCACGTTTCATGAATTTCAGACGAGTTTTCGATTTACTAGAATTTTAAAATCATGTATCTGAATGTTAGCGGCTGAGCGACAGTGTCAAGCTGTTTGACATTCATTCTCATTTCTTGCATGTGACCTAAGCTTGCAACCAAGGACACACGTTTGATTTTTCAACCAGTTTTTATGCACTGGAGCATGTGCATGTAGTTCAATTTTGAATTATGCACAGAAAGAAAACTCAGTTAACGTATTATAAATGTCCAAACGATCCTCGAAAAAATCCAAAATTTAACACGACACTCCTGTTGTTCTATGTTGATACTAGAAAAAAAATTGACAGCAAGAATAGGCGACGAATATCGTTTTGTCCACAAAGGTGACATGTTTCCCTACCGGAACCATGAGGCTTCTTGTGAGAAGCTTATACCATAACCTGCCCCAAATGGGACAATATTTTTTACCCCAGCATGTTGATGCCATTCCATGATAGCATGCCAAGGTTCATGAATTTCAGACGGGTTTTGGATTTATTAGAATAATAAAAGCAAGTACCTCAACGTTTGCCGGAGAGACATGGTGCCGTGGTGTTCGAAATTCATCCCTATTTCTTGCATAGGACATAAGCATAATACCACGGACACATATATGATTTTACAACCCATTTTGGTGCACCGGAGCATATGCATGTAGTTTAATTTTGAATTGTACACCTGAAATGGCTAGAAAACAAAGTCAATGTATAAAAATGTCCAAACGAACCCTGAATAATTCCAATTTTTTGACGACACACCTATAGTTGCATGTTCACTGCAGATAGAAGTTCTAGCAATTCAAACACCCACCTTTGCCGGTGTGACCCCATTATGTAATTCAAATCAAGATGAAAAAACAAGTAGATCACACATAGTTTATTATCACCTACCGTGTGAGATGAAGTACAAAATATCTTGGAGCACTGTCGGAGTATAGTACGCATATGGCTTACGCGAGAAGGTGTGTCAGCTACAGTCCACAGCTAGCATGTCAAGCACACTAGCTCGCTCCCCAAATATCATTTCGCTATTCAATTGTAGCCGGTGAAAGATGGGAACGTGGACCCGCGTTGTGAGGGCAACTTCGGCGGCCCACTCCGGCAAGAGCGCGGCTGCAGCCGCCATGCGCATGCTAACAAGCTGCATGTGCGCGACCACAATCTGCGACCGGGCGGCCAAGACAGCCCAAATGGTCACTTTTGCTTCTCAGGTGGCGTCAGCAACATCTGCCTCGGGGATAGCAACTGGCGAGAGTGGCACAGCAGCTGTCCATTCCGCAGCGCCGGCGTTAGCCCTGATGGAGGCCAACCACAACCATGTTGAGGCCGCCCATGCCTGATTGCATCTTGAAGCTACGTCAGTATTTCCCCAAAGAGGAAGGGATGATGCAACACAACAGCGGTAGGTGAGGGAGACCTGGGTTACGGGTTCCTCGGGCGTCCGGGCTATGTGACGTGGGCCGGACTGATGGGCCGTGAAGATACAAGACAGAAGACTTTCCCCCGTGTCCATATGGGACTCTCCTTGGCGTGGAAGGCAAGCTTGGCGTGCCGATATGAAGATTCCTTTCTCTGTAAACCGACTCTATACAACCCTAGCCCCCTCCGGTGTCTATATAAACCGGAGGGTTTAGTCCATAGAGGCAATCATAATCAGACAAGCTAGACATCTAGGGTTTAGCCATTACGATCTCGAGGTAGATCAACTCTTGTAACCCCTATACTCGTCAAAGTCGATCAAGCAGGAAGTAGGGTATTACCTCCATCGAGAGGGCCCGAACCTGGGTAAACACTGTGTCCCTGCCTCCTGTTACCTTCGATCCTTGGACGCACAGTTCGGGACCCCCTACCCGGGATCTGCCGGTTTTGACACCGAAATTGGTGCTTTCATTGAGAGTTCCTCTGTGGCGTCGACAGAAGGATCGATGTCTCGCCTTGTCATCAAGGACAGTATCACTTCCAGAGGAGCCCTAGTTTTCGGGCAAACCCTCTGGCTTGGCGGCTTCATCATGAGTGCCCGTTCGGCCATTAAGCCAAAGGCAACCCCCCCAAGTCGCTGAAAACCCTCTCCGCATGAGCCCCGAATACTCCGATAAGATGGATCCGATAGATCTATCGTCTTTGAACGAGCTGCTAGATCGCATCTCCGCCCTGGGGATCTCAACTGACTATGATCGGATCGGGCTTAAACCCGATCAGAGAGAAATTAAATCTCTACCGATCACCCATCAGGTAGTGGTTGTAGAGAAACAAGCCGACAATAACTCTTCACCTACGTTGAGAACAAACTATGTTCGGATTTCCGAGCCCGGAGAGTCGGATGCCCATCCTTGAGAGGACACTCCCTGTCCTCCGACCACAAAATTGGACATGAAGCCTGAGAATTCACCGGACACTCCGGAGCCTGGGCTGGTGACCTCGGAAGTTCTTCAAACTCCGGATTCCACAATGGGTCAGGGTGCAAATTTAAGCCCGCCCGCCCACCCACCACAAGCAATATTCTCCAATCAATTCCGGCCCTCCGGACATATGCGACCTAATGTACATGCGGCAGCAGCCTCGGGAGACAGTCCATCACGTTTGGGCCAGATTCCTCCTTGTTAAAAACAAGATAAAAGACTGCTACGACGATGACGCAATTTCAGTATTTTGCAACAATTGTACAGACGAGGGAATCCTTAATGCCCTCAATCACCGTCGCTTACTGAAATTTGCAGATTTGGCACACATAGTACAGAAGTACTGTGCAATGGAAATCGCCTGGAAAACTCAGACAGCCCGCTGGGAACCGCAGGCATTTAAGCCATCTCCCAAACGGGCAAAAAGGATGCACCCTCGTGGGGCACCTAATCATCATCTCGTGGACAAGAAAATTAAGCCCTTACGGGACATAGAACTATCCTCGAGGAATGGCTCGATAGGCCATGTCAAATACACATGATGTCGGATACCGAACCAAGGCACAGCCTATGGGCATGTTGGATACTCCGGCAAGTGGCCAAGAGCGGTGAGGGTATCCTCACCAACACTACCCCAGAGAAGTACTCTTCGGAGGACTACGATCCCGAAGTATCCACAGTCTTCGAGACCTTCTCATCAAATAATCAGCGCAAACGGGCGCTCCGCGACCTTGCCGAAGTCTGCCAAGGAGCAGTAATAAACCCTTGGAACGATACGGCGATTACTTTCAATGTCGATGACGAACCAAGATCCCACTCAGTCCGGGAACCAGCCGCTCTGGTCCTAAACCCAATCGTGGATGGCTTTCGGCTCACTAAAGTGCTAATGGACGATGGCAGCGGACTGAACCTCATCTATGAGGACACGCTCAATAAAATGCAAATGGACAGGAGTCGCATTGAGCAGAGTAATACAACTTTTCGAGGCAATATACCCAGTCGGGAAGCAAGATGCTCGAGAAAAATCAAACTCGACGTGGTATTCGGCATGCCGGAGAACTATTGGTCCGAAGAGTTACTCTTCCATGTGGCACCTTTCAACAGCAGGTATCACGCCCTACTGGGGCAAGACGCATTCACACGCTTTCAAGCTATACCCCATTACGGGTACATGAAGCTCAAGATGCCCGGGTCCAACGGGGTTATCACTGGCACCAGTGATCCGGACATAGCACTCCGCACCGAAAACAAAACTGCCTCCCTGGCCCTCGAGGCACTATCGGAGGCCCTCACGGCCGAAGATTTAACCACCTTACGTTCCACGGTGGATACGGACGATGTAATCCGTGATAAGAGACCCAAGTCAACTTCCTTCAAACCAGCAGACGAAATAGTTAAATTCCAAGTTCACCCGATGGACCGCAAGAACATAGCTTCCATTGGGGCATAGATAGACCCGACGGTCGACGCCGCATTACGCGCGTTCCTGCGCGAGAGCTGGGACATCTTCGTCTGGCACCCTTCTGATATGACAGGAATCTCGCGCGGACTGGCCGAACATAGTCTCAATATACTGAAGGGATACAAGCCAGTCAAGCAAACGCTGCGGCAATTTTCTGAACCCAAATGGCAGGCTATGGGGGAGGAGCTAGCCAAGTTACTCAAAGCCAGGTTTATCAGAGAAATCAAACATCCGGACTGGCTAGCCAACCTGGTCATGGTACCGAAGAAGGATAAATCTGGCGCCTGTGTGTCGACTTCAAAGACCTCAATAAGGCCTGCCCCAAGGACCCCTTCCCACTACCTCACATCGACCAGATTATTGATGCAATCGCGGGACACGATTCACTGTGTTTCCTCGATGCATACGCCGGATACCATCAAATTAAGATGAGGGAATCCGACCAGGCCGCAACGGCATTCATCACCCCGTATGGGCCTTTCTGCTTCAACACCATGCCTTTCAGGCTCAAGAACACCGGCGCCACTTACCAACGCATGATTCAAACATGCCTGGAAAAGCAAATTGGCAAGACGGTGGAAGCATATGTAGATGACGTAGTCATCAAAACCAAGCATGTTGAATCATTGGTGGACGACTTACGCCTTACATTTGACAACCTCCGAACATATGACATAAGGCTCAATCCAGAAAAGTGCGCTTTCGGCGTTCCCGCCGGCAAACTGCTCGGGTTTATTGTCTCCAATAGAGGAATTGAAGCAAACCTAGCCAAAATCCAAGACCTGTCACAATTGGCAACACCAACTGACCTCAAGCAGGTCCAAAAACTAGCCGGGTGCGTGGCAGCCTTGAGCCATTTTATCTCCAGATTAGGAGAAAAGGCATTGCCATTGTATCGCCTTCTCCGACGCACCGACCACTTTGCATGGACGGATGCTGCAACTGCCAGACTGGAGGAAAAAAAACTTTGCTAGCAAGCAACCCCATCCTGGCCGCACCAAACATTGGTGAACCAATGTTGCTCTACATATCTGCAACTCACCAGGTGGTGAGCGCGGTGCTCGTCGTTAAACGAGAAGAGGAGGGGCATAAATTCCCACTCCAGAAACCAGTATACTACGTATCGACGGTCCTTACACCATGCAAATCCCGATACCCGCATTATCAGGAGATAGCATACACGGTCTTTATGGCATCCCGCAGGCTGCGGCACTACTTTCAAGAGTGCTCGATCACGGTGGCTTCAGAACTACCACTCAATGATATTATAAACAACCGGGACGCCACCGGCCGGATTGCCAAATGGGCCATTGAGCTCCTACCATTTGAAATAACGTACAAACCACGCCGAGCCATTAAATCTCAGGTGTTGGCTGACTTTGTCGCCGAATGGACAGAGGCCGATCTCCCTAAAGAGTACGGCACGTATTCCAACTGGGTGATGCACTTCGACAGCTCTAAAATGCTAGCCGGACTTGAGGCTGGTGTCGTCTTGACATCCCCCAGAGGAGACACAGTCCGTTATGTGCTCCAAATACTGTATACAGACTCTAACAATGCAGCCGAATATGAGGCCCTATTACATGGTCTCCGAATGGCTGTCTCCATGGGCATACAATGCCTTGAGGTGCGCGGGGAGTCAAACCTCGCAATATCCCATATAAACGGAGAGTTCGATGCAAAAGATCTGAAGATGGCGGCTTTACCGCAACGCCGTACTCAAAATATCAGCTCGGTTTGAGGGGCTCGAGTTTCATCACGTGGCTCGAGAGAGTAATCAAGCCGCGGACATCATTGCTCGCATGGGCGCTAAACGCGACCCCGTCCCACCTAACACCTTTGTGGAAAGGCTCTTCAAGCCATCCGTCGTGTGGCAGGACGAGAGCGGCAACACTGGTCCGGAGCCGATCATACCCCCAGATGCCGAACAAGTCCCGATATCATCGGGGGCTCGGGCACCGAAATAACACCATCGGCCCATGAAATCAAGGCTGTAATTGCCCCGTGGACCGAGCCTTTCCTTGCCTACCTTACTAGGAATGAGATCCCTGGGGATCAGACTGAGGCCCGTCGCATCGTTCGACACTCGAAGGCCTACAAAGTTCATGAAGGAGAACTGTACAAGAAAAGTACTACCGGAGTCCTTCAATGATGTATCTCCAAAGAAGAGGGATAGCAGCTCTTGGCTGAAATACAAGCTAGTCTTGGTGGCCATCACGCCGCAGCTCGGGCCCTTGTAAGTAAAGCCTTCTGTATGGGTTTCTTTTGGCCCACGGCCCGGGCAGATGCACAGGACCTCGTACAGCGCTGCGTTGGATGCCAGCTTTTCGCTAATCAAAGCCATATGCCGCCCACTGCCCTTCGAACAATACCCATCACTTGGCCCTTTGCGGTCTGGGGGCTCGATATGGTCGGACCTCTTAAAGGGGGAAGCCATAAGAAGAAATACTTATTGGTTATGGTCGACAAGTTCACTAAGTGGATAGAAGCCTAGCCAGTTTAAACAGCTGAAGCCGGACCGGTGATAGACTTTATATCCGGTGTAGTACACCATTACGGTGTCTTGCACAGTATTATTACTGACAACGGCTCTAACTTTATAGCCGACGAGGTGAAAACTTGGTGCGCCAATTTGGGCATCAAGCTCGATTACGCCTCCGTATATCACCCTCAGACAAACGGTCAGGTCGAACGGGCTAACGGCATGATAATGAGCGGCATCAAACCTAGACTAGTGCAATCTCTGCAAGAATCAGACAAACACTGGGTCAAGAACTCGATTCCGTACTCTGGGGGCTACGGACCACGCCCAATCGCACGACTGGATATACACCTTTTTTCATGGTGTATGGTGCGGAGGCAGTCTTGCCTTGCGACATTATTCACGACTCACCTCGAGTGGGCATGTACGAAGAGAGAGAGAGAAGCCGAGCTCGATCGGCAGGACGACTTGGACAGCCTGGAGGAGGAGTGCGATGTCGGGAAGGCCCGTTCCACATTCTATCAACAGTAGGCTCGGGGATATCAAAGCAGAGAAGTACGGGCAAAGACTTACAATGTCGGTGAACTCGTTCTACGCCAACCAGAGAAGAAAAAGGACAAGCTCAAGCCCAAATGGGAGGGTCCCTTCATTATAGATGAAGTTCTCACTGGAGGATCCTATCGCCTTCGCAATGCTTTGGATAATCGCTTGGAGCCAAACCCATGGAACGCTGCAAGGCTCCGAAGATTCTACGCCTAAGTCCGCACATATACCTTTTTTCCTCGTTCCTTCTTTTCTCCCTTTCACGGTTTTCTTTTTTCTCGACTTCTAGCTCGTGTTCAGATAAACCGCACACCTGAGGGGTATACATCCTTAAATGTACATACCCCACAATACACGGGGGCTTCTTTTCACAAGAAGCTTATTATTATTTTTCGAGCATCAAGCTCTCCATATATATGTGTCGTCTACTCATATATGTCTTTTCTTCGCCATTATATGCACCTTTATGGCTTAAGTTTTTGCCAAGCTGGGTTGCCTAGCTCCTGTGCTTATGCCCTACATTCCCGCTTGTTCAGCTAGGGCATAAAGGGAGCACCTCTGCGATTTTTACAGCCGGGTTATCCGGACGTGTACCTCAGTCGGGTGAAGCCGAAAGCTAGCGTTCTTAAGGGAATGATTGGTCGATGAGCAAAAGACGAACTGCCCCTGTTGCAATACAAAACCCCCATACTATAATGCATACTATGATTTTGTAAGCATCACAGCTTCGGTATGCACAAAAAAACCGCATACTGGCCCAGGGAGAGGAACCCTTAACGGAACTATTCTCTCTAGAAGATGTTTCTTATAATCAAATGTAATATAATATAACTCCCTGAATACAACTTGTCTGTTCAAGCAACTATGACCGGACTGCCTGGTTTCCGAACATACTTTGGTGTTTACCTATGGTATAGTATTCGGAAACACTCCAAACCTAGGGTTTTCGGAGGTCGAAGCAGAAAGCCTGCCATGACAATCGTTTTACAAATTCGGCTGGAGACAAGTTTGTCGATAAAAGTACATTGCTACTTGGACTCAAAAACTTATTCTTCCTCTAGACCCTCTAACAGGATGTCTAGTTTACAATCTTGTTCTGAAAACTTGGCGGCCACGTTCACTTGGTCGTACACCAGGCTGACCGGAATTTCTTGTCCATCGGATCCTCGAGGTCCGACCCGCGCCATATGATTTGTATCAAGTCTGGTGTACCGTGTTTTTACCATGGCCCAGGCTTTCCGAGCACCTTCTCGGCATGCTGATATCTTCCACAGCCCAAAACGGTGCCGAAGCTCCCTTGAATAAATTCACGAGTTCCGCCATACTTCCTGGAGGAGAATTGGCTGGCCATAAAGCCTTAGCGATGTTTCTCATTGCCTTCCACGCTCGCCCATGCACCTTGCACAGCTCTTGTAGCAGGTCGCCTTGAAATTCGGACACCTCTTCTTTTGGCCGCCCAGTCAACACACCTACAGCAATAAACTTGTTAGGATTCGCATCAGCGAACTGTATGATAGTAAGTTAAAAGGCATACTGAATATGCTGCCTCTCAGCTTTTTGTTCTCCTTTAGGGCATCCGCCAGTTGGGCTCGCACGTCTTTCAGCTCTTCGCCAAGCTGGGTGTTGGCATCCTGCAGCTTGTTCTTCTCGTCCCTGGTCTGTGTCAGTACACGTTGACCAGCGGCCTCTTTCCTTTCGGCATGTTCTTTATCCGCCCACGCGGCCTTTAGTTTCTCTTCCAGCTGATCTGACGATCCTGCCATCGTAAAATACAATAGTGTTTATTCGCATAAACTTTACTGGCACATGATTATATTTTCCGGACAGAAGGGGACATTACCAGTCGGTGCCTCCTTGGATTTCTCCAGTTTGGCGGTAACAGCAGTCAGCTGGGTCCAACACTGTTCTAGCTCCCGAGATAGCATGTTGTTCTTCTCCGTGAGTACCTAATTATACATTGATCCTTAAAATCAGTTGCTTCAACTGTTTTCAAGTCTCGGGGGCTACTGGTATATGACTATTAAATCTACACGAAATGATCTTACCTGCATATCCTTTAAAAGTTGGTAAGTGGCTCCAGCAAGCATTGAATGCCTCTTCAGTAAAGTTAGGATCGCGCATAGCTTCCCTCCGGCGCCGATGGTTCATTGCACTCTCCACTTCGGAGTTGGTGACGGATACATTATCTGAATCGTCGGAGAGAGGACAATCCGGCATTGCACCCGTATCAACTCTAGCCCTAGAGGCAGGATCCAGGGTCGGATTGGTGGACATATGTCCGGCAAGTTCTCCGGATATAGTCCGGTGAATGCTCTTCCTAAAATATTGCACAGCAGAAAACGTCACAGTTCGGTATGTTTGCCGCAGGGTGTATTGAAAACCGTACCTTTTTGATGAAGGTAGGGGCTTGGAAGTATCGCCGTCCGCCTTTCTTTTCGAGGACTTGCCTTGTGTCGGCGCCCCCTTCTTAAGGGACGATCTCGATGCGGCATGGCGAGACGAGTGCCGCCACTTTGAAGCACGAGACAGTGAAGTGGGTGAGGCGCGATGGGAAAACTCTTTTGGAGGAGACGCTCCCTAGGCACTTACATGGGAAGAAGGGAGAAGGCCGGGGTAATCGGCTACAATGGCCACTTCTGTGCCATCGTAGCTCACCTGATAGAAGACTCCCTCCTTGAACTCCATGGATATATCCGGATCCTCCTCAAATTCGGGATCCAGGTCCCGAATATGGTCCTCCGGCTGCGGAGCAGGGCTATAGATCCCCGTGGTGGCCTTCCTCCATTCCTGTTAAAAGTGGTCGGGTTAAGTTCAACTAGTTGCGACTCAGGAAGAGGATTGAGTGAGGTTCTGGATTAAAAGCTTACCCAGTTAGGGGGTTGTACATGGAAAAGCCCTCTCGGCACTTAAGGCGAGTGAATTCTTCTTTCTCCCCTTTATAAAGATCAGACAACATGGCGGCCAGGGCGGCGAAATTGTCCGGACCCTTGCGCCCATAGCGAGATGTATCATCCTCCCTGTTGTAGTTCCACATGGGGAGTCCTCTGGATTGGAGTGGCTGAACACCTCGCGTTATGGAAATCGCCATGACCTCAATTATGGACAATCCGGATTGGGCGAGTATTTTTATCTTGTCCATTAACATCTTAACCTCCGCACTATCTGCCTCCTCGAGGCTCCGGGGATGCCAGCTATGGTGCTTTTTTAACGGGGCATTGGAAAATTCAGGAAGGCCTCGTCGGATTGGGTCCAAGAGAATGACGTCTTCAATATAAAACCACTCCGATGGCCACTCTTCGGATGCCTTCTTCGGAGTGCCGGATAGGTATCCTGTCTCGGCTATGCGCCATAATTCGGCACCACCCACCTCGAATATGGATCCCTTTTGGGAGCGAGGGACGAGACAGAAAAGCTTCCTCCATAGCTTGAAATGGGCCTTGCAGCCTAGGAACAGCTCGCAAAGAGCAACGAAGCCAACGATGTGCAGAATGGAGCCCGGCGTGAGATTGTGCAGTTGGAGGCCATAGTACTCTAGGAGACCTCGGAGGAAAGGATGGATTGGAAATCCAATGCATCTTAAGAGAAAGGAAACGAAGCACACTCGCTCCCCTTCTGAAGGATTCAGGAAATTTTCCGCCAGGGCTTCGCCAGTAGAAGAAGTTAATCCCGCCCGAATGGGGACTAGATCCGCAGGGGGGAGATAGCCCTGCACCTGGAGCTTGGTCAGCTGGGCATGGGATACAGAGCAGCTCTCCCAATCGCCTTTTGAGGGCCGCGGGGGCGGGAGGAAGAACTAGGAGCACTATCCATGATTGCGTGGTTTCTTGAGGCAAGTTTGAAGGATTTTCGCCTGGTATGGAATGGCATCTGAGATCTAATCTCCTTAAATAGACACCTTCCATACGCTGTCGAGGCGTTATCTGTAAAAGCGCTTAGACCCTTCGTATTCGTTTGCCACGTGGAAACTGAGGCAACAGAAGCACAGAAGCCGAAGGGTATGACATTTAATGTAAAATCGAGCTATTCGAAGAATTCACCTTACCAAGACCGAAGATTTAAGGGCCGAATATAGCCCTTCGGTTCAGATGCTTTGAAGTATTCAATGGAGGAATGATACGTCTCCAACGTATCTATAATTTTTTATTGTTCCATGCTATTATATAATCAATCTTGGATGTTTTATATGCATTTATATGCTCTTTTATATGATTTTTGGGACTAACCTATTAACCTAGAGCCCAGTGCCAGTTTCTATTTTTCCTTGTTTTTGAGTATCGCAGAAAAGGAAAACCAAACGGAGTCCAATTGACCTGAAAATTGACGGAGATCGTTTTTGGACCAGAAGAAGCCCACGGAGCACCAGAGATGGGCCAGAAGAGTCCCGAGGCACCCACGAGGATGGGGCGTGCCCTACCCCCCTGGGCGTGCCCCCCTGCCTCGTGGCCCCCTTGGAGACCCCCCTAACTTGTTCCCGACGCGAAAACCTCATATATATACCCAAACTTCCAGAACATAACCTAGATCGGGAGTTCCGCCGCCGCAAGCCTCTGTAGCCACCAAAAACCAATCGGGACCCTGTTCCGACACCCTGTCGGAGGGGGGATCCATCACCGGTGGCCATCTTCATCATCCCGGTGCTCTCCATGACGAGGAGGGAGTAGTTCACCCTCGGGGCTGAGGGTATGTACCAGTAGCTATGTGTTTGATCTCTCTCTCTCTCGTGTTCTTAATTTGGCACAATCTTGATGTACCGCGAGCTTTGCTACTATAGTTGGATCTTATGATGTTTCTCCCCCCTCTACTCTCTTGTAATGGATTGAGTTTTTCCTTTGAAGTTATCTTATCGGACTGAGTCTTTCAGGATTTGAGAACACTTGATGTATGTCTTGCATGTGCTTATCTGTGGTGACAGTGGGATATTCACGTGATCCACTTGATGTATGTTTTGGTGATCAACTTGTAAGTTCCGTGACCTTGTGCACTTATGCATAGGGGTTGGCACACGTTTTCGTCTTGACTCTCCGGTAGAAACTTTGGGGCACTCTTTGAAGTTCATTGTGTTGGTTGAATAGATGAATCTGAGATTGTGTGATGCATATCATATAATCATACCCACAGATACTTGAGGTGACATTGGAGTATCTAGGTGACATTAGGGTTTTGGTTGATTTGTGTCTTAAGGTGTTATTCTAGTACGAACTCTATGATAGATCGAACGGAAAGAATAGCTTCGTGTTATTTTACTATGGACCCTTGAATAGATCGATCAGAAAGGATAACTTTGAGGTGGTTTCATACCCTACAATAATCTCTTCGTTTGTTCCCCGCTATTAGTGACTTTGGAGTGACTCTTTGATGCATGTTGAGGGGTATTTATATGATCCAATTATGTTATTATTGTTGAGAGAACTTGCACTAGTGAAAGTATGAACCCTAGGCCTTGTTTCCTAGCATTGCAATACCGTTTACACTCACTTTTATCACTTGCTACCTTGCTGTTTTTATATTTTCAGATTACAAAAACCTATATCTACCATCCATATTGCACTTGTATCACCATCTCGTCACCGAACTAGTGCACCTATAAAATTGACCATTGTATTGGGTGTGTTGGGGACACAAGAGACTCTTTGTTATTTGGTTGCAGGGTTGCTTGGGAGAGACCATCTTCATCCTACGCCTCCCACAGATTGATAAACCTTAGATCATCCACTTGAGGGAAATTTGCTACTGTCCTACAAACCTCTGCACTTGGAGGCCCAACAACGTCTACAAGAAGAAGGTTGTGTAGTAGACATCAAGTAGTTTCTCGCGCCGTTGCCGGGGAGGTGAGTGCTTGAAGGTATATCTTTAGATCTTGCAATCGAATCTTTTTGTTTCTTGTTTTATCACTAGTTTAGTCTATAAAATAAAACTACAAAAAAATGGAATTAAGGGTGCCTCATATACTTCATCTTTTTAATATCTTTCGTGAAAATGATGGAAAGGAAAATTGTGCTCAAGTGCTAGAAGAAGAATGCAATAAAATGTTAGGCACTAAATATTTGAATGATGAGCATGATTGCAATGTTGTTAGTATGAATTCCTTGAATATCCATGATGCTAATGATATGCAAAGCCACAAGCTTGGGGAAGCTATGTTTCATGAAGATGATATTTTTAGTCCCCCAAGTTTTGATGAGCAAATTTATTATGATGAAAGCATGCCTCCTATTTATGATGATTATATTGACGAAAGTGGGTTTGGAAGAGTGTCAACTTTAGGAAGTAAGGTTTCCACTATTTTGCAGGATGTTGAATATTATTGTGATAATTATGAAAGTGGACTTGGAGAGGCCATGATTTTATTTAGTAACGAATCCACTATTTCGGAAGAGGTTCCAATTGATTATGAGAACAAAGTTGCTATCTATGATGATTATTGTGATGACTTGTATGCTATTAAGAATAATGATAACCATGAAACTTGTCATCATGATTTTAGTTTTCAATTGGATTATGCCTCACATGATAATTATTTTGTTGAGTTTGCTTATGTGGAGAGTAATAAAAATTCTATGCTTGTCGCTCATGAAAAGAATGCTTTATGTGATAGTTATATTGTTGAATTCATCCATGATGCTACTGAAAATTATTATGAGGGAGGAACATATGCTTGTAGGAATTGCAATAATATCAAGTTTCCTCTCTATGTGCTTAAAGTTTTGAAGTTATGCTTGTTTTGCCTTCCTATGCTAGTTGATTATTGTTCCCATAAGTTGTTTGCTCACAAAATCCCTATGCATAGGAAGTGGGTTAGACTTAAATGTGCTAGTCACATTCTTCATGATGCTCCCTTTATGTTTCAATTCTTATCTTTTATGTGAGCATCATTGAAATCATCATGCCTAGCTAGGGGCGTTCAACAATAGCGCTTGTTGGGAGGCAGCCCAATTTTATTTTCGTTCTTTGCCTTTTGCTCCTGTTTAGTAATAAATAATTCATCTAGCCTCTGTTTGGATGTCCTTTTATTGTTTTAATTAGTGTTTGTGCCAAGTAGAACCTTTGGGAAGACTTGGGTGAAGTCTTTTCGATCTTGCTGTAAAAAACAGAAACTTTTGCGCTCATGAGATTAGCTGCCATGTTTTACTGGAGAGTGATTTTAGGTTGATTCTTTTTGAAGATGATTAATAGACAAATTCCTCATGTCCACCAATTTATTTCATAATTATTGGAGTTACATAAGTATTGGAATGATACAGATTACTACAGACTGTTCTGTTTTTGACAGATTCTGTTTTCATTGTGTTGCTTGCTTATTTTGATGAATCTAAGAGTAGTATCGGAGGGTAAGAACCATAGAGAAGTTGTAATACAGTAGATATTACACCAACTTGAATTTATAATGAGTTCACAACAGTACCTAAGTGGTGATTTATTTTCTTATACTAACGGAGCTTACGAGTTTTCTGTTGAGTTTTGTGTTGTGAAGTTTTCAAGTTTTGGGTAAAGATTCGATGGACTATGGAATAAGGAGTGGCAAGATCCTAAGCTTGGGGATGCCCAAGGCACCCCAAGGTAATATTCAAGGACAACCAAGAGCCTAAGCTTGGGGATGCCCCGGAAGGCATCCCCTCTTTCGTCTTCGTTCATCGGTAACTTTACTTGGAGCTATATTTTTATTCACCACATAATATGTGTTTTCCTTGGAGCGTCATTTTATTTTATTTTGTTTTGCTTGATGTTTGAATAAAATACCAAGATCTGAAATTCTTAAATGTTAGAGAGTCTTCACATAGTTACATAATTATTCAACTACTCATTGATCTTCACTTATATCTTTTGGAGTAGTTTGTCATTTGCTCTAGTGCTTCACTTCTATCTTTTTAGAGCACGGCGGTGGTTTTATTTTGAAGAAATAGATGAACTCTCATGTTTCACTTATATTATTTTGAGAGTCTTTTTAGAAGAGCATGGTAATTTGCTTTGGTTATGAAACTAGTCCTAATATGATAAGCATCCAAGATGGGTATAATAAAAACTTTCATATAAAGTGCATTGAATACTATGAGAAGTTTGATTCCTTATGATTGTTTTGAGATATGAAGATGGTGATATTAGAGTCATGCTAGTTGATTAGTTGTGAATTTGAGAGTTACTTGTGTTAAAGTTTCTGATTCCCGTAGCATGCACGTATGGTGAACCATTATGTGATGAAGTCGGAGCATGATTTATTTTTTGATTGTATGCCTTATGAGTGGCGGTCGGGGACGAGCGATGGTCTTTTCCTACCAATCTATCCCCCTAGGAACATGCGCTTAGTACTTCATTTCGATAACTTATAGATTTTTGCAATAAGTATGTGAGTTCTTTATGACTAATGTAGAGTCCGTGGATTATACGCACTCACACCCTTCCACCATTGCTAGCCTCTCTAATACCGCGCACCTTTCGCCGGTATCATACACCCACCATATACCTTCCTCAAAACAGCCACCATGCCTACCTATTACGGCATTTCCATAGCCATTCCGAGATATATTGCCATGCAACTTCCCACCGTTCCGTTTATAATGACACGCTCCATCATTGTGATATTGCTTTGCATGATCATGTAGTTGAAATCGTATTTGTGGCAAGGCCACCTTCACAATTCTTTCATAGATGTCACTCTTGATTCATTGCACATCCTGGTACACCGCAGGGGGCATTTACATAGAGTCATATTTTGTTCTAAGTATTGAGTTGTAAGTAAATAAAAGTGTGATGGTCATCATTATTAGAGCATTGTCCCAGTGAGGAAAGGATGATGGAGACTATGATCCATCCACAAGTTGGGATGAGACTCCGGATGAAAAAATAAATAAAAGAGGCCAAAGAAGCCCAAAAAAAGAGGCCATAAAAAAGACCCGAAAAAACCAAAAAATTGATGAGAGAAAAAGAGAGAAGGGGCAATGCTACTATCCTTTTACCACACTTGTGCTTCAAAGTAGCACCATGATCTTCATGATAGAGAGTCTCCTATGTTGTCACTTTCATATACTAGTGGGTATCTTTCAATATAGAACTTGGCTTGTATATTCCAATGATGGGCTTCCTCAAAATGCCCTAGGTCTTCATGAGCAAGCGAGTTGGATGCACACCCACTTAGTTTCTTTTGTTGAGCTTTCGTACACTTATAGCTCTAGTGCATCCGTTGCATGGCAATCCCTACTCACTCACATTGATATCTATTGATGGGCATCTCCGTAGTCCGTTGATACGCCTAGTTGATGTGAGACTATCTTCTCCTTTTTTGTCTTCTCCACAACCACCATTCTATTCCACATATAGTGTTATGTCCATGGCTCATGCTCATGTATTGCGTGACAATTAAAAAAGTTTGAGAACATCAAAAGTATGAAACAATTGCTTCGTTTGTCATCGGGGTTGTGCATGATTTAAATATTTTGTGTGATGAAGATAGAGCATAGCCAGACTATATGATTTTGTAGGGATAACTTTCTTTGGCCATGTTATTTTGAAAAGACATGATTGCTTTGTTAGTATGCTTGAAGTATTATTGTTTTCATGTCAATATTAAACTTTTCTATTGAATCTTATGGATCTGAATATTCTTGCCACAATAAAGAAGATTACATTGATAAATATGTTAGGTAGCATTCCACATCAAAAATTCTGTTTTTATCATTTACCTACTCGAGGACGAGCAGGAATTAAGCTTGGGGATGCTTGATACGTCTCCAACGTATCTATAATTTTTGATTGTTCCATGCTATTATATTATAAATCTTGGATGTTTTATATGCATTTATATGCTATTTTTTATGATTTTTGGGACTAACCTATTAACCTAGAGCCCAGTGCCAGTTTCTGTTTTTCCTTATTTTTGAGTATCGCAGAAAAGGAAACCAAACGGAGTCCAATTGACCTGAAAATTGAGGGAGATCGTTTTTGGACCAGAAGAAGCCCACTGAGCACCGGAGATGGGCCAGAAGAGTCCCGAGGGACCCACGAGGGTGGGGACGCGCCCTACCCCCTGGGCGCGCCCCTACCTCGTGGCTGCCTCGGAGACCCCCCTGACTTCTTCCTGACGCCAAAACCTCTTATATATACCCAAACTTCCAGAACATAACCTAGATCGGGAGTTCCGCCGCCGCATGCCTCTGTAGCCACCAAAAACCAATCGGGACCCTGTTCAAGCACCCTGTCGGAGGGGGGATCCATCACCGGTGGCCATATTCATCATCCCAGCTCTCTCCATGACGAGGAGGGAGTAGTTCACCCTCGGGGCTGAGGGTATGTACCAGTAGCTATGTGTTTGATCTCTCTCTCTCTCGTGTTCTTGATTTGGCACGATCTTGATGTACCGCGAGCTTTGCTATTATAGTTGGATCATATGATGTTTCTCCCCCTCTACTCCCTTGTAATGGATTGAGTTTTCCCTTTGAAGTTATCTTATCAGATTGAGTCTTTAAGGATTTGAGAACACTTGATGTATGTCTTGCATGTGCTTATCTGTGGTGACAATGGGATATTCACATGATCCACTTGATGTATGTTTTGGTGATCAACTTGCGAGTTCTGTGACCTTGTGAACTTATGCATAGGGGTTGGCACATGTTTTCGTCTTGACTATCCGGTAGAAACTGTGGGGCACTCTTTGAAGTTCTTTGTGTTGGTTGAATAGATGAATCTGAGGTTGTGTGATGCATATCGTATAACCATACCCACAGATACTTGAGGTGACATTGGAGTATCTAGGTGACATTAGGGTTTTGGTTGATTTGTGTCTTAAGGTGTTATTCTAGTACGAACTCTATGATAGATCGAACGGAAAGAATAGCTTCGTGTTATTTTACTACGGACTCTTGAATAGATCGATCAGAAAGGATAACTTTGAGGTGGTTTCGTACCCTACAATAATCTCCTCGTTTGTTCCCCGCTATTAGTGACTTTGGAGTGACTCTTTGTTGCATGTTGAGGGATAGTTATATGATCCAATTATGTTATTATTGTTGAGAGAACTTGCACTAGTGAAAGTATGAACCCTAGGCCTTGTTTCCTAGCATTGCTACTCCGTTTACGCTCACTTTTATCACTTGCTACCTTGTTGTTTTATATTTTCAGATTACAAAAACATATATCTACCATCCATATTGCACTTGTATCACCATCTCTTTGCCGAACTAGTTCACCTATACAATTTACCATTGTATTGGGTGTGTTGGGGACACAAGAGACTCTTTGTTATTTGGTTGCAGGGTTGCTTGAGAGAGACCATCTTCATCCTACGCCTCCCACGGATTGATAAACCATAGGTCATCCACTTGAGGGAAATTTGCTACTGTCCTACAAACCTCTGCACTTGGAGGCCCAACAACGTCTACAAGAAGAAGGTTGTGTAGTAGACATCAAGCAATTTCTCGCGCCGCTGCCGGGGAGGTGAGTGCTTGAAGGTATATCTTTAGATCTTGGAATCAAATCTTATTGTTTCTTGTTTTATCACTAGTTTAGTCTATAAAATAAAACTACAAAAAATGGAATTAAGGGTGCCTCATATACTTGATCTTTTTAATATCTTTCGTGAAAATGATGGAAAGGAAAATTGTGCACAAGTGCTAGAAGAAGAATGCAATAAAATGTTTGGCACTAAATATTTGAATGATGAGCATGATTGCAATGTTGTTAGTATGAATTCCTTGAATATCCATGATGCTAATGATATGCAAAGCCACAAGCCTGGGGAAGCTATGTTTGATGAAGATGATATTTTTAGTCCCCCAAGTTTTGATGAGCAAATTTATTATGATGAAAGCATGCCTCCTATTTATGATGATTATATTGACGAAAGTGGGTTTGGAAGAGTGTCAACTTTAGGAAGTAATGATTCCACTATTTTGGAGCATGTTGAATATTATTGTGATAATTATGAAAGTGGATTTGGAGAGGCCATGACTTTATTTAGTAAGGAATCCACTATTTTGGAAGTGGTTCCAATTGATTATGAGAACAAAGTTGCTATCTATGATGATTATTGTGATGACTTGTATGCTATTAAGAATAATGATAACCACGAAACTTGTCATCATGATTTTAGTTTTCAATTGGATTATGCCTCACATGATAATTATTTTGTTGAGTTTGCTCCCACTATTATTCATGAGAAGAAATTTGCTTATGTGGTGAGTAATAAAAATTCTATGCTTGTGGCTCATGAAAAGAATGCTTTATGTGATAGTTATATTGTTGAATTCATCCATGATGCTACTGAAAATTATTATGAGGGAGGAACATATGTGTCGTGGTTTTGTCACGGCAGATGTCCTAGAGAAAGGACTTAGTTGTGGAGCCATCGCGACGGGTTAGCTTAAAGGGGTTAAAGCGGACATGGGACGCAGAGAGTTTATACTGGTTCGGCCCCTTGCGGTGAAGGTAAAAGCCTACGATCCAGTTGTTGTGGGATTGCTTGGGTTTCGATGACCAGGGAGCGAATACGCTTTGCCTGGGTCTCAAGTTGTTGTGTCTTCTCTCTAAACCTCCGCCGGGTCGTCCCCTTATATACATGGGTTGACGCCCGTCGGTTTACAGGGTTCCGAGGCCGGCTCATAAACGTATCCGGCCCAGACTCTACTTATTTCTGCCTTATAATACAAGCTTACATATCAAGGTCGGTTTATGACTACAGGCCTTAATCCGCCTTTGGTCCCTGGGCCTTCATAAAGCGCCATCATCTTTGTCTTCATGGGCTTCAAGTATAATAACTCCTTATAGGGATAACCCGGCCTCTCCTGGCCGGTTTACGCCCAGTAGTAATATCCCCAACATTAGGCCCCAGATTGATTTGAACTGGTTCATGTCAATCCTCAATACTTGAGAAATTTCTTCTTCAACACCTTCGCATAAGTCTTGTAAACCGCCGTGACGTCACCTTCCAGGACCATGATAAATCGCCATGATGTCATCCGTTATTAAAGATTTGTACATAACCCACCTTCATTAATGAGCCTCCGACAATCGAGGCGACAGAGCCGTCACATGTCCCATTTTTCGGGCTCCTCGATTCTCGCGCCTGCTACTTATCCATTCACCGTATAAATAAGGCCGAGGGGTCCTTCTCACTTTTCCCCTTCGTGCCCCTTTGCATTGTCTTCTTCCTCGCGCCGCCCGACCATTTGAGCTCTGCCGCCGCCGTCGACCTTCGCTTCCGCCCCAACGACGGCCGCTGCATCAACCTGACTGTACCAGAGAAATGCGGCGCTCCACCGCTGCTCCCTCAGCATCAGTAAGTTCCTTCTTTTCCTCACTCTAGATCCACCATTAGGGTTTCAGTGTTCATCGGAGTTTATTGAACCTCCGGCGCCGTTCTTCCCTGTTCTTCTTATTAGCACAAATGACTAGCTTGGATCTGATACTTCTTGTGAGGCCGTAGCCATGATCCCCTTTTCCTTGTTGGAGCATCTCCTTTATGTAAAAACTCATCTAAACTTGACGAACTTGTTCAAGCACTTGAAATTAGGTCTGAATATTTTCTAGTTTTCTGTCATACCGCAGATCTGAAATTTATCACATCAATCTGCGAAACTTGTTTGTCCTTCACTTAAGTACTTTAGATTTGTACCTTTCATACCAATATAGGCGGTTTAGCTTTGAAAAAATGCTAATCCGGTAGGTACCATTAGTCCCCTCTTAAACCGCCGATTCATTTATCTTTGCATCTTCTCCATCATAAGACTCCGGCTTAGCAATATCAGACTCCGGCTTAGTAATGTTATATTCCGGTTTAACAATATGCCTACACCTCTGCTTTAACTTGTATCGCCTTTTACATGTTCCTTATAAATCTTAAACCGGCAATAACTATGTTTTAGTTTCCCTTGAGATGGCCAAACAAGTCTATGAATGCAACTGGGTTCCTTCCCGGGTCACTGAAGATCAGTTAAATAGATGTGTCGCAACTAGCGCTTTAGCCAAGAAGGAGGTCATCCACTGGAGGGCCCCCGGTCCAGAAAATCACCCTGAACCCAAGGACGGAGAAGTAGTTGTTTTTGTTGACCATCTGGGTCGAGGCTTTAGCCCTCCTGGTTCAAAACTCTTCCGAGATGTGCTCGCCAGTTTTCAGCTCCACCCTCAGGACATCGGTCCAAACTCTGTGTCCAACATCTGCCATTTCCAAGTCTTTTGTGAGGCTTATCTTCAAGAGGAGCCCACAGTTGAATTTTTTAGGGACTTCTTCCACTTAAACCATCGCACAGAGTTCACAGATGGACCCAATACTGAGCTCGGCGGAATGGCGGTTCAAAAGAGGAAGGAGGTCAGCTTCCCTCATGCCAAGCTTCATAGTCACCCCAAGGAGTGGAACCAGACTTGGTTTTACTACAAAGATACATCTCCAACTGATGAAAATCCCTTGCCGGGTTACCGCCCTCACCGTCTCAGCAATACACATCCCTTTCCTCAGAGATTGACTGCAAAGGAAAGGGCCAATTATGCTCCACAACTGTCAAAGCTTAGAGCCTTTATGGCGAACGGTTTAACATGTGTTGATTTTGCTCCCTGTTGGATAACTTGGAGCATATTGCCCTTAAGCCGACGCCCCGGTTTAATGTGTGAATATACCGGGAGCTTGAAGGACCCTCAATGACACATTGATATCCAGCTTACAGATGTTGAAGTTACTAAGGCTGTGAAGAAGATGCTGAACGAACCGGAGGCTCTCTGTAGCCAGACCGGATTAAGTCCTTTCTATGTTTCCAACAAACCTCCAAAGGTAAGGGTCACATAACTTTCCTTTTGTTTTAACTTGCTTCTTTCAAATATTCTCTGAAAATCTTGTCCATCTTTGTCAGGGCGATGATCCGTTCTGGAAGAAAAAACCACAAGATAAACCGGCGAAACCGCAAGATAAACCGGCAAAGCCACTTCGCCCGAAGACCAAGGTTGTTAAAAAACCTGCCAAGAAAAGGACCACTGCGTCTTCCGAGCCAAATGCATATGCTGATGAGGCTAATCCGGACTCAGACGTAGAACTTGACTCTCTTGGTTCATTTTTCATACATCTCATTGACAACGACTATTATCAGGACGATGCTGAAGGCAGTCAAGCTGATGACGTTGAGGTAATTATTCTTTCCTCCGATTCAGATCCTCTGCCAACATCAAAAATCCGTCGAGCAAACCAGAAAGAAAATTTTTCTCACCCCCTTGCTCACTTGGACCCAAACTTTCTTTTGAATACGCAGCAACACGAAGCTCGCCGCACAACCCGGCACAGCGGCCAGATAGTTACCTCTGCCGGTTTACCGAACACTCCGGTTCGGAAACGCCGATCAGAGGTCTCTTATACGCTTGATACTTCTTGCCCCAAAGTGGGTTGTTTCCGGCAGCCTCTTAATCCGTCTAATTCAAATTATCAGGGAACACCTCACTCATCCTCTGGCGAGTCTACAGCCACACAGCTTCCACCCCTCAAGACAGTTCCTGGGTGAGCTATGCATTTGATTTTATCCTTGATGTGTTATTTTTGCATACTATACTGATCTTCATGTTTATTTTTCTCAGTGCCAAGCCTAGACCCAGCAAGAAGGCTCGGTTAAACAAACCGGCTGACGATAATGTGGTTGTTGAACCGGAAAAGACTCCAGATCCGGAAGAAACCGATGCTGATGCCATGCTTAATGATCCGCCGCCTCAAGACCATGACTTGTTTGCTGAACAAGTAGAAATTGACACCACAAGCCATGCTGACAAACCGACCAGCCCGGTACGACCTGATGATAAATCGGCCAGTCCAGCTAAGGCTACTGATAAACCGCCAACTCCAGTGAAGGCTGCTGATGATAAAGAGAATGATGTTATGATTACCGGCGTCAGCCACACCACTCCTGGCAACCCGGTCGCTTTATCCAAACATAGCGCCAAGGATGAGGTTGCTGCTATGGGCAAAGGCAAATGGAGCACCGATTTGTCTAGCTACGCCCATCTCAACGCCCAATTTATTCACTCTGGCTTCTTGAACCATCTGTACACCAGTCGTGATTATGAAGCCGGTTTAGTAAATCTGATGAAGGAGCGATATGAGGTAATCACACAACTATTTCTCTTATGTCCAATTTCAAATATCAACTCCAGTAGCCCCCAAGTGACGGTTTACGATATCAATCCAAAGCGGGACTTAGTAATAACTTAACTTTGCATGTTTAGCCTCCAGGGACCGGGTTATCACTTTAAGATGACCCGGTATTTTAAAATTGCAATACTGTATTTTTCACTGATGTGGCCCCCAAGGGTCGGTTAATTTTTTTAAAGATGAACCGGGACTGTAGAAGAATTCCCATATCAGTATTTTGAGCAAACATACATTAGCCCCCAAGTGCCAAGAGTAATACTTGTATTGTGCTTGGGACTTGTAGAAATTTCCAAGAACAAGCAAACATGCATTAGCCCCCAAGTATCAGGTGCATAACTTGTTATGTACTTGGTACTTTAAATATGTACCGTCAATCTCATAACATGTTTGTTTTTCATAGGCTGAGCTGAGCAAAAAAGATTCGCAAACCGCCGATCTGCAAGAAAACATCAAATCCCAGCAAGCCAAAACCTCCAAGGCAAAGGATGAGCTGACCAGCGCTTTAGCCGCCATGGAAAAATTGAAGGAAAGTTTCAACAAGGAGCGGGCAGATTGGGAGACTAAAAAATCCGCTTTGCAAAAAAGAGCTGAGGACGCCGAAGCAGCTCTTAAACCGGTAGTAGATGAACTGACTGGCGTAAAGCGGCAGATACATGCCATGACGGCTGCTGTATTTGGTAAACATCCTTGCCTCATATTTTCAACTTAGTATCTCATACGAAGCCAGTTTACTGATGCTTGTAATTATGCAGGGACTCGCATTAGTCATCTGGGCTCTGACGTAACTAAGAAGCTGAAGGCTGCCTATACTCTTATAGAGCAGTTATATACCGGCGCGCAACGGATTATTTGCACTACTTCGCACAACAAACCGCCACCAACTTTAATCAAGGAGACCCTAGAAAGGCTGTCAGTGCTACCTGCCCGGGTAGAAGAGTTAAAGAGATCTGCTGCAAGAGTTGGTGCTCTGACCGCGCTAACCCAAGCAAAAGCATGGGTGCCCGATCTTGATCCGGAAGATGTCAGCAAAGGTTATCCGAGCTTGAAAGAAGACCGATCAGAATTTGGCAATGAGGACCTTCGAGCCATAAACCGGGAAGTACGTCCGCTGGCTTGCCAATTAGCTGAAGAAGCTAATCTTTCACATTATCAGGCAAGTTATGACGTTAACAACAAATGGGTGGCCACACCAACTCCTGAGGTTCAAAATCTCATCCCGCCAATTGGACCGTCCACCCTTATAAGCGACGAAGTTGTGTTCCAAGCCCTAATTGTGCATAAGTTGAACCTCAGGGGCACATAGAGAGGAAACTTGATATTATTGCAATTCCTAATATTATTTTGAGAGTCTTTTTAGAACAGAGTGTAATTTGCTTTGGTTGTGAAACTAGTCCTAATATGATAGGCATCCAAGATGGGTATAATAAAAACTTTCATATAAAGTGCATTGAATACTATGAGAAGTTTGATTCCTTATGATTGTTTTGAGATATAAAGATGGTGATATTAGAGTCATGCTAGTTGAGTAGTTGTGAATTTGAGAGATACTTGTGTTAAGTTTGTGATTCCCGTAGCATGCACGTATGGTGAACCGTTATGTGATGAAGTCGGAGCATGATTTATTTTTTGATTGTCTTCCTTATGAGTGGCTGTCGGGGATGAGCGATGGTCTTTTCCTACCAATCTATCCCCCTAGGAGCATGCGCGTAGTACTTCCTTTTGATAACTACTAGATTTTTGCAATAAGTATGTGAGTTCTTTATGACTAATGTTGAGTCCATGGATCATACGCACTCTCACCCTTCCACCATTGCTAGCCTCTCTAATACCGCGCACCTTTCACCGGTATCATACACCCACCATATACCTTCCTCAAAACAGCCACCATACCTACCTATTATGGCATTTCCATAGCCATTCCGCGATATATTGCCATGCAACTTCCCACCGTTCCATTTATTATGACACGCTCCATCATTGTCATATTGCTTTGCATGATCATGTAGTTCACATTGTATTTGTGGCAAGGCCACCTTCACAATTCTTTCATGCATGTCACTCTTGATTCATTGCACATCCCGGTACACCACCGGAGGCATTTACATAGAGTCATATTTTGTTCTAAGTATTGAGTTGTAAGTAAATAAAAGTGTGATCATCATCATTATTAGAGCATTGTCCCAGTGAGGAAAGGATGATGGAGACTATGATCCATCCACAAGTTGGGATGAGACTCCGGATGAAAAAATAAATAAAAGAGGCCAAAGAAGCCCAAAAAAAGAGGCCATAAAAAAAGACCCGAAAAAACCAAAAAATTGATGAGAGAAAAAGAGAGAAGGGGCAATGCTACTATCCTTTTACCACACTTGTGCTTCAAAGTAGCACCATGATCTTCATGATAGAGAGTCTCCTATGTTGTCACTTTCATATACTAGTGGGTATCTTTCAATATAGAACTTGGCTTGTATATTCCAATGATGGGCTTCCTCAAAATGCCCTAGGTCTTCGTGAGCAAGCGAGTTGGATGCACACCCACTTAGTTTCTTTTGTTGAGCTTTCGTACACTTATAGCTCTAGTGCATCCGTTGCATGGCAATCCCTACTCACTGACATTGATATCTATTGATGGGCATCTCCATAGTCCGTTGATACGCCTATCTGATGTGAGACTATCTTCTCCTTTTTTGTCTTCTGCACAACCACCATTCTATTCCACATATAGTGTTATGTCCATGGCTCACGCTCATGTATTGCGTGAAAATTAAAAGTTTGAGAACATCAAAAGTATGAAACAATTGCTTGGCTTGTCATCGGGGTTGTGCATGATTTAAATATTTTGTGTGATGAAGATAGAGCATAGCCAGACTATATGATTTTGTAGGGATAACTTCCTTTGGCTATGTTATTTTGAGAAGACATGATTGCTTTGTTAGTATGCTTGAAGTATTATTGTTTTCATGTCAATATTAAACTTTTCTTTTGAATATTATGGATCTGAATATTCTTGCCACAATAAATAAGATTACATTGATAAATATGTTAGGTGGCATTCCACGTCAAAAATTCTATTTTTATCATTTACCTACTCGAGGACGAGCAGGAATTAAGCTTGGGGATGCTTGATACGTCTCCAACGTATCTATAATTTTTGATTGTTCCATGCTATTATATTATAAATCTTGGATGTTTTATATGCATTTGTATGCTATTTTTTATGATTTTTGGGACTAACCTATTAACCTAGAGCCTAGTGCCAGTTTCTGTTTTTCCTTGTTTTTGAGTATCGCAGAAAAGGAAAACCAAACGGAGTCCAATTGACCTGAAAATTGACGGAGATCGTTTTTGGACCAGAAGAAGCCCACGGAGCACCGGAGATGTGCCAGAAGAGTCCTGAGGCACCCACGAGGGTGGGGGGCGCGCACTACCCCCTTGGGCGCGCCCCCTACCTCGTGGTTGCCTCGGAGACCCCCCTGACTTGTTCTCGATGCCAAAACCTCTTATATATACCCAAACTTCCAGAACATAACCTAGATCGAGAGTTCCGCCGCCGCAAGCCTCTGTAGCCACCAAAAACTAATCGGGACCCTATTCCGGCACCCTGCCGGAGGGGGATCCATCACTGGTGGCCATCTTCATCATCCCGGCGCTCTCCATGACGAGGAGGGAGTAGTTCACCCTCGGGGCTGAGGGTATGTACTAGTAGCTATGTGTTTGATATCTCTCTCTCGTGTTCTTGATTTGGCACGATCTTGATGTACCGCGAGCTTTGCTACTATAGTTGGATCTTATGATGTTTCTCCCCCTCTACTCTCTTGTAATGGATTGAGTTTTCCCTTTGAAGTTATCTTACCGGATTGAGTCTTCAAGAATTTGAGAACACTTCATGTATGTCTTGCATGTGCTTATCTGTGGTGACAATGGGATATTCACGTGGTCCACTTGATGTATGTTTTGGTGATCAACTTGCGAGTTATGTGACCTTGTGAACTTATGCATAGGGGTTGGCACATGTTTTCGTCTTGACTCTCCGGTAGAAACTTTGGGGCACTCTTTGAAGTTCTTTGTGTTGGTTGAATAGATGAATCTAAGATTGTGTGATGCGTATCGTATAATCATACCCACAGATACTTGAGGTGTCATTGGAGTATCTAGGTGACATTAGGGTTTTGGTTGATTTGTGTCTTAAGGTGTTATTCTAGTACGAACTCTATGATAGGTCGAACGGAAAGAATAGCTTCGTGTTATTTTACTACGGACTCTTGAATAGATCGATCAGAAAGGATAACTTTGAGGTGGTTTCATACCCTACAATAATCTCTTCGTTTGTTCCCCGCTATTAGTGACTTTGGAGTGACTCTTTGTTGCATGTTGAGTGATAGTTATATGATTTAATTATGTTATTATTGCTGAGAGAACTTGCACTAGTGAAAGTATGAACCCTAGGCCTTGTTTCCAAGCATTGCAATACCGTTTATGCTCACTTTTATCACTTGCTACCTCGTTGTTTATATATTTTCAGATTACAAAAACCTATATCTACCATCCATATTGCACTTGTATCACCATCTCTTCGCTGAACTAGTGCACCTATACAATTTACCATTGTATTGGGTGTGTTGGGGACATAAGAGACTCTTTGTTATTTGATTGAAGGGTTGCTTGAAAGAGACCATCTTCATCCTACACCTCCCACGGATTGATAAACCTTAGGTCATCCACTTGAGGGAAATTTGCTACTGTCCTACAAACCTCTGCACTTGGAGGCCCAACAGCGTCTACAAGAAGAATGTTATGTAGTAGACATCAAGGAGTTTCTGGCGCTGTTGCCGGGAGGTGAGTGCTTGAAGGTATATCTTTAGATCTTGGAATCGAATCTTTTTGTTTCTTCTTTTATCACTTGTTTAGTCTATAAAACAAAACTACAAAAAATGGAATTAAGGGTGCCTCATATACTTCATCTTTTTAATATCTTTCGTGAAAATGATGGAAAGGAAAATTGTGCTCAAGTGCTAGAAGAAGAATGCATTAAAATGTTTGGCACTAAATATTTGAATGATGAGCATGATTGCAATGTTGTTAGTATGAATTCCTTGAATATCCATGATGCTAATGATATGCAAAGCCACAAGCTTGGGGATGCTATGTTTGACGAAGATGATATTTTTAGTCCCCCAAGTTTTGATGATCAAATTTATTATGATGAAAGCATGCCTCCTATTTATGGTGATTATATTGATCAAAGTGGGTTTGGAAGAGTCTCAACTTTAGGAAGTAATGATCCCACTATTTTGGAGGGTGTTGAATCTTATTGTGATAATTATAAAAGTGGATTTGGAGAGGTCATGACTTTATTTAGTGATGAATCCACTATTTCGGAAGAGGTTCCAATTGATTATGAGAACAAAGTTGCTATCTATGATGATTATTGTGATGACATGTATGCTATAAGAATAATAATAGCCATGAAACTTGTCATCTTGATTTTATTTTCAATTGGATTATGCCTCACATGATAATTATTTTGTTGAGTTTGCTCCCACTATTATTCATGAGAAGAAATTTGCTTATGTGGAGAGTTTTAAAAATTCTATGCTTGTGGCTCATGAAAATAATGCTTTATGTGATAGTTATATTGTTGAATTCATCCATGATGCTACTGAAAATTATTATGAGGGAGAACATATGCTTGTAGGAATTGCAATAATAGCAAGTTTCCTCTCTATGTGCTTAAAGTTTTGAAGGTATGCTTGTTTTGCCTTCCTATGCTAGTTGATTATTGTTCCCATAAGTTGTTTGCTCACAAAATCCCTATGCATAGGAAGTGGGTTAGACTTAAATGTGCCAGTCATATTCTTCATGATGCTCTCTTTATGTTTCAGTTCTTATCTTTTATGTGAGCATAATTGAAATCATCATGCCTAGCTAGGGGTGTTAAACAATAGCGCTTGTTGGGAGGCAACCCAATTTTATTTTTGTTCTTTGCCTTTTGCTCCTGTTTAGTAATAAATAATTCATCTAGCCTCTGTTTATATGTGGTTTTATTGTTTTAATTAGTGGTTGTGCCAAGTAGAACCTTTGGGAAGACTTGGGTGAAGTCTTTGCGATCTTGCTGTAAAAAAACAGAAACTTTTGCGCTCATGAGATTAGCTGCCATTTTTTACTGGAGAGTGCTTTTAGGTTGATTATTTTTGCAGATGATTAATAGAAAAATTCCTCATGTCCACCAATTTATTTCAGAATTTTTGTAGTTACATAAGTATTCGAATGATACAGATTACTAAAGACTGTTCTGTTTTTGACAGATTCTGTTTTCATTGTGTTGTTTGCTTATTTTGATGAATCTATGAGTAGTATCGGAGAGTATGAACCATAGAGAAGTTGGAATACTGTAGATATTACACCAATATGAATTTAGAATGAGTTCACAACAGTACCTAAGTGGTGATTTATTTTCTTATACTAACGGAGCTTACGAGTTTTCTGTTGAGTTTTGTGTTGTGAAGTTTTCAAGTTTTGGGTAAAGATTCGATGGACTATGGAATAAGGAGTGGCAAGAGCCTAAGATTGGGGATGCCCAAGGCACCCAAAGTTAATATTCAAGGACAACCAAGAGCCTAAGCTTGGGGATGCCCCGGAAGGCATCCCCTCTTCCGTCGTCGTTCATCGGTAACTTTACTTGGAGCTATATTTTTATTCACCATATGATATGTGTTTTGCTTGGAGCGTCATTTTATTTTATTTTGTTTTGCTTGCTGTTCGAATAAAATACCAAGATCTGAAATTCTTAAAGGTTAGAGAGTCTTCATATAGTTACATAATTATTCAACTACGCATTGATCTTCACTTATATCTTTGTTGTCATTTGCTCTAGTGCTTCACTTATATCTTTTTAGAGCACGGCCGTGGTTTTATTTTGAAAAAATAGATGAACTCTCATGCTTCACTTATATTATTTTGAGAGTCTTTTTAGAACAGCATGGTAATTTGCTTTGGTTATGAAACTAGTCCTAATATGATAGGCATCCAAGATGGGTATAATAAAAACTTTCATATAAAGTGCATTGAATACTATGAGAAGTTTGATTCCTTATGATTGTTTTGAGATATGAAGATGGTGATATTAGAGTCATGCTAGTTGAGTAGTTGTGAATTTGAGATATACTTGTGTTCAAGTTTGTGATTCCCGTAGCATGCACGTATGGTGAACCGTTATGTGATGAAGTCGGAGCATGATTTATTTTTTGATTGTCTTCCTTATGAGTGGCTGTCGGGGACGAGCGATGGTATTTTCCTACCAATCTATCCCCCTAGGAGCATGCGCGTAGTACTTTCTTTCGATAACTAATAGATTTTTGCAATAAGTATGTGAAATCTTTATGACTAATGTTGAGTCCATGGATTATACGCACTCTCACCCTTCCACCATTGCTAGCCTCTCTAATACCGCTCACCTTTCGCCGGCGTCATACACCCACCATGTACCTTCCTCAAAACAGCTACCATGCCTACCTATTATGGCATTTCCATAGCCATTCCGAGGTATATTGCCATGCAACTTCCCACCGTTCCGTTTATTATGACACGCTCCACCATTGTCATATTGCTTTGCATGATCATGTAGTTGACATCATATTTGTGGCAAGGCCACCTTCACAATTCTTTCATACATGTCACTCTTGATTCATTGCACATCCCTGTACACCGCCGGAGTGTTGATGTGGTACGACACCTATGGGATCACAAGAATCCCTACTACGGTTGCCGTGGCGCAGGGTTGCGAGAAGAGCAGGATTAGTAACCAGCACGAGGATCGTTTTTCCAGGTTCGGGCCGCGAGGATGCGTAAAACCCTAGTCCTGCTTTGGTGGGTGTATTTCAGAGAGTTCTTGAGCTCTCAAACTAGCTGTGGTGGGTGTGTGGTTCGAAAGAGCCGAATCCTTCTCCAGTATGCCATGGGCCTCCTTTTATAGTCGAAAGGGGCTGCCACAGTGGCACACAGGAGGTGGAAAGGCGCACAGTGCTATGAGCTTATCACTTGTATTACAGGACAAGACACATTTAATGCGTAGCTTAGGTGTCCCCTTGCTTTATCGGGGACGGGGGCGAGGCCCGTCCCGTCCGTCGCCGCTCCTCCTTGCTTCGACACGCGCCCTGGCTAGCGACGCATGCGGCGCCACATAGGCAGGTAGGCAGCTGGGGTGGCGCGGTGGTGGAGCCTCCATGAAGATCTGCATGCCGCCACGCAGGCGCTTGATGAGTTAGCCTAGGAGCTGCATGTTGCCACGCAGGTGCCCGCCCAGCTGGTTGGGCTGGCAGCTGCATGTGAATGGTGGAGACTTGGTTGGTGCGGGCCTGGCAGTGGCCCTGCTGGTGTCCTTGGTGAGGGCCTTGCCGGGTGGCCCGGCAAGGGTCTTATCGTGGCGCGCTGTCGTCCCCGGCAAGGATCTTGCCGAGGGTCTGGTGGCCTTCATCGGCAAGGATCCTGCCGAGGATCGTCGTCTTCTAATCCTCATCTGATCTTGAGTGTTCCTTGTCTTCACAAAGATCTGCATGCCACCATGGAGGTGCCTCCCGAGCCCTGGCCCAATGTGATGTTCGAGACCGTGGGCTCAAGGGTGGCTCGCTCTGTTGGTGTGGGGTGAGCTGCCCCGGCAAGGGTCTTGCCGGGGGAACCTGCTTCGTCCCTCTGCTCTTTGTGGTCTTGGCCTTGGCGTTGCTCTGGTTATCTTGGGCTTCGGTCTTACCTTGGCTCACCTCCCCTGTTCTGCTTGGTGTGACCATGGGCGCGGCTCCGACTACCCGTGCACAGGTAAAGGGGTACAAAAGTGCGCCCCTCCTTTTGTGCACCGACAGGAGCCCCCAGGCCTAGGCCACACATAAGCACGACACGTTGTTGGGCCAGGCCCAAAACGGTGCGCGGGCAGGCGGGATGGTTTTTACCGCGGTAAAACTTTTCGCGCGCTGCGCTTCCCACGACCCGCGCGCGGCACGGCGTGGCGTGAAGGGGTGCGCGTGACGTGGGCGGCATGCGTGGGGCGGTTCCCGCTCGCATGCGTCACATTGTTGTAAATGGGCAGCGTGACCCGCACCCTCCCCATAAAAAGGGGAAACCATGGGCGCACTGTTCCTTTTCAATATCTCTGCCTCCTCAATCTGTGTTGCTTGTCTTGACTTGTCTTCGTCTTTGCAGGGACATGGAGACGCTGGCCCAAAGAGTGAAGAGGGCCAAGGTCTCGGCGAGTGGCCAGCCCCCGGCTGGTACTTCGAGGGCGCCACTGGTGGTGTTGAGCAGCCGCGGTAGCAGCCCCCGGCATAGCCCCCTGCGTAAGTTCATCACTCTTCTCTCGTTGACATCTGTCAGGGGCACGACACTTTGGTGCTGACCTTGCCAGGTACGCAGGAGGAGAGCAGCAGCAGGAGGAGCCGCAGAGGGCTAGTCCCAACACGCCGACCCCATCGACCACGCCGCCCCGAGGAGCATCCCCGGCAATGGCGCCAAGCACCGAGCCCACGCATATGGAGGAGGAGGAGGAGAACTTGGGCGCCAGCGGCTTTGCCTCGACGCCAAATGTTGGCGGGGAGGGGACTTCTTTTCCCCGGCCTGCCACTGGTGCTGGTAAGTCGCTCGCCTTTCATCCCTGTTCTTTTCTTTCTTTCTTGCTGACCCTTGTTCTTGGCCTTGCCTCACTCCCTTCATCGGTGTCAAGATCCCTCCTCGGTGAACCCGGAGGACATGGACGCTGTCATCGAGGACGTCGCTAAGGCTGCTGAGGCGGACGTCGAGAAGATCGCCGCCGAGGGCGCTGCTGAGGATGCCGCCAAGGGGCCTGCCGGGGAGGCCGACAAGGCCACCGCCGAGGAGATCGGCAAGGGGCCTGCCAGGGAGGCCGGCGGGGCCGCTGTCGAGGAGGAGGAGGAGGTGGCTGATGACCAGCCTTCCTCCTCCGCTGCTTCCGGCTCCGGCAAGTACCTGAGGGTGGGTGACAACTTGTTCGTCCACCTTCCTGGCGCGTCGAGCACCAGGACACCCATCGAGGGAGAAGTGTTCGACGACGAAGTGCTTGCTGCCGCCGGGCTTGAGGTCGTCGACGAACCGAGCATTGGTGGCGACGGCTCGCAAGAAGAGCGGCTCCTCCACGCCATGGGCGCCAGCTTCCGGAAGCTCCAGGCGCTCCATCGCGCCCGCCTGGACAAGGCTAAGTCTAGGACGGCGGTGGTGGAGAAGGCGGAGGCGGACCTCCAGAAGTGCGTTGCCGAGACGCAGGACTGGTTCCGCGAGGCTCACAAGGAGCTGAAGGCCGCCCAGGGCGAGCTGGCCAAGTGCGACGTGGAGCTCACCATGAAGCTCGCCGACGTCGAGAAAGCCCAAGAGATGGCGAAGAACTTGGCCGCTGCCGCCGAGGCCGCCAAGACCCAGCATGAGGCCGCACTGAACTCCCAGGAGGAGGACCTCGCCACGAGCGAGGAGAAGCTTGCCGCCACGCTTCGCGGCAAAGATGAAGAGGTGGAGGAGCTTGTCTTGCAGCAGCGGACCAGTGAGCTGGAGCAGAGGCACAAAGAGGCACTCGATGCCCAGGTCCAGGTTCACGCCGGCAAGGTGAAGGAGCTGGAGGCGGAGCAGGACGAGCTGAAGGAGCAGGCCCTGAAGGTGTCCCAAGAGAAGGACACGCTCAACAGCACCCTGACGGAGGCGCAGGGCGCGGCAGTCAGCAGGGCCCGGGAGCTCTCCGAGGCCAACGAGTCCATCAAGGACCTCATGCTGAAGTTGGAGGGCCTCGAGGGGATGCTCTCGGAGGCCAAAACCCGGGAGGGGACCCTGGCCAAGGAGCTGGAGGCGGAGAAGCAGTTGCGGAGGAACGAGGCCCTCAACTTCATGGATCACGTGGAGGGCGAGAACCGCTGGCTCGACCGCCTTGCCATTGTTGCCAACCAGGCCGCCGCGCAGCTGGCCACCATGGGGATGCCGGACGTGAGGTATGCCCCGGAGCGGAGCATGAGCGCCAACTGCAGCATGACCCTGTTCTTTGAGAAGGTTGTCGGCGCTTTGGAGCGGCTTCACGCCAACCGGGCGGCCTCGCTGGCCGACGAGGCCCGGAGGCTTTGCCAGGGCGCCATGACCAAGGTTCTCACCAAGGTGGCCTACTGGTACCCCGACCTCGACTTCGATGCCACGCTGGAGAGCTTGCCGGAGGATACTGACCTCGCGCCGCTCAGGGAGCGCATCAAGCCCATCATCAGCCGCGTCGGCGGAATTCAGAGGGTAGAGGGCCAGCGCCGGGATTAGGCACCCCGTTTCTTATCGCCGCTGCAGGTTCACAACCAAGACAATCGCTATCTTTAGTTAGAACCGCAGGAACAAATCGATGTAATATAACTCTGCAGCACTTTTAGTATCATGCATGATATTTTCCTGTTCGATTTTCCTTTGTATGTCCACCCTACATTAACTGGGTAGGTTTGCCGACGCGTAAACCCAGCGCGGCATCTTGGGGACAGGTCCCCAGTGGCCTGCCGGGTGTGCTTGTTGCCGGGCGAACCACCTTACCGCCCTTAGCGCGGCCGCCCGAACTGTCGAGTTTGACTCGAGTCAGAGTCGGGAGCATTGCCAAGTGCGGAAGGCTACCCCGCCACTCTCGACGCGGCCGCTTTGAGCTGTTGAGCGGACTTGAAACAGAACAAAGGCGTTGCCAATTGCGGGAGGGCCCCTTTGCGTACAGGTTTCTCATACATAGGCAAGATCTCCGAGGACGATAACCTTATATATAAAAGGAAATAACTCAAAGCTCTGAATGACTTAGCTTCTCTGTTGCTGCACTGGCATCCTTCACGTTCGCAGGCGGCGCCCCTTTCTCCTGGCCGTCTCCTTCTTGGGAGCTATGGCAACGAAGAACTGCTAGGCTAGCCACTAGACCAGATTCTCACAATTGTGCTCCCCTACTTGGGGCGCCAAAGATGTTGGTGTGGAACGACACCTATGGGATCACAAGAATCCCTACTACGGTTGCCGGGGCGCGGGGTTGCGAGAAGAGCAAGATTAGTAACCAGCACGAGGATCATCTTTCCAGGTTCGGGCCGCGAGGATGCGTAAAACCCTAGTCCTGCTTTGATAGGTGTATTTCAGAGAGTTCTTGAGCTCTTGAACTAGCTGTGGTGGGCGGGTGGTTCGAAAGAGCCGAATCCTTCTCCAGTATGCCATGGGCCTCCTTTTATAGTCGAAAGGGGCTGCCACAGTGGCACACAGGAGGTGGAAAGGCGCATAGTGCTATGAGCTTATCGCTCGTATTACAGGACAAGACGCATTTAATGTTTAGCTTAGGTGTCCCCTTGCTTTATCGGGGACGGGGGCGAGGCCCGTCCCGTCCGTCGCCGCTCCTCCTTGCTTCGACACGCGCCCTGGCTAGCGACGCATGCGGCGCCACGTAGGCAGGTAGGAAGCTGAGGTGGCGCGGTGGTGGAGCCTCCACGAAGATTTGCATGCCGCCACGCAGGCGCTTCATGAGTTGGCCTGGGAGCTGCATGTTGCCACGCAGGTGCCCGCCCAGCTGGTTGGGCTGGCAGCTGCATGTGAACGGTGGAGACTTGGTTGGTGCGGGTCTGGTAGTGGCCCTGCTGGTGTCCTCGGTGAGGGCTTTTCCGGGTGGCCCCACAAGGGTCTTGTCATGGCGCGCTATCGTCCCCGGCAAGGATCTTGCCGAGGGTCTGGTGGCCTTCATCGGCAAGGATCCTGCCGAGGATCGTCGTCTTCTAATCCTCATCTGATCTTGAGTGTTCCTTGTCTTCACAAAGATTTGCATGCCACCATGGAGGTGCCTCCCGAGCCCTGGCCCAACGTGATGTTGGAGACCGTGGGCTCAAGGGTGGCTAGCTCTATTGGTGTGGGGCGAGCTGCCCCGGCAAGGGTCTTGCCGGGGGAACCTGCTTCGTCCCTCTGCTCTTTGTGGTCTTGGCCTTGGCATTGCTCTGTTTATCTTGGGCTTTGGTCTTACCTTGGCTCACCTCCCCTGTTCTGCTTGGTGTGACCGTGGGCGCGGCTCCGACTGCCCGTGCACAGGTAAAGGGGTACAAAAGTGCGCCCCTCCTTTTGTGCACCGACACGGAAGCATTTACATAGAGTCATATTTTGTTCTAAGTATTGAGTTCTAAGTAAATAAAAGTGTGATGATCATCATTATTAGAGCATTGTCCCAGTGAGGAAAGGATGATGGAGACTATGATTTCCCCACAAGTCGGGATGAGACTCCGGACGAAAAAATAAATAAAAGAGGCCAAAGAAGCCCCCAAAAAAAAGAGGCCATAAAAAAGAAGGCCCCAAAAAATAAAAAAATGATGAGAGAAAAAGAGAGAAGGGGCAATGCTACTATCCTTTCACCACACTTGTGTTTCAAAGTAGCACCATGATCTTCATGATAGAGAGTCTCCTATGTTGTCACTTTCATATACTAGTGGGAATCTTTCATTATAGAACTTGGCTTGTATATTCCAATGATGGGCTTCCTCAAATTGCCCTAGGTCTTCATGAGCAAGCGAGTTGGATGCACACCCACTTAGTTTCTTTTGTTCAGCTTTCGTACACTTATAGCTCTAGTGCATCCGTTGCATGGCAATCCCTACTCACTCACATTGATATCTCTTGATGGGCATCTCCATAGTCAGTTGATACGCCTAGTTGATGTGAGACTATCTTCTCCTTTTTTTGTCTTCTCCACAACCACCATTCTATTCCACATATAGTGTTATGTCCATGGCTCACGCTCATGTATTGCGTGAAAATTGCAAAATTTGAGAACATCAAAAGTATGAAACAATTGCTTGGCTTGTCATCGGTGTTGTGCATGATTTAAATATTTTGTGTGATGAAGATAGAGCATAGCCAGACTATATGATTTTGTAGGGATAACTTTCTTTGGCCATGTTATTTTGAGAAGACAAGATTGCTTTGTTAGTATGCTTGAAGTATTAATGTTTTCATGTCAATACCTTTCTTTTGAATCTTATGGATCTGAATATTCTTGCCACAATAAAGAAGATTACATTGATAAATATGTTAGGTAGCATCCCACATCAAAAATTCTGTTTTTATCATTTACCTACTCGAGGACGAGCAGGAATTAAGCTTGGGGATGCTTGATACGTCTCCGTCGTATCTATAATTTTTTATTGTTCCATGTTATTATATTATCAATCTTAGATGTTTTATATGCATTTATATGCAATTTTATATGATTTTTGGGACTAACCTATTAACCTAGAGCCTAGTGCCAGTTTCTGTTTTTTCCTTGTTTTTGAGTATCGCAGAAAAGGAAAACCAAACGGAGTCCAATTGACCTGAAAATTGACGGAGATCGTTTTTTGACCAGAAGAAGCCCACGGAGCACCGGAGATGGGCCAGACGAGTCCCGAGGCACCCACGACCGTGGGCGGCGCGCCCTACCCCCCTGGGCGCGCCCCCTACCTCGTGGCCGCCTCCGTGACCCCCCTGACTTGTTCCCGACGCCAAAAGCTCTTATATATACCCAAACTTCCAGAACATAACCTAGATCGGGAGATCCGCCGCCGCAAGCCTCTGTAGCCACCAAAAACCAATCGGACCCTGTTCCGGCACCCTGCCGGAGGGGGGATCCATCACCGGTGGCCATCTTCATCATCCCGGCGCTCTCCATGACGAGGAGGGAGTAGTTCACCCTCGGGGCTGAGGGTATGTACCAGTAACTATGTGTTTGATCTGTCTCTCTCTCTCTCTCGTGTTCTTGATTTGGCACGATCTTTATGTACCGCGAGCTTTGCTACTTTAGTTGGATCTTATGATGTTTCACCCCCTCTACTCTCTTGTAATGGATTGAGTTTTCCCTTTGAAGTTATCTTATCGGATTGAGTCTTTAAGGATTTGAGAACACTTGATGTATGTCTTGCATGTGCTTATCTGTGGTGACAATGGGATATTCACGTGATCCACTTGATGTATGTTTTGGTGATCAACTTGTGAGTTCCGTGACCTTGTGAACTTATGCATAGGGGTTGGCACACGTTTTCGTCTTGACTCTCCGGTAGAAACTTTGGGGCACTCTTTGAAGTTCTTTGTGTTGGTTGAATAGATGAATCTGAAATTGTGTGATGCATATCGTATAATCATACCCGCAGATACTTGAGGTGACATTGGAGTATCTAGGTGACATTAGGGTTTTGGTTGATTTGTGTCTTAAGGTGTTATTCTAGTACAAACTCTATGATAGATCGAACGGAAAAATAGCTTCGTGTTATTTTACTACGGACTCTTGACTAGATCGATCAGATAGGATAAGTTTGAGGTGGTTTCGTACCCTACAATAATCTCTTTGTTTTTTCCCCGCTATTAGTGACTTTGGAGTGACTCTTTGTTGCATATTGAGCGATAGTTATATGATCGAATTATGTTATTATTGTTGAGAGAACTTGCACTAGTGAAAGTATGAACCCTAGGCCTTGTTTCCTAGCATTGCAATACCGTTTACGCTCACTTTTATCACTTGCTACCTTGCTGTTTATATATTTTCAGATTACAAAAACCTATATCTACCATCCATACTGCAATTGTATCACCATCTCTTCACCGAAATAGTGCACCTATACAATTTAATTGTATTAGGTGTGTTGGGGACACAAGAGACTCTTTGTTATTTCGTTGTAGGGTTGCTTGAGAGAGACCATCTTCATCCTACGCCTCCCACGTATTGATAAACCTTAGGTCATCCACTTGAGGGAAATTTGCTACTGTCATACAAACCTCTGCACTTGTAGGCCCAACTACATCTACAAGAAGAAGGTTGTGTAGTAGACATCAAGGAACCCGCCTTGCAATGTCGAAGACAATTTCCACGCTGGACACGTCATCATTGAAGACTGGTTCGGGGGCTACTAAGGGAGTCCTGGGTTACGGGGTCCTCAGGCGTCCGGGCTATGTGACGTGGGCCGGACTGATGGGCCGTGAAGATACAAGACGGAAGACGTTCCCCAGTGTCCGGATGGGACTCTCCTTGGCGTGGAAGGCAAGCTCGGCGTGCCGATATGAACATTCCTTTCTCTGTAACCGACTCTATACAACCCTAGCCCCCTCCGGTGACTATATAAACCGGAGGGTTTAGTCCGTAGAGGCAACCATAATCAGACAGGCAAGACATCTAGGGTTTAGCCATTACGATCTCGAGGTAGATCAACTCTTCTAACCCCTATACTCTTCAAAGTCAATCAAGCAGGAAGTAGGGTATTACCTCCATCGAGAGGGCCCGAACCTGGGTAAACACCGTGTCCCTGCCTCCTGTTACGTTCGATCCTTGGATGCACAGTTCAGGACCCCCTACCCAAGATCAGCCAGTTTTGACACCGACAGTAGGTATTTCCCTCAGTGATGAAACCAAGGGTATCGAACCAGTAGGAGAACCAAGCAATACAACGTAAACAACACCTGCACACAAATAACAACTACTCGCAACCCGACTTGTAAAAGGGGTTGTCAATCCCTTTCGGGTAGCGGCGCCTCAAGATAGGCAAACACACGTGAGGAAATTGTAGTAGATTGATAGATCGAACGCCAAATCAAATAAATAAGAATAAATTGCAGCAAGGTATTTTTGTATTTTTGGTTTGATAGATCTGAAAATAAAAAGGCAAATAAAATAGATCGCAAAGGCAAATAATATGAGAAAGAGACCCGGGGCCGTAGGTTTCACTAGTGGCTTCTCTCGAGAAAAATAGCAAACAGTGGGTAAACAAATTACTGTTGGGCAATTGATAGAACTTCAAATAATCATGACAATATCCAGACAATGATCATTATATAGGCATCACGTCCAAGATTAGTAGACCGACTACTGCCTGCATCTACTACTATTACTCCACACATCGACCGCTATCCAGCATGCATCTAGTGTATTAAGTTCATGGAGAAACGGAGTAATCCAATAAGAACGATGACATGATGTAGACAAGATCAATTTATGTAGAAATAGACCCCATTATTTTATCCTTAGTGGCAACGATACATACGTGTCGGTTCCCCTTCTGCCACTGAGATCAAGCACCGTAAGATCGAACCCACTACAAAGCACCTCTTCCCATTGCAAGATAAATAGATCAAGTTGGCCAAACAAAACCTAAATATCAGAGAAGAAATGAGAGGCTATAAGCAATTATGCATATAAGAGATCGAAGAAACTCAAATAACTTTCATGGACATAAAAAGATAGAATTGATCATAAACTCAAAGTTCATCAGATCCCAACAAACACACCACAAAAAGAGTTACATCATATGGGTCTCCAAGAGACCATTGTATTGAGAATCCAGCGAGAGAGAGAGAGAGAGAGAGAGAGAGAGAGAGAGGAAGCCATCTAGCTACTAACTACAGACCCGAAGGTCTACAAAGAACTACTCACGCATCATCGGAGAGGCACCAATGGAAGTGGTGAACCCCTCCGTGATGGTGTCTAGATTGGATCTGGTGGTTCTGGACTCTGCGGCGGATGGAATTGATTTTCGTCGACTACCCTACGGTTTCTAGAATATTGGGGTGTTTATAGAGCAAAGAGGCGGTCCGGGGGCCACCCGAGGTGGGCACAACCTACCAGGGCGCGCCTGGGCCTCCTAGCGCGCCCTGGTGGGTTGTGCTCCCCTCGGAGCACCCCCCCCCCCCCAGGCGCTGCCTTGGCCCATTGGGTGTCTTCTGGTCCATAAAAAATCTCCGTGAAATTTCGTTGCATTTGGACTCCGTTTGGTATTGATTTCGTGCGATGTAAAAAACATGCAGAAAACAGCAACCGGCACTTGGCACTATGTCAATAGGTTAGTACCAAAAAGTGATATAAAATGACTATAAAATAATTATGAAACATCCAAGATTGATAATATAACAACACGGAACAATCAAAAATTATAGATACGTTGGAGACGTATCAGCATCCCCAAGCTTAACTCCTGCTCATCCTCGAGTAGGTAAGTGATAAAAACAGAATTTTTGATGTGGAATGCTGCCTAACATGTCATATCATATTCTTTTCTTTGTAGCATGGACATTTGGAATTTTATATGATTCAAAGCAATAGTCTAGTTTTGACATGATGACTTAAATACTAAAGCATATCAACAAGCAACCATGTCTTTCAAAATATCAACGCTAAAATAAGTTATCCCTAGCCCATCATGGTCAATCATTGATCCATTCATGAAACACACTCGCATATTAGCTACACCCAATACTCAAGTACGGTCATATTGCCTCCTAGTTGGTGCTTTTATAAGAGAAGATGGAGACTCAAATTCAAAATAAAAAATTGCATAAAGTAAAAGAAAGGCCCTTCGCAGAGGGAAGTAGGGAATTGTAGAGGTGCCAGAGCTCAAAGCGAAAAACTTAGAGATAAAAACATTTTGGGAGGTGTGCCTTTCCCACCAACGAAAACGACTTAGAGTTCCCAACACTTTCCATGCTAGATATATCATAAGCGGTTCCCAAACAGAAAATAAAGTTTATTCCTTTTTCCACCATACTTTCACTTTCCATGGCTAGTCGTATCCACGGTTGCCTTCCATACCAACACTTCCCAAGGAATTTATTATTTGATAACATAAAGTAGATTCATTTTTTATTTCGGGATTGGGCATCCCTAATACCTTTGCCTTACTCTCGTGCAATGACAAGTGAATAAACACTCATCGTGAGAATAACACATCTAGCATGGAAAATATTAGCCACCCCACACCGCTCCGCGAGTAGTACGAACACACAAAAGAGAAGTTTATTTTGAAAATTAGAGATGGCGCATACAAATTTGCTTAGAATGGCAAAAGAATACCGCATATAGGTAGATATAGTGGACTCATGTGGCAAAACTGGTTTAAAAGATTTTGGATGCACAAGTAGAGATCATACTTAGTGCAAAATGAAGGCTAGCAAAAGATTGAGAAGCGACCAACCAAGAAACGAATAATCTCATAAGAGAGCATTAAGCATAATTAACACCGAATAATGCACCACAAGTAGGATGTAATTTCATTGCATGACTATTGACTTTCGTGCTTGCATAGGGAATCACAAACCTTAACACCAATATTCTTACTAAAGCATAATTACTCATCAACATGACTCACATATCACATCATCATATCTCAAAACTATTACAAGGAATCAAGTTTATTTTGTCCAATGATCTTCATGAAAGTTTTTATTATATCCTTCTTGGATATCTATCACTGTGGGGCTAATTTTCATGTGTTGCTTTTGATATGTTCATACAAATATAAGTGAAGATCATGAGCATAAAATTTCTTTCTCTCAAATTAATTTAAGTGAAGCAAGAGAGAATTTCTTGAAAATTTTACTAACTCTCAAATAAATTTAAGTGAAGCAAGAGAGAATTTCTTCAAAAATAACTAAGCACACTGATAACCCACAAGTATAGGGGATCGCAACAGTTTTCGAGGGTAGAGTATTCAACCCAAATTTATTGATTCGACACAAGGGGAGCCAAAGAATATTCTCAAGTATTAGTAGTTGAGTTGTCAATTCAACCGCACCTGGATAACTTAGTATCTGCAGCAAAGTATTTAGTAGCAAAGTAATATGATAGTAGTGGTAATGGTAACAAAAGTAATGGTAGCAAAAGTAATATTTTTGGTGTTTGTAGTGATTGTAACAGTAGCAACGGAAAAGTAAATAAGCGAAGAACAATATGTCAAAAGCTCGTAGGCATTGGATCGGTGATGGAGAATTATGCTGGATGCGGTTCATCATGTAACAATCATAACATAGGGTGACACGGAACTAGCTCCAATTCATCAATGTAATGTAGGCATGTATTCCGAATATAGTCATACGTGCTTATGGAAAAGAACTTGCATGACATCTTTTGTCCTACCCTCCCATGGCAGCGGGGTCCTAATGGAAACTAAGGGATATTAAGGCCTCCTTTTAATAGAGTACCGGAACAAAGCATTAGCACATAGTGAATACATGAACTCCTCAAACTATGGTCATCACCGGGAGTGGTCCTGATTATTGTCACTTCGGGGTTGCCGGATCATAACACATAGTAGGTGACTATAGACTTGCAAGATAGGATCAAGAACTCACATATATTCATGAAAACATAATAGGTTCAGATCTGAAATCATGGCACTCGGGCCCTAGTGACAAGCATTAAGCATAGCAAAGTCATAGCAACATCAATCTCAGAACATAGTGGATACTAGGGATCAAACCCTAACAAAACTAACTCGATTACATGATAGATCTCATCCAACCCATCACCGTCCAGCAAGCCTACGATGGAATTACTCACGCACAGTGGTGAGCATCATGAAATTGGTGATGGAGGATGGTTGATGATGACGATGGCGACGAATCCCCCTCTCCGGAGCCCCGAACGGACTCCAGATCAGCCCTCCCGAGAGGTTTTAGGGCTTGGCGGCGGCTCCGTATCATAAAATGCGATGAATCCTTCTCTCTAATTTTTTTCTCCCCGAAAGTGAATATATGGAGTTGGAGTTGAGGTCTGGAGCGTCAGGGGGCCCACGAGGTAGGGGGCGCGCCCCCACCCTCGTGGGCAGGGTGTGGGCCCCCTGACGTGGATTTTTCTTCCGGTATTTTTCTTATTTTCCAAATAGATGTTCCGTGGAGTTTCAGGTCATTCCGAGAACTTTTGTTTCTGCACATAAATAACACCATGGAAAGTCTGCTGAAAACAGCGTCAGTCTGGGTTAGTTCCATTCAAATTATGCAAGTTAGAGTCCAAAACAAGGGCAAAAGTGTTTGGAAAAGTAGATACGACGGAGACGTATCAACTCCCCCAAGATTAAACCTTTGCTTGTCCTCAAGCAATTCAGTTGATAAACTGAAAGTGATAAAGAAAAACTTTTACAAACTCTATTTGCTCTTGTTGTTGTAAATATGTAAAGCCAGCATTCAAGTTTTCAGCAAACATTATGACTAACCACATTCACAATAACTCTTAGGTCTCAGGTTTACTCATATCAATGGCATAATCAACTAGCGAGCAATAATAATAAATCTCGGATGACAACACTTTCTCAAAACAATCATGATATGATATAACAAGATGGTATCTCGCTAGCCCTTTCTGAGACCGCAAAACATAAATGCAGAGCACCTTTAAAGATCAAGGACTGACTAGACATTGTAATTCATGGTAAAAGAGATCCAATCATAGTCATACCCAATATAAATTAATAGTAATGAATGCGAATGACAGTTGCGCTCTCCAGCTAGTGCTTTTTAATAAGAGGGTGATGACTCAACATAAAAGTAAATAGATAGGCCCTTCGCAGAGGGAAGCAGTGATTTGTAGAGGTGCCAGAGCTCGGTTTTGAAATAGAGATAAATAATATTTTGAGCGGCATACTTTCATTGTCAACATAACAACCAAGAGATGGCGATATCTTCCATGCTACACACATTATAGGCGGTTCCCAAACAGAATGGTAAAGTTTATACTCCCCCTCCACCAACAAGCATCAATCCATGGCTTGCTCGAAACAACGAGTGCCTCCAACTAGCAACAGTCCCAGGGGAGTTTTGTTTGCAATTATTTTAATTTAGTTTGCATAAAGCATGGGACTGGGCATCCCGGTGACCAGCCATTTTCTCGTGAGTGAGGAGCGGAGTCCACTCCTCTTGAGAATAACCCGCCTGGCATGGAAGATAAGGGCACCCCTAGTTGATACATGAGCTATTCGAGCATACAAACAGAATGTTTATTTGAAGGTTTAGAGTTTGGCACATACAAATTTACTTGGAACGGCAGGTAGATACCGCATATAGGAAGGTATAGTGGACTCATATGGAATTACTTTGGGGTTTAAGGGATTGGATGCACAAGCAGTATTCCCGCTTAGTACAAGTGAAGGCTAGCAAAAGACTGGGAAGCGACCAACTAGAGAGCGACAACACTCATGAACATGCATTAAAATTAATAAACATTGAGTGCAAGCATGAGTAGGATATAATCCACCATGAACATGAATATCGTGAAGGCTATGTTGATTTTGTTTCAACTACATGTGTGAACATGTGCCAAGTCAAGTCACTTAAATCATTCAAAGGAGGATATCACCCCACTATACCGCATCACAACCATTTTAATAGCATGTTGGCACGCAAGGTAAACCATTATAACTCATAGCTAATCAAGCATGGCACGAGCAACTATGATCTCTAATTGTCATTGCAAACATGTTTATTCATAATAGGCTGAATCAGGAACGATGAACTCATCGTATTTACAAAAACAAGAGAGGTCGAGTTCATACCAGCTTCTCTCATCTCAATCAGTCCATCATATATCGTCATAATTGCCTTTCACTTGCACGACCGAATGATCTGAAAATAATAAGAGTGCACGTGCATTGGACTAAGCTGGAATCTGCGAGCATTCAATAAACAGGAGAAGACAAGGCAATATGGGCTCTTGGTTAAATCAACAATAATGCATATAAGAGCCACTTCAACAATTTAATCATGGTCTTCTCCTAACGACCCCCAAAGAAAAGAAAAGAAATAAAACTATTTACACGGGAAAGCTCCCAACAAGCAAAAGCAGAACGGGAAATCTTTTTGGGTTTTCTTTTTGATTATTACTACTACAGCAAGAAAAGTAAACTAACTAAAAGCTACACTAATTTTTTTTGTTTTTCTTAAAGTTTATTAAACACACAAGAAGAAAGCAGGAAAAAGAAAAATAAACTAGCATGGATACTACAGTGAAAAAGTATGAGCACCGACATCTAGCAATGAGTGTATGTACATGAATGTAATGTCGGTGAGAAATACGCACTCCCCCAAGCTTAGGCTTTTTGCCTAAGTTGGTTCATTTCCACGGATGGCCTGGCGGATATCCATAGCTGTAGCCAGGGTCGTACTGAGCTGCGGCAGTTATTGCCTCCTGAGCTGCAGCGTGGCGGCAAGCTGCCTCCGCCCTCCTCTCGTACTCATCTGCCTCCTCTCTGGTAATAACATATCTTCCTTTTGCGTGAAGATGAAAATTCAAACCTCCTCACAAATGAACTAGTGAGATAGTGGTATTGGCGGCACTTCTCTGCCTCGAAGCTCACAAGATCAGCGTTACGCAAATATGTATTAAATTCTTCCTTGGTTCCCGCTCGATCCATAAAGTTTTCTGAAGGCCATTCACAAGGCCGCACTGGAGCGTCCCTTGGTGGCTCATCGTCAGCATCACGCATTGCAAGCCTGGGTCCTTGCTTCCTCGAAGAACCACCTTGGAACATTTTCCTAAGCATATTTCTTCCTCTGAAAAATTTCTGAAATTTTTAGTAACTTCAAATAAAATTAAACCAAACTCCACAAAGTTGATAGCAACTACTCCTACAAGTGCCTAGAGACTATATCATGCATTGGAACTACTTGGAACCATATAAATTTGACATGCAAACTCAAGAGCATGGCCACCTAGGCAGCACAAATTTGCAATGAATAGAGCATTAGAACAAAAACTAATTGGACCAATGGAAGAGTCGCATACCAAGGAACTCCCCAAGCAGTTTTGTGGGAGGTGCTTTGAGCAAGGAGATCGAAAATCACAGCAAAATGAGCTAGAACTCATGCTTGAGCTGGATATTGGTGTTAGCGGGAGGAAGAAGGAGTGTGTGGGTGCAGGAATAAGTGGAGGGGAGCCACCGTGGGCCCACGAGGCAGGGGGCACGCCCAGGGGGTAGGGCATGCCCTCCACCCTCGTGGCCAGGTGCTTGCCCCTCCTGCTATGTTCTCAGTGCCAGATATTCTCAAATATTCCAGAAAAAATCATATTCCATTTTCAGGGCATTTGGAGAACTTTTATTTTCGGGGTATTCTTATATTGCACGGATAAATCAGAAAATAGACAGAAAAATACTATTTTACTTTATTTCAACTAAATAACAGAAAGTAGAAAGAGGGTACAGAAGGTTGTGCCTTCTAGTTTCATCCATCTCATGCTCATCAAAAGGAATCCACTAACAAGGTTGATCAAGTCTTGTTAACAAACTCATTTCGAATAACATGAAACCGGAGAAATTTCGAATAACACTATGTTACCTCAACGGGCATATGCACATCCCCAACAATAAGAATATCATATTTCTTTTTGACAGTAGGAAGAGGAAATTCAAAACCTCCAAATATAATCGATGGAATTTTTCCAATAGAATTGATACTATGAACTTGAGGTTGTTTCCTCGGAAAGTGTACCGTATGCTCGTTACCATTAACATGAAAAGTGGCATTGCCTTTGTTGCAATCAATAACAGCCCCTGCAATATTCAAAAAGGGTCTTCCAAGAATAATAGACATACTATCATCCTCGGGAATATCAAGAATAACAAAGTCCGTTAAAATAGTAATGTTTGCAACCACAACATGCACATCCTCACAAATACCGACAGGTATAGCAGTTGATTTATCAGCCATTTGCAAAGATATTTCAGTAGGTGTCAACTTATTCAAATCAAGTCTACGATATAAAGAGAGAGGCATAACACTAACACCGGCTCCAAGATCACATAAAGCAGTTTTAACATAGTTTCTTTTAATGGAGCATGGTATAGTGGGTACTCCTGGATCTCCTAGTTTCTTAGGTATTCCACCCTTAAAAGTATAATTAGCAAGCATGGTGGAAATCTCAGCTTTAGGTATCTTTCTCTTATTTGTAACAATATCTTTCATATACTTAGCATAAGGATTCATTTTGAGCATATCAGTTAATCGCATACGCAAAAAGATAGGTCTAATCATTTCAGCAAAGCGCTCAAAATCCTCATCATCCTTTTTCTTGGATGGTTTGGGAGGAAAAGGCATGGGTTTCTGAACCCATGGTTCCCTTTCTTTACCATGTTTCCTAGCAACAAAGTCTCTCTTATCATAACGTTGATTCTTTGATTGTGGGTTATCAAGATCAACAGCAGGTTCAATTTCTACATCATTGTCATTACTAGGTTGAGCATCATCATGAACATCATCATTAACATTTTCATTAGGTTCATGTTCATTACCAGATTGTGTTTCAGCATCAAAAATAGAAATATCATTTGGATTCTTAGGTGGTTCAGCAATAGGTTCACTAGAAGCATGCAAAGTCCTATCATTTTTCTTTTTCTTCTTTGTAGAAGGACTAGGTGCATCAATATTCTTTCTCTGAGAATCTTGCTCAATTCTCTTAGGGTGGCCTTCAGGATACAACGGTTCCTGAGTCATTCTACCTGTTCTAGTAGCCACTCTAACAGCATAATCATTTTTCTTACTATTCATTTCATTGAGCAAATCATTTTGAGCCTTAAGTACTTGTTCTACTTGAGTGGTAACCATAGAAGCATGTTTAGTAATTAGTTTAAGTTCACCTTTAACTCTAGACATATAATCACCCAAGTGTTCAAGCGTATCGGAATTATATTTCAATTGTCTACCAAAATAAGCATTGAAGTTTTCTTGTTTGACAATAAAATTATCAAACTCTTCTAAGCATTGTCTAGCAGACTTATAGTAAGGAATATCACCTTCATCAAATCTATAGAGAGAATTTACCTTTACTACCTGTGTCGGGTTATCAAGACCATGAGGTTCTTCAATAGGTGGAGGATTAAGATCATATGCTTCTTCAACAGGCGGTAAATTAAGACCGTGTATTTCTTCAATAGGAGGTAAATTCTTAACATCTTCAGCTTTAATACCCTTTTCTTTCATAGATTTCTTTGCCTCTTGCATATCTTCAGGACTGAGAAATAGAACACCTCTCTTCTTCGGAGTTGGTTTAGGAATAGGCTCAGGAATTGGCTCAGGAGCTGGCTCAGGAAGTGTCCAATTATTTTCATTTGTCAACATATTATTCAATAGAATTTCAGCTTCATCCGGTGTTCTTTCCCTGAAAACAGAACCAGCACAACTATCCAGGTAATCTCTGGAAGCATCGGTTAGTCCATTATAAAAGATATCAAGTATTTCATTTTTCTTAAGAGGATGATCAGGCAAAGCATTAAGTAACTTGAGAAGCCTCCCCCAAGCTTGTGGGAGACTCTCTTCTTCAATTTGCACAAAATTGTATATTTCCCTCAAAGCAGCTTGTTTCTTATGAGCAGGGAAATATTTAGCAGAGAAGTAATAAATCATATCCTGGGGACTACGCACACAACCAGGATCAAGAGAATTAAACCATATCTTAGCATCACCCTTTAATGAGAACGGAAATATTTTAAGGATATATAGGTAGCGAGATTTCTCATCATTAGTGAACAGGGTGGCTATATCATTTAATTTAGTAAGATGTGCCACAACAGTTTCAGATTCATAGCCATGAAAAGGATCAGATTCAACCAAAGTAATTATATCAGGATCAACAGAGAATTCATAATCCTTATCAGTAACACAGATAGGTGAAGTAGCAAAAGCAGGGTCAGGTTTCATTCTATCATTAAGAGATTGCTGCTTCCATTTAGCTAATAACCTCTTGAGTTCATATCTATCTTTGCAAGCTAAAATAGCTAAAGTAGCTTCTTTATCAAAAACATAACCCTCAGGAATAACAGGCAAGTCTTCATCATCACTTTCATCAATATAATCAGTTTCAATAATTTCTTTCTCTCTAACCCTAGCAATTTGTTCATCAAGAAATTCACCAAGTGGCACAGTAGTATCAAGCATAGAAGTAGTCTCATCATAAGTATCATGCATAGCAGAAGTGGCATCATCAATAACATGCGACATATCAGAACGAATAGCAGAAGCAGGTTTAGGTGTCGCAAGCTTACTCAAAACAGAAGGTGAATCAAGTGCAGAGCTAGATGGCAGTTCCTTACCTCCCCTCGTAGTTGAGGGATAAATTGTTGTCTTAGCATCTTTCAAGTTCTTCATAGTGACCAGCAGATATAAATCCCAAGTGACTCAAAGAATAGAGCTATGCTCCCCGGCAACGGCGCCAGAAAATAGTCTTGATAACCCACAAGTATAGGGGATCGCAACAGTTTTCGAGGGTAGAGTATTCAACCCAAATTTATTGATTCGACACAAGGGGAGCCAAAGAATATTCTCAAGTATTAGCAGTTGAGTTGTCAATTCAACCACACCTGGATAACTTAGTATCTGCAGCAAAGTATTTAGTAGCAAAGTAATATGATAGTAGTGGTAACGGTAGCAAAAGTAATATTTTTGGTGTTTTGTAGTGATTGTAACAGTAGCAACGGAAAAGTAAATAAGTGAAGAACAATATGTCAAAAGCTCGTAGGCATTGGATCGGTGATGGAGAATTATGCCGGATGCGGTTCATCATGTAACAATCATAACATAGGGTGACACAGAACTAGCTCCAATTCATCAATGTAATGTAGGCATGTATTCCGAATATAGTCATACGTGCTTATGGAAAAGAACTTGCATGACATCTTTTGTCCTACCCTCCCGTGGCAGCGGGGTCCTAATGGAAACTAAGGGATATTAAGGGCTCCTTTTAATAGAGTACCGGAACAAAGCATTAGCACATAGTGAATACATGAACTCCTCAAACTATGGTCATCACCGGGAGTGGTCCCGATTATTGTCACTTCGGGGTTGCCGGATCATAACACATAGTAGGTGACTATAGACTTGCAAGATAGGATCAAGAACTCACATATATTCATGAAAACATAATAGGTTCAGATCTGAAATCATGGCACTCGGGCCCTAGTGACAAGCATTAAGCATAGCAAAGTCATAGCAACATCAATCTCAGAACATAGTGGATACTAGGGATCAAACCCTAACAAAACTAACTCGATTACATGATAGATCTCATCCAACCCATCACCGTCCAGCAAGCCTACGATGGAATTACTCACACATGGCGGTGAGCATCATGAAATTGGTGATGGAGGATGGTTGATGATGACGATGGCGACGAATCCCCCTCTCCGGAGCCTGAACGGACTCCAGATCAGCCCTCCCGAGAGGTTTTAGGGCTTGGCGGTGGCTCCGTATCGTAAAACGCGATGAATCCTTCTCTCTAATTTTTTTTCTCCCCGAAAGTGAATATATGGAGTTGGAGTTGAGGTCGGTGGAGCGTCAAGGGGCCCACGAGGTAGGGGGCGCGCCCCCACCCTCGTGGGCAGGGTGTGGGCCCCCTGACGTGGATTTTTCTTCCGGTATTTTTCTTATTTTCCAAATAGATGTTCCGTGGAGTTTTAGGTCATTCCGAGAACTTTTGTTTGTGCACATAAATAACACCATGGAAAGTCTGCTGAAAACAGCGTCAGTCCGGGTTAGTTCCATTCAAATCATGCAAGTTAGAGTCCAAAACAAGGGAAAAAGTGTTTGGAAAAGTAGATACGACGGAGACGTATCACACACCGTGCTCAAAAAGATATAAGTGAAGCACTAGAGCAAATCCATAGCTCATAAAGATTTAGGTGAAGCATAGAGAGCAATTCTAACAAGTCATGGCATAATTTTGGCTCTCTCAAATAGGTGTGTCCAGCAAGGAATCAAGACTTAAAACACAAAATAAAACAAGAAAAGACTCATATCATACAATATGCTCCAAGCAAAACACATAATATGTGACGAATAAAAATATAGCTTCGAGTAAAATACCGATGGTCGTTAGAAGAAAGAGGGGATGCAACTCGGGGCATCCCCAAGCTTAGTTGCTTGCTCTCTTTGGATAATAGCTTGGGATGTCGGGCCATCCCCAAGATTAGGCTCTTCTTACTCCTTATTCCTTCATCCATCGTAAGATAACCCAAAACCTGAAAACTTCAATCACACAAAACTCAACAAAACCTTCGTGAGACCCGTTAGTATAAGAAAGCAAATCACTACTATAAGTACTGTATCAAACCAATTCATATTTTATTCTTGAATTATATCTACTATATTCCAACTTTTCTATGGAAAAAACTCATCAAAGAAAACTATAGAATCATCAAAACAAGCACATAATGCAAAGAAAACAGAATCTGTCAAAAACAGAACAGTCTATAGCAATCTGACTATTTAGAATACTTCTGTAACTCCAATTTTTTTGAAAAATTAGGACGACCTGGGCAATTTGTATATTAATCTTCTGCAAAAAGAATTGGTATTTTATCACTCTCTGGTTAATAATTAGAATTGTTTTTGTGAGCGCAAAAGTTTCTGTTTTTCAGCAAGATCAAACAACTATCACCCAAGAAGATCCTAAAGGCTTTGCTTGGCACAAACACTAACTAAAATACAAAAACACAATCATAACAATAGCATAATTGTGCAAACACTCAAGAACAGAAAGAAAAAAGAAAAAATAAAATTTATTCATTGGGTTGCCTCCCAACAAGCGCTATCGTTTTATGCCCTTAGCTAGGCATAAAGCAAAGGATCTAAGTATTGTCATCTTTGGTTCGAGATCCATAAGATGCTCTCATGATTGATTCATAAGGTGGCCTAATTCTTGTTCTAGGGAAGTGTTCCATTCCCTTCCTTAGTGGAAATTGAAATTTAATATTGCCTTCTTTTATATCAATCACGACACCAATAGTGCGTACAAACGGTCTACCAGGAATAATTGGACAAGACGGATTGCAATCAATATCAAGAACAATAAAATCTATGGGCACATAATTCCTATTTGCAAGAATAAGAACATCATTAATTCTTCCTATAGGCTTTTTAATAGTGGAATCCGCCAAGTGCAAATTCAAAGGGCATTCTTCAAGATCGGTAAGACCAAGCACATCACATAAAGATTTAGGAATTATAGAAACACTAGCACCCAAGTCACACAAAGCTAAATACTCATAATTTTTAATCTTGACTTTGATAGTAGGTTCCCATTCATCATGCAATTTTATAGGAATTGATACTTCTAATTCCATTTTTTCTTCAAAAGCTTTCATATAGTATCAACAATATGTTTAGTAAAAGCTTTATTTTGTTCATAAGCATGGGATGAATTTATCATGGATTGAAACAAAGAAATCCAATCAATCAAAGAGCAACTATCATAATTAAAGTCTTTGTAATCCAAAAGAGTGGGCACATCACTAGTTAAAGTCTTGACCTCTTCAAACCCACTTTTATCAATTTTCTCAACAAGATATTCACCCTCCGAATTATCGGGAGGCCTTCTAGCTAAAGTTGACTCTTCTCCAATCCCTTTTTCATCAATCTTAACTTTACTAAATAAGGAATCAATAGAAGAAACACCAATCACTTTAAGATTTTCATCATTTTTCTCTTCTAACGAGATTTGTTTAGTGGCCATTTGATTTACTAAGGTAGCTTGTGCATCGGATATTTTTCCTAGCAAACTTTCAGCAAAAGCATACTTAGATTGGAGATTGCAAACTTCTCTACTAATATCATCAAGTTGTTTTGTTATAGCATCAAGCACAACGGAGTGCTCCTTGAGTTCTTCGGTAAAATACTTATTATGCTCAAATTGTGTAGTCGTATATTCCTTAGTACTTTTCTCAATTTCAATCAAAATATTGGGGTAAGGAACATCATAATATTTTCTTTGAGGCATCATGACTACGCAAACAAGAACGCACGCGAAAACAGATCTGGCAAGAAAACGGCGAATGGAAAAAGAGGGCGAATAAAACGGCAAATTTTTGTGAAGTGGGGGAAAGGAAAATGAGAGTCAAATGGAAAATAATGTAAATTGCGAGGAGATGAGATTTGTGATTAGGAACCTGGTATATGTTGAAGATCCTCCCTGGCAACGGTGCCAGAAATTCCTTTTGATTGTGGCTTGAAGCTATGTCGGTATTTCGCCAAAGAGGAAGGGATGATGCAGCACAGCAGCGGTAGGTATTTCCCTCAGTGATGAAACCAAGGTTATCGAACCAGTAGGAGAACCAAACAACACAATGTAAACAGCACCTACACACAAGTAACAACTACTCGCAACCCGACGTGTAAAAGGGGTTGTCAATCCCTTTCGGGTAGTGGCGCCTCAAGATAGGCAAACGGACGTGAGGAAATTGTAGTAGATTGATAGATCGAATGCCAAATAAAATAAATAAGAATAAATTGCAGCAAGGTATTTTTGTATTTTTGGTTTGATAGATCTGAAAATAAAAAGGCAAATAAAATAGATCGCAAAGGCAAATAATATGGGAAAGAGACTCGGGGGCCGTAGGTTTCACTAGTGGCTTCTCTCGAGAAAAATAGAAAACGGTGGGTAAACAAATTACTGTTTGGCAATTGATAGAACTTCAAATAATCATGACGATATCCTGGCAAAGACTATTATATAGGCATCATGTCCAAGATTAGTAGACCGACTCCTGCATGCATCTACTACTATTACTCCACACATCGACCGCTATCCAACATGCATCTAGTGTATTAAGTTCATGGAGAAACAGAGTAATGCAATAAGAACAATGACATGATGTAGACAAGATCTATTTATGTAGAAATAGACCCCATCGTTTTATCCTTAGTAGCAACGATACATACGTGTTGGTTCCCCTTCTGTCACTGGGATCAAGCACCGTAAGATCGAACCCACTACAAAGCACCTCTTCTCATTGCAAGATAAATAGATCAAGTTGGACAAACAAAACCCAAATATCGGAGACGAAATACGAGGCTATAAGCAATCATGCATATAAGATATCAAAGAAACTCAAATAACTTTCATGGATATAAAAAGATATAACTGATCATAAACTCAAAGTTCATCAGATGCCAACAAACACACCACAAAAAGAGTTACATCATATGGATCTCCAAGAGACCGTTGTATTGAGAATCCAGAGAGAGAGAGAGGAAGCCTTCTAGCTACTAACTACGGACCCAAAGGTCTACAAAGAACTACTCACGCATCATCGGAGAGGCACCAATGGAAGTGGTGAACCCCTCCGTGATGGTGTCTAGATTGGATCTGGTTGTTTTGGACTCTGCGGCGGCAGGAATTGAATTTCGTCGACTCCCCTAGGGTTTCGGGAATATTGGGGTATTTATGGAGCAAAGAGGCGGTCCGGGGGGCACCCGAGGTGGGTACAACCCACCAGGGCGCGCCTGGGCCTCATGGCGCGCCCTGGTGGGTTGTGCTCCCCTCAGAGCACCCCCAGGCGCTGCCTTGGCCCATTGGGTGTCTTCTGGTCCATAAAAAATCTCCATGAAGTTTCATTGCATTTGGACTCCGTTTGGTATTGATTTCCTATGATGTAAAAAACATGCAGAAAACTGCAAGTGGCACTTGGCACTATATCAATAGGTTAGTACCAAAAAATGATATAAAATGACTATAAAATGATTATAAAGCATCCAAGATTGATAATATAACAGCATGGAACAATCAAAAATTATAGATACGTCGGAGACGTATCAACGCCCAGCTCGTGGCGGTCACCGCACAAATCGAACGAAGCTTCTTCGACAACAGTCGACAACCCACGGCCAAAGAGTTAGCAATGGCCGAGAGTGTTCGAGCAGCCGACCGTTCCTCTGCGGCATACCTTGCCACGACGGAGCCCGTCCAAGCCCAGACCGCGGCCACCCACGCACAGCTCGTGGCGGCCTTTTCCAAAGAGATGGCAAACACGGATGGCGAGATGCTTGCCGAGTATGGTGCGATGGATGCCATGGAGCCCCTTCCCCAGGAGATCGTCGGGCACAAGCTGGACATGGAGGAGGCGGCGGAGATCGACGAGCACCAGCCGTAGTAGTACTCTTTGTTTTGTTTAATTAAGAGTGTCGATCTTTAATTTGTTAGAGTAATGTTTAGGTCAGCTAGCTCTGTTTAGTTGCTGAACTTGCTCGATTAAGAAGTGTGGGTGTGCTGTAGTCTCCTTTGTGTACCCAAATTATGCAATGACGTGGATGACCACTGTAAACAGGGAAATTCGAACCAAAATTATTGACGTTCAAACTCATCACACACGGGTTAAGCTATATGAATCATTTGTGATGTTCACATATCGTACACAGTGTTGAATAAGGGACCGTGTGTGATGACACTTTGCGCGCCAGTTTTTTCGCTGCACCGATCCAAAAATTTTGGCTTCCGGGGAAATATCTGCCTCCCCACCCCCTCCCCCTTACCAAAAGCCATATTTCCCCTGTTTGCGCCTTCCTTTCCAAGTTGAAACCTCTACTCCCTGCTTGCAGCGCCGCCTCCTCGCCGGCGACCCTCCTTCACGCTGCTCGGCCTCGTCGATCCAGGTAGGTAATCCACACCCGACCCCCATCCTCCTCTTCCTTCCACATCCCACATGCCCCGACCGCCGGCGTGACACCTTCCACCCAAATCACCGACCCCTCCCCCAAATAAGCGTCGCCCTAAGCCATGGTGCACGCAGTATAGCTAGAAGCTCAAGGAGCATTTGGCAGCAGAGAAGCAAATCACGGCCGCACGCGCGGATGAGGTCACGATGGCTACCATTCTTGCCGACCCCCAGATCTTGGAGGAGCACTTCGCCGTCGAGGCCACTGTCGACGCCTCGCGCGCCAATGCCGCGACGTGGTTGGCTACTTTAAACGACAGTTCATGGCGTTTTCTCGAGGACACCATCGGTGCCTTCGACGAAGACTACGAGGTGTTTTCTCAGCGTGCCCGTGCTTACCTCAACTTGAGAGCCAGCAGGTTGGTGCCCGGAGTGGCTCAGGCAACTTACCACTACGACGAGGGAACCCACGATGTGGAGGCCTCGGCCTCTTCCATGTCCAAGGAGCCAATCATCATCGATATCTCCGACGATGAGGAGTAGCTTGTCTTATTAGCTCACTATAAGGACCTATTTTAGTTTGCTAGCTATGCCGGCTAAGCATGCTCGGTTTACCCATTGCATGTGCTGCTCCTGCCTTTCCTTAACAAATTCTAGTGAATTGTCCTATGTACTTTTACCATGCAATATGTTTCTCTAGTGTGTATGTTCTATATGTCGTGCAATATGGTGCTCACTTATTAACTGTTTGGTTAATTAGTTGTCGTCTTCAGTTAACTGTTTGGTTCAATTCTGCAAATGTGATGTTCAATTCTTCAGGGTGCAATTTTGTATTGTCTTCCATGTGAGAAATAAATCGAATTTATCTTTACAAAATACATGAGAAACAAATACAGTTGATATATTTCAAGTTGTCAAGCATGATTGGTTTGGTTAACTGTCTGATCTTCGATTAGGAGTATGTCATATTGTGCAATGTGGTGCTCAGTTAATGTTTGGTTCATTTGTTGTGGTGTTTAGTGAACTGCTTGGTTCAATTCTACAATGCGATGTCCAATTGTGGGTAGAATTTTGTATTGTTGTGCATGTGAGGAAAAAAATCGAATTTGGCTGCACTTAATACATGAAAAACATATACAATTGCTATATTTCCTAGTTCTTAATCATGCTTGGTTTGGATAAATGGGTTTTCCATGTGGCTTGAATTAATCTAATGAATCTGCAATGTGCTTATTTTTCATCAATATATTTTACTGATAGCATGCAAACCCTCACTTAACATGATCACTAACTACCTTATATGTGTTGCAGGGAAACAATGGGAAGCACCGAGGTTTACAATCGAGGTTTGCACATGCATGGTCCTTTGTCTAATAGCGCATTATTGTGCAATTGCGGGAACCATTCTAATATTTAGGTTTTTATCAATTTGGTCTTGCACATGTAGGTCCTGCCGTCAGAGGTTTTGACCCACTGTTCGACCCTTTTTGCATATGGGGAAATGAGTTGTCCATGAATATCAGTCAAGTCAAGAAACTCAAAAATATTGTTAGGATAAAGAAATTAGCGACAAAAAACAATAAGATCTTTGTCTGCACAATGAAGAAGACATCAGTTCAGTACAGGATGGTACTAACTATTATACCTTGCATTTTTTATTCCTTTGCCCCATTTCCAATATAGAGAAGATATTTATGCACATCCTTGTTTTCAGGCCTTTCCAAAGCATCTCACTGATGATTACCTCTCAAACCACCTGTATGGTCAGGAGGCGAGGAAGGTATTCATACAACACCCACGGTTCAATATTGAAGTGTTCCTAAAGAGGACGAAGGATGGATGGTCAATCATCCACAGGCACTGGCCTAAAGTTGCAAAGACCTTCAACATCAAAGAAGGCTCAATATTTGCCTTCCGCTTCAGCAGTTTTTCAAATGAGATTCATATGTCTATGTACCGTCTATGATGCTAATTTCGAAAGGTTGTAGATGTTGCATGTGAAACTTGGTGCTAGTGTAGTTGTGTAATGGGGTAGCTGAGTGCTGAAGCTATTTGATGTTGTACCCTATGTATTTCAATTATGAAATCATGCTTCCTTAACATCAAAATGAAATATATTGTGTGCTTAATATGAAATGTCAATTAGATTAATGAATGGATTATTAATAATAGGGCATTTAGCCTGCTAATTGGGTTTTTCTATTGCAAACGGTTATTGAGAAAACACCGTGGGCGATGACCTCAGGCAACGCACACTCTTTTTAGGAATAAACCATGTTGGATCAATGAACAATCACACACGACTTCCTCTTGAAAACTATTTGCGTTAGGCCAGCTTGCGCAAACATTTACCACATAAAAACTGTGTGTTATGGACAGGCTATGCCACAAAGTTTCTTCTACGCGCCGTGTGTGATGCATTCAATAACACAAACGGTAAAATTGTTAATATCACGTGCAATGGCAGCGTTATCACAAACGATTTAATGGGGAAAATTGTGTGTGATGCACATGCGAACGAAAATGTTTTCCTTGGAGTGACTGTGTGGGATGTATATACGAACGGAAACATATTTCTTGGATTGACTGTGTGGGATGTACATACTAATGAAAACGTATTCCTTGGATTGACTGTGTGGAATGTACATACAAATAGAAACGTTTAGCCGGGACTAACTGTGTGGGATGTACTTACGACAGGAAATGATTTGGCCTGTATAATTGTATTTTTGTTAGCACAACTGTATGTATAACCATATATCGCACACGACCTCATTTTGCCGAGCGTGTGTGCTAGGAGGGCCTATCCCTGGCGGTTTCTGGGTTGTGTGGGAAGGACCCCCCTATCGCACACACTCACTCGGTGACAGTTCGGAATGCCGTCGCGGAAAGGGGTTAAAAACTGTTTGTATAGCACCTCGCTATACCAGTGCATGTGCTTAGTGGAAAGTGCCTCTCCTGGATATTCAGCAGCCCACTTCACCTCAATCAACTTCAAAAGATAAGGGCCATAGATGGGCACCTTCCGATCAAGAACGGCAGACCTAAGCTCGCGCCACATGATGTGGGAGATGTCCAAAGTAGAATTCTTGCCCTGCTCCTTGATTCATATCAACAGAAGATCCACCAGGTAAGAGGGCACCATATCCAAGTTCCCAATGCGAGGGAACAGAGTGTTACGGAAGATACAGTGCATGCTGTCCAGAAAGGGAATGAGCTCCATGTGAGTAGCCCCCTTGAGTGTCTTCACGGTCCTGGAGTACCGGATAAGCTTGGACTTGTGAGAGGGAGGACCTTCCTTGTGAGGCCGAAGACCAACTGGATTTTCTTCTCCCTCATCGACAACACCCAGGCAATCCATGAAGTCCTTCCAATCAACCCTGAACCTTCGCCCACCAGTCATACATGACATAGATATCTCCTTATTGACATGAAAGTGAACCGTGGCATAAAATTGAGCCACAATCTCTGGATCATAGTCCTTGTTGTAGGTGACGAAGGGAATGATCCCCCACTGTTGACAAAGAGCCAGGACCTCACCAAAGTACGTCGAATCCTTCTCCATACGAGTGACATCAATGGACTTGGCGTTGACAAACAAGTTCTTCTTGGCCTTCAGAATGTCCAGATAGATCGGTGACTGCTCCTTGTTCCAGAATGGGCGCCAACAAAAGTTGCATCCTGAGAGCGGCGATACAGGTTGCAAATACGAAACTCCTCAAACTCCTTTGCTGACATCTCATCAGGAGGGGTGTACTTCTCCTTCTCCGTTGGCTTGCTTGCTGTTGTCTTGACATTCCGCCTGGGAGGACCACTGGAACTTGCAGGAGTACCGTAAGCGGTACGGTAGCGCTCAGAACCACCAGGATGCTCTGGATTCTTGCGGCGAGCCTGATGAGGACGAGAGCTACCATCACTTGGAACCCAGAAACATAGATCGAGGGAAAAGAAGGTGTAAAGTCATTGCATAAGCAAAGGATCTAAAATGAGGATATAAGTAAGTTTAAACTTTTGAAATTCCAAGTCACAGCGGCAGTATCGTGCCCAGCGGCGGTAGTACCGCCGAAGGACAAGCGGTAGTACCGCTGAACAGGAGCGATAGTACCGCTGCAAGGGTAGTACCATCCGCGTTCAAGCGGTAGCACCGCCCATCCGACGGGAAAGCTTCCGTGGAATGGATATGGTAGTATCGGTAACGTAGAGTTGCAAAAACTTGGCAAAGACTACTATACTCCTATCTAGCAGTCATCTCGTGTCCTACTCATGCCTAGATTTAGCCAAAAATCTATGAATACCACATGCATTTCCCTGAACCAAGATTCAAAAAATAGAACCGTAGGAGAGGAAAACAAGGGCAATACCAGTATCCATGGCAAGAGGAGGAGGTGGGGATCGATCCCACCGATCAGAAACGGAGAAGAGGGCATGGATTCGGAGAGCCGGAGCCGGCCTCCGGAGCAGTTTCAGGTCGCCTGAGAGAGAGAACTTGGCGAGAGGAGAAGTGAATGGGTATGGGGGAGTTGGAACTCCCCATGCCCAGCACTTAACCCCCACGCGCGTGAGTCCTCGAAGCGGTAGTACCGCGGGGACCAGCGGTAGTACTGTGCTTCCCCCAATGGTAGTTCCGCCTCAACGTGTAAACAGCGGGTTAACACACTGCACTCAGCGGTAGTACCGCCGGCTGGCGCGGTAGTACCATCGGAGCGGTAGTACCGTGCCCGCCAGGGGTAGTACGGCCTGCTACCAGAAAACTACCTTTGAGCAAAGAGGGAAAAAGGGCTTATGCAATGTATGAGAGGTTGAGGCAAGGAAAGGCTTAGGTTGGAGACACTAAAACACATGAAAAGGGAAGGAGTACTCCAAGGTCAAAAGCCAAAGAAAAAGAGAGCACACTTGGAGTCATCCAACATCCGAAAGCCCAGGCAATGAAAGCACACCTCAAACCTAAAGGAGACAAACCTCTCAAAGAGAAGGCGGTGACCTAAGTCAGCTATGTTTGAGTCAATTGGTATGGAACCGCGAAGATTTTAACCTTGGGTCCATGGCCAAAACTCATCTTTGAAGCACAAGTACCATAAAAAATGGCTAATGTGAAAGACTTGATCAATTTATGCATAATGGGGGGAGGGAGAGCTCATTGAGAGAACAACATTCCCCTGTGTCCATGCCTACATTTAGAACAAGATACTATGGTGAATGTGGTAGGGTGTGCCTAGCTTCAAGCCACATTGCTCGAATCAATGATATTTAGCTCACTCCTTAACTCGCAAAATCTTGTTTCATCCAAGGGATTTGTGAAAATGTCCGCTAGTTGCTCTTGAGTGTTGACGTAGATAATATCAATCTCCCCACGCTTGATATACTTCCGGATGAAATGATGACGAATCTTAATGTGCCTCGTCTTGCTATGAAGTACCGGGTTGCGGGAAATCTTGATTGCACTTTCATTGTCACATAGAAGAGGCACTTTGTAACAAGTGACACCGTAATCCTTTAAAGTTTACCTCATCCATATCAATTGTGCACAACTTGCGGTGGCAACATACTCGACCTCGGTGGAAGAGAGAGACACACAATTTTGCTTCTTTGAAGACCAACTTACCAAAGAGCGACCAAGGAATTGGCACCATCCGAAACTTGACTTCCTATCCACAACATCTCCCGCCCAATCAGAGTTCGAATAGCCCATGAGATCAAAGCTTGCTCCTTTGGGGCACCATAGGCCAAAGTATGGGGTATGAGCCAAATATCGAAAGATTCGCTTGACCGCCACATAGTGACTTTCCTTAGGTGCATCTTAGAACCTTGCACACATCCCCACACTCAACATAATATCCAGTCTAGATGCACAAAGGTAAATCAAGGATCCAATCATGGAGCGATATACCTTTTGATCCACCGCTTTACCATTGGGATCAATGTCAAGCTTGCATTTGGTAGGCATAGGAAACTTGACCGGCTTGACATCATTTAGCTTGAATCTCTTGAGCATGTCTTGGGTATATTTGGCTTGGTTGATGAAGGTTCCTTCTCTTCTTTGCTTGACTTCGAGCCCAAGAAAGAACTTCAACTCTTCCATCATATACATCTCGAACTTCTCGGTCATTAGTGTGGCAAACTCATCATTGAAAAATTTGTTAGGAGAACCAAATATGATATCATCAACATATAGTTGGCATATGATCGTGGGTTTGAACTCGGTGCCATTGTCACTTTTAATCATCAAAATCTTTGCTTCATGTTGACATTGAGCTTCATTAGCAAAGTCCATGACGGTTTGTTGGGTCTCACTCTTCCTCTTGAAGAAGTACACCCATGTGTATCTTGAGTAATCATCCACAATCACCAAGCAATAGTTTCTTCCCCCAAGACTATCAAAGGATGGAGTACCAAAGAGATCCATGTGAAGGAGATCCAAGGGCCTCTTCGAGTAGATGATAGTCGTGGGTCGGTGATCCGTCTCGTGTAACTTTCCTTCAATACAAGCACTACAAGCATGATCTTTGGCAAAACTCACATTTGTTAGTCCACGGAAGTGATCCCCTTTGAGGAGACTTTGCAAAGATCTCATACTAACATGGGCTGTCGGTGATGCCAAAGCCATCCCACATCAACTTTAGCCATTAGGCACGTCACGGTCTTAGTGGGTCACTCCGAAAAGTTAACAACATAGAGACCGTTCTCAACATGCCCAACAAAGGCTACTTTAAGAGTCTTGCTCCACAAAAGGGCCACGGTATCAAGATCAAAGAATGTTGCAAAGCCCATGAGTGCAAGTTGATGAACGGAAAGTAAATTGTATACAAGGCACTCAACAAGCATGACCTTCTCAATAGATAAATCTTGCGAGATGACCACCTTGCCAAGACCCAATACCTTAGATGTTGACACATCACCAAATTGGACATGATTGGGCATGTATGGAATAGGATGAACGTCCACCACCAAGTCCTTGCTCCCGGTCATATGATTTGTTGCTCCACTATCAAGCAATCATGACAACCCACCGGAAGCAAACTTCTACAAGAGATTAATGCTTGGATTTAGGTACCCATTTTTTAGTGGGGTCCTTTGATGTTTGTCGGGGATATACCCCGCGGTATGACCCGGCCGGAGTTATAACCTGGTTGGTACTTGATAACCCGGCAGGAGTTAAGTCAGATGATAACCCGGCAGGAGTTAAGTCAGATGATAACCCGGCAGGAGTTAAGTCAGATGATAACCCGGCAGGAGTTAAGTCAGATGATAACTCAACAGACAATCATAAACCGGCAGACAATCATAAACCGGCAGACCATCATAAACCGGCACCAGTCATAACCCGGCAGACAGTGATAACTGGGTTGCCAAGGGTTATGAAGCCCGAGACGTTATGAAGCCCGAGACGTTATCAAGCCCAAGATGTTAAGAAGCCCATGAAGAGAAGTCAGAATAGTTAAGTCTTAAGTCCGAGTTGCACTCTACATGTAACCCGCCCCTTCAACATATATAAGGAGGGGCAGGGCACCCCAAAGAGGGGGAGAAGAAGAATCTTAGGTGTTGAGTTCTTGGAGGGATCTCTCATAGGGATCGAGGAGCTTGCAATTTTCCGGATGAAAGAGCCGGTTTGAAAGGATTTGCATCAGTTTCAAGTTTATTGATCCAGATCTAAGGATTTGTGAGATTTAAAGTTCAAGAAATTAGGGTTGCGCTTGGACACTACCATACGCCGCCAAGGAAAGAAGTCACAAATCGCCAAAGACATCGTCTTCCTCTATGGCCAATTTTGCTGGCGGCGTGTTAAGTTTCCATCAGTAAATCGCCATGTCTCGTTTTTGGTTCACCAGTTAAAGCCATCAACACAGCAAAGGAAAAAAGTCAAGGTATTGCCTCGTGAGCCAGCAATGTAAACCGCCAGCTACCTCTGGACCATGGTTCCAACCGCCGTGTATGAGTCGTCGTCACTTGATGTGCTTTTAAACCGGCCCTGCCTCTATTTGCGAGCCGGCTCCGACCCGGAAGATGCGGGGCTGGATTCCGCCTCGTTTCCTCGACCACGACCCGGACTCCCCGGTGGAATTTCTCCTGGAGAACCGCCCGCGGCCCTGGGCTGCCGGACCGAGCTGTCATCGATCGCGCCAGTATCACCACAGCTCTGGGCCACTCTGTTGAGCCGCGCGGCGCCTCGTGCCTCTGCCGCTGTTTTTGCCCTTGCGGAAAGCCACCTCAGTCAACCGGCCTTTTGAGTCGCCGCTACCACCTTATCTTCTGTCGAAATCGCCTCCCGTTCGGGTTGCATTATGGACTCGGCCTCTGTCGATTGAGCCGCCACATCTGACGCGGCCGGAGGGTGATGCTGCAGGAGTCTATTTCCATCCACGAGCTGCTCCTACCATACCCATCTCTGAAAACATTGCCGCTGGAGTCTGGTTCAACTACTACTGTAAACAACCGTCTTTGGCTCGCCTCCGTTGAGCGCGACTGCCCCTGCTCCAAACCGCAGTTACGCTCGGGTCACGGCGGACGCGACCCGCCGCCAGTTTAGTCTGCGGGCTCCACCGCGCTGGCTCCGCCATTTATGCCTTGGCACCCCGCGTCTCGCGCAGCTTCGAGCCACCACTACTCGGTCTTGATCGGAGCTGCGAGTCTCCTTCGCCTCAGCGTCAATCGTCGTAACCAGCCCCGTTGACCCGCCTCTGCCTTACTGTTGGCTCGCATTAAGTCGCCCCGACGAAACCTGTAAACCGGCCGAGATTCATAAGTCGCCGTCTGCGCTGGTGAGTCGTTTTCGACCATTCTCTGCCGCCAGCCGGCCTTCTGCAGCCGTGAATCGCCAGCCCCACGACGCTGAACCGCCGCTGCGGTGACCCGCCAAGATTTGCTTTAAGCCGGCCACAGCTCGGGAACGGATTATCGACTGGACTTGTTAAACTCATCGTCGACCTGCGGGCACTGCGGGCCTGACCCTCATCGCGAGACTCCGTCGTTCTCACCCGCGGCTTCAAATCGCTCTTGGATCGCCATGCCTCGGGCTGCAAGTCGCCTGCGTCCGGCCGCCGCGTTCGCTTCAAACCGCTGGCTCTCCGCGCCTGAGCCGCCCGGCCTCATAGCCACAGCCTTGACCCGCCGACGCCTTTCTGTTGCGGGCCCACCGGCGCGTCAAGTCGCCGCCTGGAGCCACCACTCGTTTCAAAGCGGGTCGCCACACTCGCTTCAAACCGCCGCCACGCCCTGAGCCATCGACGCCCCTCCATCTCCGTCAACCGCCCCGGCTTCTGGTCCGGTTCATCCTGGCCGGTTGACTCCAGCTTGCTGCGTCAGGATTACTTTGACCCGATTCGCCACTCGGAGGCGCCGGACCCGTGAGCTGTCGTCGCTCACCTCTGCTTGAGCTGCTCCACGCCGGGAGCCGCTGGCCAGCCTCCGTTTCAACAATAGCAGCGCTGAGCCGCTTCCAGCTGCGCTTGTGCTGTCCCGCTCGCCGGTCAACCGCCGCCTCCGCTTTAGCTGGCTTTGGCCTTAAATTGCCACTGCGGCCGGATGCTGTCGTGCCTCGTTCTCCAGTAACCCGGAGCTCGAAGCCGTGCACTCTTTGCAATTTTCTCTCGCCATTACAGTAAACCGGCTATGGTCAAGTCGTTGTAAGCCTTGTTTTTCTCCAGATGATCGAGCTAGGTACACGCACATGCAAGGGATCAGACCAGCTGCGGTGTCCTCTGTTCGTACGAGACAATAGTAGCAATCCTACGACTACAAATTAGTACTCTGCCACGGGTTGGAAAAGGTTGATCTACAAATTTTCTATTGGCCAAAACTGCTACAAGGGGAGCGACCAGATCGGATCAGCCTTGGCAAATTCATACAGGAAATATACACCAAGAAGATTGAAGCTACCACGTGGTCAGACAATCCATCATGCTACTAGATGTTGTTGCTTTCGTTGGAAGTCATGGACAATTGCTAGTCATCGGCCATGCAGTGGTTTGCCTGGCCCCGTGGACAATTGCTAGTACTGTTGCATGGCATAACTCCCAGGGTTTGATGGAAAATTGCTTTCGTTGGAAGTCAATTGGTTGCCAAAGGTGCAAGCAGAGTACATGCATATTCTTGGAGTAGTACAATGCTATGACCGGTTTACCATCACGTTAAGACAAGAGAAGACCACGTGGAGTACTGAAAAAATCGTGGAAGCAGTATAATTTAGATCAATTGAAAACCGACGACGGACATGACGGGCTCGACGTCCCAGGAAAAGATCAGGTGCTATCCAGCTTATTTATTTTTTCAACATACTTTAAGTTCCTCCGGGAACAATTGTCCTCCCTTTAATATTTTTGTTCCATAATCATGGCAGAGACGACAAGATCATCTGTCATCCAAATACATCAGGACAATTATTCACCGCTGAAGTGGAGTTACATCACGGATATGGAGTGCATAGCATCGTCATTTTGCGCTAACATTTATCCGTGCTGCCGTGCTCAATGGAAGTGCTTACGCTACCACCCTTGAGGTCTGGTCTACATCAACACACCGGGCCGCACCTGTGTGCATGAACTGTCTATTGAGTATGAGCAAGTCACTGCTTGGGTAGCCCGGTTTTCTTCCCACAAATTGGAGGCAAATTATCATCAGCCGCCGTCTGCGCTGGATGGTTCAATAGACATGCGCACAAATCGCTGCCACTACAGTTTGGTCAACTTCAAACAACCAGTTGGAAGGAACCATTGGCCGAGTTGCTGACACGGCTCATACGGGATAATTTATAACCCGCCGGAGTCACCTCAACCTTCTGTGGATTTACATCGCGTTATCAACACCAATGATATATACCTTCTACTATGGTCAAGTACGGAGAATCTCAAGACAACTCCTTGAGTCATCTTAAGACTCGGGAGCTACGATGATATGACTCAGCAAGTCTTGCTAGTTTCAACAAATTCAAGTGCCCCAGGATGTTGAAGGGAAAGATAATCCGGTCTCGGAGGCTACTGTTATATTGATGAAAATTTAAAGGCCGTCGGAAATATTCCGGCTCACAATGATGCTTCCGGTTTATAGTCCGGTTTAAGGGAAATCCCGTCTCCCACACAGCGCTGAAGCCCTTAGTATCTGGTTCAAATCCGGTTTAAGAGGAAACTATCTCTTGCAAAGCTCTGACCCTCTCAATATCCGGTTCAAAATCCCAGTTCAAGAAGAATTTATCTCTTGCAAAAAATTGAAGGTTGCCGAAGAGGACCTGTTGCCATGATGCGCGGTTCAAACATGGGTATCCTGCCTTATTGGCTTGTCATATTATTGATCACTTGGGGGCTTAGTCGTATTCGAACCATAGCCATACCTCTTGATCGGCGTAAGGCCACCAGAGAAATCACTTGGGGGCTTGGTCGTGTCCGAACCGTAGCTACACCTCTTGATCGGCTAAAAGCCAAAAAGAAATTACTTCGGGGCCAAAGAGAGTGTTGCAAAAGAACAACTCAAACATAGGCATCCACTGAGCACAGCTCAAAATATTGCTTGGGGATTCTTTGCTATCGCAATGAACAAAGAATCTACACTTGTAATAGGCTATCAAGCCACGGCTTGGAAGCCTAGTGTATACACCTAAAACCCCGGGTTAGCCTGCCTTTTTTAAGTAAGTCACTCCGTCCAGGTTAAAGATTGAGGTCCATCTTAAAAGGCTTTGTAAAATGGTTTAACTCAGCGGCCTGGCAGCCCATGAAAAGCCTCGAATTTGGGGTCTGGTAGCCCGTGAAAAGCCTCGACTACAAGTTTTTATATGCTTTTATTTGCCAAGTTTTTCTCTTTTGATGGGATTTATAATATTTTTTGATAAACCGGCGTCTATTGACCCGGCTTGGCTTTCAACTACAAGTTGTCAGTACATGATCAGTTATAATCCGGTGCTTATTGACCCGGTCTGGTTTCGACTATAAGTCGCCAGTATATATTGGGATTGCGTCATTGGAATCATGCGCTTATAAATCATTGGATTATATTATTCAAATCTTTAATAGCCAATATGGCTGGATTTTTATTATGGTTATCAATAACCAGTATTATGGTTGAGGTTTTCAAAGTCGCTTTAGCGCAATGGATATGATTTATTCTGCAATTGAAGGAATAGTCCCGAGTCGCTGCAGGCTTACGACCCGGCACTTGGGGGCTACATTATTCAAGTTGAGATTACATCAAATATGCAAGTCTCATGTCGCTGCAAGCATGCACCATGACACTTGAGGCTAATGCAAAGTCATTTTTTGCTCACCTAATTGAAGACCAGACTCATCACATTGTAATGAGCCAGCCCTTGGGGCTACCAATTGCTCCTATCAACAATTCAAGGTACACAAACCTTATTCCATTATATTGAAGGATCCACTACTCAGTTGGTAAAGCACGAAGCTCTTAACCCTGTGGACGTGGGTTCAAGCCCCAAGATGGGGGTTACATCATATGATGTTATTTTCAATGAAGTATATATACAGTCCCAGCTCAATATTATCTTACTGAGTCGGCCCTTGGGGGCGACACGTTGCTGTTCAAGTCTACATGATCATATCTACAAAGTCCCTGCTCCTTATTGCATAATGACCTGGCCCTTGGGGGCTATACTGGTTGAAGTTTTTATAAGCATAAGGTAATTACAAGTCCCAGGTTGCTGCAAGCATGACAACCCGGCACTTGGGGCTACATATATGGAATACTCAGTTTATGATCAGTGATTGAGATGAAAAAACTGGATTTCTTCAAGCTTGTGACATTCATATTGAAGCAAGTCTTAAGTTGTTACTATGTTCCCTTCTTAAGACTTGGGGGCTACAAGTGATAGGCATATAAGAGGTATATTTTCAAGCTTGATGATAACTACAATTATGACCCGGTGCCATCAATATTTATAAACCGGCAATTTTTGCAATGATAAACCGGCAAGTTCTACATTCTTAAACCGGCTGAAGATCAGATGAGTATTTCAAAGACCAATATTTTTGTTAAGCATTGGGAGCTGAGTCAAAGGAGTTATTCTTCACAATATTTCTCTGTGACAAACCAATGTCAGCAAACTGATTATGAAGCTGGTCTATTGTCCCGGATTTTCTAGAAGAAGGAAATGACAAGGATTTAAGGATGATCAGGATCAGTTTAACATGGATAAATCCAAATTAAACTGGGGGCTAATGTCGGGGATATACCCCGCGGTATGACCCGGTCGGAGTTATAACCCGGCTGGTACTTGATAACCCGGCAGGAGTTAAGTTAGATGATAACCCGGCAGGAGTTAAGTAAGATGATAACCCGGCAGGAGTTAAGTCAGATGATAACCCGGCATGAGTTAAGTCAGATGATAACCCGGCAGGAGTTAAGTCAGATGATAACTCAGCAGACAATCATAAACCGGCAGACAATCATAAACCGACAGACCATCATAAACCGGCAGACCATCATAAATCGGCAAACCATCATAAACCGACAGACCATCATAAACCGGCACCAGTCATAACCCGGCAGACAGTGATAACTGGGTTGCCAGGGGTTATGAAGCCCGAGACGTTATGAAGCCCGAGACGTTATCAAGCCCAAGATGTTAAGAAGCCCATGAAGAGAAGTCAGAATAGTTAAGTCTTAAGTCCGAGTTGGACTCTACATGTAACCCGCCCCTTCAACATATATAAGGAGGGGCAGGGCACCCCAAAGAGGGGGAGAACAAGAATCTTAGGGCTAGACATAACTGGGAGAGCCGGTTTACGGCGACTCCCTTATGATGATAATGAGATCTAGCCACAAACAGCATGTAGGGTTGTTACCGGATGATGTTTCTCGGGGCCCGAAGCTGTCTAAATCTTTGTCTTGCGTGTTCCGTCTCTTGATTCCGATCAACCCCTTCAAGCTACCGCGTAGATGTGTTGGCCTCACGACTAAGTCCTCACGCTAGGACATCTGCCATGATAATTCCACGACAATGTTAGTAAAAAGGGTCTTAGGAACCCAAATAGACCATTCAATGTACTCATAAGAAGAACCAACAAATTTGGCACAAACATGCCCATCACTAGCATGACACAACACATATGAGGGGTTAAAGTTGCCGGTTTGTTGGTAGGGAAGGTTTTGCCCTTCTTGGCATTACCACCCAATTCCTTGTCCTTCTTCTTCTCATGAGTACCCTCACCCGCCTTGACAAAGGCTTCCTTAAGCGGGAGAGGTTGCTTGGTCTTGTTTTTCTTCTTCTTCTTTGACTTGGGCACAAACCCAAGTCATTCCTTTCCTACAACTTCCTTTTGATTTCTCAAAAGGTCATTTAGGTTCTTCTCGCCTTGTATGCATGTCACAAGGCCCTTCTCAAGTTGCTCTTTCAACTTGGCATTCTCTTCCACAATATGCACATGCTCGCAACAAGGGTTAGTAGCATGGGCATTATCAATTAGAACAAATGGAGGACATGTGGAAATCTCCTTGGTTAGCTTCACTTGGAGTTGATCATGAGACTCCTTGAGAGAGGCATGCACACCCTTCAAGCCTTATGAGCCTTGTCAAGTGTGTCAAATTCTTCCTTGAGTCTATCATGGCCAACCCCAAGTGCAACTTTCTCGGATTTAAGCACACGAGTAAGAATAATAGCATGATCAAGATCTTTTTGCAATTTAGCGTGATCAACATTGTGTGACTCCTCAAGAGTCAAATGAAGACCTCGCTCTTCCTCGAGAGCAATGGAAAGATCTGCAATCTCATCAGCATAGTCACGACTATGCCCCTCCAACTTGGAGATAGTATCCTCGTGAGATTCAATGATATCATTGGCCTCACCAAGTTGTTCCAAGAGAGCAACAAAGTGCTTCTTGGTTTCACCCTTGAGCTTACTCAAGAATTTGTTAAACTCATTCTCATCAACATTCACCACCTAACTATCATCTACACAATCTAACAAGGAAGGAGTAGTAGTGATGGTGGTTTTGATGTTGGAGGTTACCTTATTGATACCTTTGGCCATGAGACACTTTGCAATGAGGTTCTCGTTGGGGGCACCGAAGAGAGACACCTTGGAAGGGGAAGAGGTGGCAATGGCCAAGGTTGTCGTTGCCATTCCTACACTACTTGTATCTTCATCATCATCATCGGAGGTGTACTCTTCATGTGCCACCAAGCCCTTTGGAGGTATCTTCTTGCTGAAGTTGTTCTTTTTTGGGAAGGACTTGGCTTAGTCTTTGCGAATGAGTTTGCCATCATTGTCTCCCTCTTCTCATAAGGACAATCCACCACAAAGTGACTCACAATGCCGCAATTGTAGCAAGTCCTCACTCGTTGCTTGTTCTTTGAACCACTTGAGCTGTTCTTGGTGAAGTTGGGCCTTGAGTTCCTCTTGTTCCCCCAAAATTGCCTTGACGCAAGAGCCATGTGCTCGTGGTAAGCATATTTGGTGTCTTCGGGGCAACTCTCCTCTTCTTCCTCCTCTTCTTCTTCCGGAATGGCCTTGGCCTTCAAGGCAAGGTTGGGTGAGGCTTTCTTTGACCGGACACGAGCTAGAGCATTGTCAGCGGTCTTGTTCATGATGTTCATGGCAATGAACTCGTCCAACACTTCACTTGAAGACAAGGTGTGGAAATCCTTCCTTTGATGAATCACGGAGGACATGGCCTTGTTGAATGGCCTGATGGCCTTGAGAAACTTACGCTTGATCCAATTTTCATCTGTATCCTTGCTCCCATGGTCTTGGAGAGCAACCGCAAGAGTTGTCATACTCCAATAGAAATCACGCGGATCTTCATCATCTAGCATCACAAATTCATCAACCTCGTCAAGGACCACTTCAAAGTTGGAGCTCCCCTTGTACAAAGATATGATGTGTTCCCAACAATCCTTTGCATGAGTGAACGGGCGTAAGTGAGATAGATCTTCGGGAGGAACCGCGGCTTGAAGGATGAACAAAGTGGAGTGATTGTATTGATTGTCCGCCTCTTATCTTGTAGTGAAATTGTTTGGATCATGCGAGTAGAAGCCTTGCTCGATGATTCTCCAAAGATTTGTTGAGTTGTGATTCAAATGAGACTTGATGCGAAAAACCCAATTAGAAAAATCACCCTTTACAAGCTTAGGAGGAGGACCAAGGTTGTTAATATGCGGTGTAGGGACCGATCCTCCATAGACTAGGGGAGGGGGAATCGAGGCAAAGGTTCCCGTCCCATTCTTGTTTTGAGGGGAAGAGGTGTGAGTACCTTTAGCCACTTCCTTGCCGGAATTTGCCTCCGACTCCGATGCAGTGCGATTAACCACAAGCATCGGATCGGGAGAAGTTTTCAACCCCTCGAGTAATTCTTTAAACACGGATTTGATCTCGGTCATCATTGATACGTCTCCAACGTATCTAAAATTTTTGATTGCTCCATGCTATATTAGCTTCTGTTTTGGACATTATTGGGCTTTATTATTCACTTTTATATTATTTTTGGGACTAACCTATTAACCGGAGGCCCAGCCCAGAATTGTTGTTTTTTGCCTATTTCAGAGTTTCGCGGAAAAAGAATATCAAACGGAGTCCAAACGGAATGAAACCTTCGGGAACGTGATTTTCGGAACGAACATGATCCAGAGGACTTGGACCCTACGTCAAGAAATCAAGCAGGAAGCCACGAGGTAGGGGGCGCGCCCTCCACCCTCGTGGGCTCCACGTTGCTCCACCGACGTACTCCTTCCTCCTATATATACCTACGTACCCCCAAACGATCAGATACGGAGCCAAAAACCTAATTCCACCGCCGCAACCTTTTGTACCCACGAGATCCCATCTTGGGGCCTGTTTCGGAGCTCCACCGGAGGGGGCATCGATCACGGAGGCTTCTACATCAACACCATAGCCTCTCTGATGAAGTGTGAGTAGTTTACCTCAGACCTTCGGGTCCATAGTTATTAGCTAGATGGCTTCTTCTCTCTTTTTGGATCTCAATACAATGTTCTCCCCCTCTCTCGTGGAGATCTATTCGATGTAATCTTCTTTTGCGGTGTGTTTGTTGAGACCGATGAATTGTGGGTTTATGATCAAGTTTATCTATGAACAATATTTGAATCTTCTGAATTCTTTTATGTATGATTGGTTATCTTTGCAAGTCTCTTCGAATTATCAGTTTGGTTTGGCCTACTAGATTGATCTTTCTTGCAATGGGAGAAGTGCTTAGCTTTGGGTTCAATCTTGCGGTGTCCTTTCCCAGTGATAGTAGGGGCAGCAAGGCGTGTATTGTATTGTTGCCATCGAGGATAACAAGATGGGTTTTTTATCATATTGCATGAATTTATCCCTCTACATCATGTCATCTTGCTTAAAGCGTTACTCTGCTCTTATGAACTTAATACTCTAGATGCATGCTGGATAGCGGTCGATGTGTGGAGTAATAGTAGTAGATGCAGGCAGGATTCGGTCTACTTGCCTCGGATGTGATGCATATATACATGATCATACCTAGATATTCTCATAACTATGCTCAATTCTGTCAATTGCTCAACAGTAATTTGTTCACCCACCGTAAAATACTTATGCTCTTGAGAGAAGCCACTAGTGAAACCTATGGCCCCCGGGTCTATTTTCCATCATATTAATCTTCCAACACTTAGTTATTTCCGTTGCTTTTATTTTACTTTGCATCTTTATCATAAAATACCAAAAATATTATCCTATCATATCTATCAGATCTCACTCTCGTAAGTGACCGTGTAGGGACTGACAACCCCTTATCGCATTGGTTGCGAGGATTTATTTGTTTGTGTAGGTGCGAGGGACTTGCGTGTAGCCTCCTACTGGATTGATACCTTGGTTCTCAAAAACTAAGGGAAATACTTACGCTACTTTGCTGCATCACCCTTTCCTCTTCAAGGAAAAACCAACGCAGTGCTCAAGAGGTAGCAAGAAGGATTTCTGGCGCCGTTGCCGGGGAGGCTTACGCAAGGTCAAGTCAAGATTTGGACTCCCGACAACGAGCCATTTCTTGCGCCGTTGCCGGGGTGGTCTACACAAAAGTCAACATACCAAGTACCAATCACAAACCCTTATCTCCCGCATTACATTATTTGCCATTTGCCTCTCGTTTTCCTCTCCCCCACTTCACCCTTGCCGTTTTATTCACCCTCTCTTTTTCGTTCGCCTCTTTTTCTTTTGCTTGCCTTGTCGTCATGGCTAGTCCTTTATCTTCTCCGTTGTCTCCCGAAAATGAAGTTCTCAATTTTAAACAAAGGGAGGGAGAAAATCTAAAAGACGCTTGGTATAGAATTTGCAATGCTCAAAATAGATCTACCAGGAAGCAATCTACTTCCGTTCTTCTCCGCAATTTTTATGTAGGCGCTAATCCTTGGTATAGATATATTCTTGATACCATTACCGGAGGGAATTTCTTGGGTAGCCATACTTTTGACTCTTATAATGCTATGATAGATTTATTTGGCTCACCACCTCTCTTGGTTAATGGAACTACGTTAACTTTGGAGCATGTAATGCAAAGACTTGAAATTATTGAAAATAAAGTTGCTACCGTAGAGTTAATTGAAAATTTGGATAAAAAGATCCACAACCAAATCACCCAATATGGATTTAAGGTAGGAGTCACTTTGAATAATATTAAGGAGAAGGAACCCATAGTTAATGAAAGAATAAATCAAGATTCCACTAGAATCGATAAACTTGAGGGTATCATTACCAACTTGGGAACCGTTTTTTCTTTCGTAAATAATACTCCGAGTCCTCCAACTAAAATTGCCAAGCTTATGTATGTTCCTAAAAATAAGGGTGAATCCTCTAGTAAAGAAACTGCGGATCTTAAATCTATAAGTATTCATCCCAATCTTTTTGCTATCATTAAGGAACCATTTGCTACAAATGAATTTTTCGATCTTGTTCCTAAAAGTTTGATAATTAATAGAAAGAAAGAAACTCTAAAGGATGATAGATGTCTTATTGAAGAATTGCCTACCAAAGATGGCAATACCTAGATCTATCCTTGCTTTTATGCCTAGCTAGGGGCGTTAAACGATAGCGCTTGTTGGGAGGCAACCCAATTTTATTTTTAGTTTTTTGCTTTTTGCTTCTGTTTAGGAATAAATATTTGTTCTAGCCTCTGGTTAGATGTGTTTTTATGTTTTAATTAGTGTTTGTGCCAAGTTAAACCTATAGGATCTTCTTGGATGATAGTTATTTGATCTTGCAGAAAATTCCAGAAACTTTTTGTTCACGAAAACAATTGTTAAAAATCACCAGAACGTGATAAAATACTGATTCCAATTGATGCTGATCAATAAACAAATTGCCTAGGTCGTCCTATTTTGGCTGATTTTTTGGAGTTCCAGAAGTTTGCGTTAGTTACAGATTACTACAGACTGTTCTGTTTTTGACAGATTCTGTTTTTCGTGTGTTGTTTGCTTATTTTGATGAATCTATGGCTAGTAAAAGAGTTTATAAACCATAGAGAAGTTGGAATACAGTAGGTTTAACACCAATATAAATAAAGAATGAGTTCATTACAGTACCTTGAAGTGGTCTTTTGTTTTCTTTCGCTAACGGAGCTCACGAGATTTTCTGCTGAGTTTTGTGTTGTGAAGTTTTCAAGTTTTGGGTAAAAGATTTGATGGATTATGGAACAAGGAGTGGCAAAAGCCTAAGCTTGGGGATGCCCATGGCACCCCCAAGATAATCTAAGGACACCATAACGCCAAAGCTTGGGGATGCCCCGGAAGGCATCCCCTCTGTCGTCTACTTCCATCGGTAACTTTACTTGGAGCTATATTTTTATTCACCACATGATATGTGTTTTGCTTGGAGAGTCTTGTATGATTTGAGTATTTGTTTGTTAGTTTACCACAATCATCCTTGCTGTACACACCTTTTGAGAGAGTCACACATGATTCAGAAATTATTAGAATACTCTATGTGCTTCACTTATATCTTTTGAGCTATATAGTTTTGCTCTAGTGCTTCACTTATATCTTTTAGAGCACGGTGGTGGATTTGTTTTATAGAAACTATTGATCTCTCATGCTTCACTTATATTATTTTGAGAGTCTTTAAATAGCATGGCAATTTGCTTTAATTAATATCATGAGAAATTTGATGCTTGATAATTGTTTTGAGATATAAAGGTGGTAATATCATAGTTGTGCTAGTTGAGTAATTGTGGAATTGAAAAATACATGTGTTGGAGTTTGTGATTCCCGTAGCATGCACGTATGGTGAACCGTTATGTAACGAAGTCGGAGCATGAAGTATTTGTTGATTGTCTTCCTTTGTGTGGCGGTCGGGATCGCGCGATGGTTAACTCCTACCAACCCTTCCCCTAGGAGCATGCGTAGTAGTACTTTGCTTCGAGGGCTAATAAATTTTTGCAATAAGTATATGAGTTCTTTATGACTAATGTGAGTCCATGGATTATACGCACACTTACCTTTCCGCAATTTTCTAGCCTCTTCGGTACCGCGCATTGCCCTTTCTCACCTTGAGAGTTGGTGCAAACTTCGCCGGTGCATCCAAACCCCGTGATATGATACGCTCTATCACACATAAACCTCCTTATATCTTCCTCAAAACAGCCACCATACCTACCTATCATGGCATTTCCATAGCCATTCCGAGATATATTGCCATGCAACTTTCCACCGTTTCATTTATCATGACATACTCCATCATTGTCATATTGCTTTGCATGATCATGTAGTTGACATTGTATTTGTGGCAAAGCCACCGTTCATAATTCTTTCATACATGTCGCTCTTGATTCATTGCATATCCCGGTACACCGCCGGAGGTATTCATATAGAGTCATATTTTGTTCTAAGTATTGAGTTGTAATTCATGAGTTGTAAGTAAATAAAAGTGTGATGATCATCATTATTAGAGCATTGTCCCAAGTGAGGAAAGGATGATGGAGACTATGATTCCCCCACAAGTCGGGATGAGACTCCGGACTAAATAAAAAAAAGAGGCCATAAAAAAAGAGAAAAGGCCCAAATAAAAAAATGAGAGAAAAAGAGAGAAGGGACAATGTTACTATCCTTTTACCACACTTGTGCTTCAAAGTAGCACCGTGATCTTCATAATAGAGAGTCTCTCATTTTGTCACTTTCATATACTAGTGGGAAATTTCATTATAGAACTTGGCTTGTATATTCCAATGATGGGCTTCCTCAAATGCCCGAGGTCTTCGTGAGCAAGCAAGTTGGATGCACACCCACTTAGTTTCTTTTTGAGCTTTCATACACTTATAGCTCTAGTGCATCCGTTGCATGGCAATCCCTACTCCTCGCATTAACATCAATTGATGGGCATCTCCATAGCCCGTTGATTAGCCTCGTTGATGTGAGACTTTCTCCTTTTTTGTCTTCCCACATAACCCCTACCATTATACCTTATTCCACCATAGTGCTATATCCATGGCTTGCGCTCATGTATTGCGTAAGAGTTGAAAAGGCTGAAGCGCGTTAAAAGTATGAACCAATTGCTTGGCTAAAACCGGGGTCGTACATGATATGAATATTTTGTGTGGGGAAGATGGAGCATAGCCAGACTATATGATTTTGTAGGGATAACTTGCTTTGGCTATGTTATTTTGATAAGACATAATTGCTTAGTTAGTATGCTTGAAGTATTATTGTTTTTATGTCAACATTAAACTTTTATCTTGAATCATATCAAATCTGAACATTCATGCCACAATAAGAAGAATTACATTGAAATTATGCTAAGTAGCATTCCACATCAAAAATTCTGTTTTTATCATTTACCTACTCGAGGACGAGCAGGAATTAAGCTTGGGGATGCTTGATACGTCTCCAACGTATCTATAATTTTTGATTGCTCCATGCTATATTATCTTCTGTTTTGGACATTATTGGGCTTTATTATTCACTTTTATATTATTTTTGGGACTAACCTATTAACCGGAGGCCCAGCCCAGAATTGTTGTTTTTGCCTATTTCAGAGTTTCGCGGAAAAAGAATATCAAACGGAGTCCAAACGGAATGAAACCTTCGGGAACGTGATTTTCGGAACGAACATGATCCAGAGGACTTGGACCCTACGTCAAGAAATCAAGCAGGAAGCCACGAGGTAGGGGGCGCGCCTACCCCCCTGGGCGCGCCCTCCACCCTCGTGGGCCCCACGTTGCTCCACCGACGTACTCCTTCCTCCTATATATACCTACGTACCCCCAAACGATCAGATACGGAGCCAAAAACCTAATTCCACCGCCGCAACCTTCTGTACCCACGAGATCCCATCTTGGGGCCTGTTCCGGAGCTCCGCCGGAGGGGGCATCGATCACGGAGTACATCAACATCATAGCCTCTCCGATGAAGTGTGAGTAGTTTACCTCAGACCTTCGGGTCCATAGTTATTAGCTAGATGGCTTCTTCTCTCTTTTTGGATCTCAATACAATGTTCTCCCCCTCTCTCGTGGAGATCTATTCGATGTAATCTTCTTTTGCGGTGTGTTTGTTGAGACCGATGAATTGTGGGTTTATGATCAAGTTTATCTATGAACAATATTTGAATCTTCTGAATTCTTTTATGTATGATTGGTTATCTTTGCAAGTCTCTTCGAATTATCAGTTTGGTTTGGCCTACTAGATTGATCTTTCTTGCAATGGGAGAAGTGCTTAGCTTTGGGTTCAATCTTGCGGTGTCCTTTCCCAGTGACAGTAGGGGCAGCAAGGCACGTATTGTATTGTTGCCATCGAGGATAACAAGATGGGTTTTTTATCATATTGCATGAATTTATCCCTCTACATCATGTCATCTTGCTTAAAGCGTTACTCTGTTCTTATGAACTTAATACTCTAGATGCATGCTGGATAGCGGTCGATGTGTGGAGTAATAGTAGTAGATGCAGGCAGGAGTCGGTCTACTTGTCTCGGACGTGATGCCTATATACATGATCATACCTAGATATTCTCATAACTATGCTCAATTCTGTCAATTTCTCAACAGTAATTTGTTCACCCACCGTAAAATACTTATGCTCTTGAGAGAAGCCACTAGTGAAACCTATGGCCCCCGGGTCTATTTTCCATCATATTAATCTTCCAACACTTAGTTATTTCCGTTGCTTTTATTTTACTTTGCATCTTTATCATAAAATACCAAAAATATTATCCTATCATATCTATCAGATCTCACTCTCGTAAGTGACCGTGTAGGGATTGACAACCCCTTATCGCGTTGGTAGCGAGGATTTATTTGTTTGTGTAGGTGCGAGGGACTTACGTGTAGCCTCCTACTGGATTGATACCTTGGTTCTCAAAAACTAAGGGAAATACTTACGCTACTTTGCTGCATCACCCTTTCCTCTTCAAGGAAAAACCAACGCAGTGCTGAAGAGGTAGCAATCATAGACATCTTAAGTGAAGCCATAGCTTCATTCAAATTCTCCTGAGTGATCGAGTTCAACTCCACGGCCTCGGGCACTCAATCCGCTATGTCAACCATACTCTTCGGGTGGTGAAACCCTTAAAAAGAGACGAGGCTCTGATACCAATTGAAAGGATAGATATGGTTGACTAGAGGAGGGTGAATAGGCAACTACCAATTTTTTAACTTTTCTTAACAAATTAGGGTTAGCAACAAATAGGTTGTCTAGATATGCAACTAGGTGAGCAACCTATATGATGCTAGCAACACAAGCAAGCAAAGGATACAACACAAGTAAAGCTTGCACAAATTAAAGGTAAGAGATAACCACAAGTGGAGATGAGGATGTGTTACTGAAGTTCCTTCCCTTTGAGAGGAAGTACGTCTCAGTTGGAGCGGTGTGGAGGCACAATGCTCCCCAAGAAGCCACTAGGGCCACCATATTCTCCTCACGCCCTCACACAATGCGGGATGCCGTGATTCCACTAGTGATGCCCTTGAAGGCAGCGACCTAACCTTTACAAACAAGGTTGGGGCTCTCTCCACAACCGAATTGGAGGCTCCCAACAACACCACGAAGCTTCACCACAATGGAATTTGGCTCCGAGGTGACCTCAACCGTCTAGGGTGCTCAAACACCCAAGAGTAACAAGATCCACAAGGGATTAGTGGGGGGAATCAAATTTCTCTTGGTAGAAGTGTAGATCTAGGCCTTCTCAAGCAATCCCTAAAGAATCAACAAGTTTGATTGGCTAGGGAGAGAGATCGAGCAAGAATGAGCTTGTGAGCAGCAATGGAGCTTGGGGGAGGAAGAGGTAGTCAACTTAGAGAAAGAAGACTCATTTTTATAGTGGGAGAAGGAATCCATCTGTTATGCTCCCACAACCCATGCATAAGCGGTAGTACCGCTCGGGTGAGCAGTACTTCCGCTTGCACGGAAGTACTGGCCCCATAGTTCAACCTGAGCAAGTCAGGGGAGCGGTAGTGCCGTCGGAGCGGTACTACCATGCCCTCTGTAGGATCGAAAGTAGGTATAGAGGGGAGGGTGATTAGACTACTTGACCAAATAAAAATCTAATATTTTCCCAATTTTAGTTATGGGAAGATTTTAGCAACTAGTACAAGTCAAGCAATCAACCTACACATGCAATTCTAAGAGTGTAGCAGCGCAAAGTAAAACATTGCATATGAAGGTAAAGGGAAGGGTTTGGAGAGTCTAAACGCAATGTAGACACAGAGATTTTTGGCGTGGTTCCGATAGGTGGTGTTATCGTACATCCACGTTGATGGAGACTTCAACCCCACGAAGGGTAATGGTTGCGTGAGTCCACGGAGGGCTCCACCCACGAAGGGTCCATGAAGAAGCAACCTTGTCTATCCCACCATGGCCATCGCCCATGAAGGACTTGCCTCACTCGAGTAGATCTTCACGAAGTAGGCAATCTCCTTGCCCTTACAAACTTGGTTCAACTCCACAATCTTGTCGGAGGCTCCCAAGCGACACCTAACCAATTTAGGAGACACCAATCTCCTAAAGGTAATAGATGTTGTGTTGATGATGAACTCCTTGCTCTTGTGCTTCAAATGATAGTCTCCCCAACACTCAACTATCTCTCACAGATTTGGATATGGTGGAAAGATGATTTGAGTGGAAAGAAACTTGGGGAAGGCTAGAAATCAAGATTCTTGTGGTTGGATTGGAATATCTTGATCTCAACACATGAGTAGGTGGTTCTTTCTAAGAAAATGTAGGCTGGAAGTGTAGGCATGTTCTGATGGCTCTCTCACAAATGGAGAAGGGGGTGGAGGGGTATATATAGCCCCCACACAAAATCCAACCATTGCACATATTTGACCCAACTCGGTGAGACCAAATAGAAGAACTCGGTGAGACCGATTTAGTTCAAAATGTGAATGTTAGGAATCTCGTTGGGACCGACTGGAACAACTCAGTGGGACTGATGTGCTAGGGTTAGGGCAAAACCTCATCTCGGTGAAGCCGATTGCTTGAACTCGGTGAGACCGGTTTCAGCAAAGAGCAAACAAAGAGTTGGTCAAGCGAACTCGGTGGAACCGATTGAACATTTCGGTGAGACCGAAATAACTACAACAGGCAACAGAGAGTTTGCAGGCCCATCTCGGTAAGACCGAGATCTGTATCGGTGTGACCGAGGAGTTAGGGTTTCTGGTAGTGGCTATGTCAAATGAACTCGGTGGCGCTGGATAGATCAAATCGGTGGGGACGAGTTTGACTTTGAGTATTGGACATATGTGGAAATGAGAAAGTGGTTGAGGGCTTTGGAGCAATATCACTAAGCACTTTGAGCAAGTAGACCATTAAGCAACACCTCATCCCCTTTTAATAGTATTGGCTTTCCTATGGACTCAATGTGATCTTGGATCACTAAAATATAAATGAAGAGTCTTGAGCTTTTGCCAATGTGTGTCCTTAGCATTTTGAGGGGTCCATATATCTAGTCCATGCCATGCAAATCATTGAACTTACTGAAATATTTAACTTGAATGGATATTAGTTCCATGAGCTATATGTTGTTATGAATTACCAAAACCACCCGGGGATTAGTTGCACTTTCACCCTCCAGCGGTACTACCGCATGGAGTTGAGTTATAGCCGATACCCGCGGTAGTAGGGGTGGGCAAGGCGGTAGTGCCGCTGGCGGCGGTACTTCCGCCAAGAACTACCGCCCTTCTTCCGCCCAAGGGACAGAACAGTCCAGAACGGAAGAAATAAGCGGTACTTCCCGCGGTAGTTCCGCTGGAGCGGTACTACCATGGCTAGCAGCGGTACTTCCGCTTAGCCTATGGGTGTCTAGTAAACCCGTGGTAGTTGAGAGGCAGTTAGCTCCGTAGTACCGCACCGTGGCAAACTGACACTCTACTACCGCACGTTTACAGAACCCAAAAATTAGGCGGAAGTAGGAGCCGTACTGCCCAGCGAAAGTATCGCTGGAGCGGTACTACCGTTGAGCAGAGCGGTACTACCGCCTATCCTGTTCTGATAAAGTTTAAGCACAAAGGAAGAACAAGCTCAATTGTCGGGAAATAAAGAGGGTGTAAGGAAAGTGTACGTGATGATTCCACCCAAACCTTTCCGAAGCAGACCCCCTCTTAATAGTACGGTGTTCCTACGACTCAAGTCCATCGAAAAAGAAACATTGTCTTTATAAATCTCCAGAGGGGTTCAAATCGTCTTGTGCAACAAGGTAGCTTATCTGAAATGCTCAACGCACACGATTAGTCCGCAAATGCATTGTCATCAACCACCAAAACCACTAAGGGAGAAATATACCCTAACAACACCGACAGTCACTGCGGCGGGGAGCAGGTGACTCGTGCAGGCGGAGCTGGAAGCTACAACCGGCAGGATAAAAAAGCTTCAAACGGTAGGTACACAACCACGCCAGGGTCATCGATGTTGTAACCGGCGAAGCAAGAAGCTTCTACCGGCAGAGATGGAAGCTACAATCAGCGGAATTAAAAGCTGCAACCGGTAGGCACACGACAACGCCGGGACCACCGATGATGCAACGGGCGGAGCAACAAGCTTCCACTGCCGTCTTTCAAAGCTGCAACCCCGATAGAGATCGAAATCTGCCATCGACGGGCACGCAAGACCATGTCATGCCATCGATGCTGCAACCAGCGTAGCAGGAAGCTTCTATCAGCGAGCGAAAAGTTGTGACATGCGATTCAAAAGCTGCAATCAGTGGGCATGCAGGACCAGGCCGTGCCATCGATGCAACAACTGGCGGAGCAGGAAGCTTCTAATGGTGAAGTGGCAAGCTGCATCATGTGAATCAAAAGCTGCAGTCGGTGGCCACGCAAACCACGCCAGGGCTCCGATGCTACAACCATAGATGTGGAAAGCTACTACCAGCGATGCAATATGCTACAAGCCGAGGGTCGCGAGGTGCGCGGGGGAATCACACCGGCCACTACTACAGACATGGGCAACTGCTGCTACGAGCGGGACCGACGACAGACATGTGTGTGTCGTTGACGCATGCGACGATGGCCATCAAGGGGCTGCAAGTTGCAAGCAGCGTGCTATGTGGGCGACCGGCGAGCCATGGCGATGCGAGCCGATCAAAGACGGGGACAACATGAGAGACTCCACACGGTGGCGGAGCTAGACAGAAAAAGCTGGAGGGGCGAAAGGCAAATACAACAATGTCCAAGGGGGCCAAAGACAATATTTCTCTAATTAAGCACCTCCAAAATAAATAAATTCTCCGGACAATGTCTCCAAGTTGGGGGGAGGCATGGCCCCTGCATAACTACATGTAGCTCCGTCAGTGACCCGGCGACGACGCTCGGATGAGAATTTAGCAACAACGAGATGCTGAGATGGTGGTGTGCATGAGATGGAAAACAAGGAGAGATAAAGCGAGAGAAATACATTGCATTCCATTATATAACACTGTTGGACAAGTCCATTTGATACAAAGTTTGAAAATTGGTCAAGCCAGATTTCACAAGTCCCCATATCTAGAGGCGTGCCATGTGTAACTAAAGTGTGCGCAACCTGATTACAAGACCTTGGACAATAATTAATACATAGATCGGACACACAAACCCTTAGCTGGAACTTTATTTTCCTAAACACAACACCTAAACCAGATAAATCATAAGCTTCAGAAGAGACAACTTGTTTCAGCGAAACTGAATCAGTTTCTAACATCACTCGGTCGCATCCAACTTGAGTTGTGAAGGCGACTTTTTACGAATGAAGGAAAAATGACGACCTACGCGCTCGATCATATACTACGACTCAAAGAAGTCATTATTGTGCGGCAGGAACAGGACCGGCCGGCGCCTAGCGCTGCCTAAAAGAAAAGAAAAATACTACGTAGTTTTTTTGGAAGAAAAATAATAGCTTGCCCCAATCGCACTCCGACAAACGTTGTTTTCGCCACGTGCACACCGAGGCACAATGATTTAGGGTCCACCGCGTGGCGCATCACGCCTCCTCTGTGCGCCTAGCAATTGCATTGGGTGCGCCTACAATGACGTGGACCATACAGCGACCGGGTGCGCCTAGCAATTGCATTGGCAATCACTCCCCTTTCCTCATCGCATTCCCAAACCCCTCCGAGCTCTCTTTTCCACCGCCGCTTCTGCTCGTCGCCGGATTACGATTAGCCCGAACCCTCTGCTGCCGCTGCTTGCGTGATGGCGTCGGCAGCGGAGGAGAAGCATAAGAATCAGGAGGCGGAGACGGGGTCGGTGATTGGGGGCAGAGGTCTGGACGTGAGGAAGGACGGGGTGGCGAGGGAGGTGGTGCGGATGGAGAGGGAGGCGGTGATCCCCATCATCAAGCCCAAACTAGTAATGAAGCTCGCCGACCTCATCGGTAAGTATCCACTTGCTAATACGTACATCGTCACGCTCTAAGCGATTGCGAATCACCACCTCCCTCGCCTTCCGTCTCCAGCAGGCCCGTCTCTGTATCTCGCTTGCCTGGTTTGTTCGTTGCACTTCTCTTCTTTGCCGTAAAATGCAGTAAGATAAGATAAATAGTTTACCGAAAGTAGGTTGGTGCCGCAATCAACAAGCTCTGGCTCCTAAAATATGTTCTTCATTACCATACCTGACTGGACATACTCCCTCCGTCCCGTAATATAAGAACGTTTTTCAATCTATGTTAGCTTGAAAAACGTTCTTATATTGTGGGACGAAGGGAGTACAAAATTACAAATGAGTAGCTCGCTCATAGAGGTTTCTAGTTACTATCTACTCCGTATTAGAGGCGCGCCTCAATCTGTCAAGGACAAGCAGTAACGCAAGCACAATAAACAACATCGATATTTGTTAATGAGGTTTATCAACATGGCTACAGATGTATCAACATGGCTACATCCCGGGACATGCCTACAGATGTACCTGCCCATATACTAAATCAACATAGTACAGTCGATGACAAGCATGCCTCCGACCACCCACCACGGCCGGTGACTTTATATAATAGATCTGGGTTATATGTGTCCGGTTAAAACCCTTCGCTAATTACGAATTCAATTGTATCTAACTCTACACATAATATTTCACACATATTTTAACACTCCATCTTGGCGAATGTGCCCTCGCTATCTGAAGCCACCATGCGTGAATCTCCATGTACCTTGGACTTGAGCATTTAAGCTTGAACTCCGCTGCTACTTCCTTGACTTCACATAACTCCACCTACAACTGTAGTCCCTGTTTTTTCTCCAACACAGTTAATACTCCTGCAACAATTAAGTCCTAGCTGCACTCCTATTTTTGTGTTCCATATTTCCTGCACTTTCGTTCGACATCATCACTCATTGACCATAAAGTCACCATATCCGATAACACCGTTGTATCGTCGTCATCCTAATAGCTTCCCCCCCGAAGGGGTGCCTTGGCACAGAGGTAAAGCTGTTGTCTTGTGACCTCGAGTCCTGGAAACAACCTCTTGCAGAAATGTATGGAAAGACTGCGTATGATAGACCCAAAGTGGTCGGACCCTTCCCCGGACCCTGCAAGCGGAGCTACGTGCACCGGGCTGCACTTTTGTGTGAAAGTGAACAACTCACATAGTCACATATTGGATGCCACTCATAGAAAATTTTGAACCACCATCTCGCTTTTGTTGAGTGCTTGTATGAACTTTGAAGGAATTTTCTGTTGGCCTTTTGTCATCTCGAGTCAAACTCGCAGTTGTCTTGTCCCTTTCATCGGATAGTATATGTCCCGCAACTATAACACTCCGACTGCCTCTGCATTCTTCATTACACTTTGCCATGTGCATTGAACACCACAAAAAATATACACCATGTACTTTCAAGCTTTTAACAATTTTAGACTTTCCATCACTTTCTCAGATTCTACATGGTCAACTCCGGTCCATCTCCCCGTACTGATAGACCTAGTCACCAACTTGAACTTGGGACTCGCCAACACTTCTTCATCTCCCTCTACACACTTTGTCTGACCACATGTCTGACCATCAGTGCCTTGGTCTGTCACCATGTCCCGTGCTTACTGCACGCCTCGTCGCATCACCATGTCGAGCCTCTGCTTTCCCGATCAAGTATACTAGGTCGCGCACCGGCGGAGGTACAGTGGATTCCTTGGGCGGGCCTGCCTGAAGAAGAAAGCGTAGAAAAGAGATGGACCTGGCCACTTGACTGACTAGTTGGGCAATGTTTTAGCTAGGCAGGGTGGGCCAGAACGGTTGGCCCCAACGTAGCTCCGCCACTGCTAGGTCGTGAACCCACACCACCTCAACCACCACTGCAGAGAACCACCGATCATCAGCATCAATGCCGAGTTTCACGTATCGCTTGGACAACTGGATCCCAGCCCGAACAATATGTCCCTCGCTTTTCCCGCTAAAATAGTCTTTCGACTCTCTGGATCCTTACGTTGTAGCCCTGATGACCCACAAGTATAGGGGATTGCAACAGTCTTCGAGGGAAGTATTTCAAATTTCAATCCAAATTTATTATTTCGACACAACGGGAGCTAACTAATATTTATAAGCTTTAGCAGTTGAGTTGTCAATTCAACCACACCTAGAGAGACAACTTGCTTGCGACAATTTATTAGTAGCACCGTAATCTGATAATAGTGGTGATAGTAACAGTAGCAAAACAGTAACAAGTTTGCGGAGTAGTAGCAATGCAGGACAATAGTGAATATAACGGAGACAATAGCAGAAAAAGCATAGGCGTGGAGTAAGTGATCGGTTCCTGGGATGAGATTCAGTATGCAACGGTCATAACCTAGAGTGATAACAAACTAGCTCCAATTCATTAATGATATGTAGACATGTATTCCGTATATAGTCACATGTGCTTGCGATAAGAACTTGCATAACATCTTTTGTCCTACCCTCTTGTGGCAGCGGGGTCCTAATGGAAACTAAGGGTAATTAAGGCACTCCTTTTAGTAGAGAACCGAAGCAAAGCATTAACACTTAGGGAATACTCCCTCTATTCCATAATGTAGTGCGCCCGCGCTTTTCGAGATTTAAGTTTGATCATAAATTTAACCAACGTGGAAAACTGTGGCGGGAGCAAAAATTATACCATTGAGAACTTCTTTCGAATACGAATTCAATGGTATAAATTTTGCTCCCGCCGCAGTCACCCACGTTGGTTAAATTTATGGTCAAAAGTTAAATCTCGAATAGCGCGGGGGCACTACATTATGGAATGGGGGGAGTACATGTAATCCTCAAATTAAAATCATCCCCGTAGAGTATCCCAGTTGTTGCCAATTTGAGGTATAGGGTTCAGAATGATAACAGGTGTGTAGAACTTGCAGATATGATCAAGAACACAAATATATTCATGAAAACATAATAGGTTCAGATCTGAAATCATGGCATCCAGGCCCTAGTGACACATTAAGCATAGCAAAGTCATAACAACATCAATCTCAGAACATAGTGGATACTAGGGATCAATCCCAAACAATCTGACAACAATTACATAAGAAATCTCATCCAAATCTCATCTACCTCAATATGCCTATACAAGATTACTCACACATGGATGTGAGCATCATGAAATTGTTGATGGAGAAAGGTTGGTGATGACGATGACGACGAATCCCTCTCGTCGAAGTCGGAAACGGACTCTAGATCATGGCTCCCGATGAAGAACAAGAGGTGGCGGCGGGTCTGTATTGTAAAACGCTATGAGTATTTTCTGTGACATATGGGAATTTATAGCGCTGGAATCAGGTCTAGGCGGTGGCCAGGGGCCCCACACGGGTAGGTGGCGCGTCCGGGGGTTGCCGCGCCACCTGGCCGTGTGGCGGCCTGGTGGCCCCCTTTGGTAGTTTTCACTTCAAAAATCCTTATTTATTCCAAAATAATTCTCCAAAAATCCATGTCCAATTCCGAGCCGCTGCCTAAGACGCCCTCCTCTGCGCGAAATCATGTATCATGAAGAAAAGTAACTAAAGCTGCCGTTAATGGGTCCATTTACCGGAGGCGGATCTTAGGCAGGCCGTGCGGCCCATTTGAGGCCAACAAGGCTCGATAACTGTTCGGTTGGGCGCGGACACGTGGCCGGCCACGATCCTACCTAGCGCCTCGATCTGAAGGTTTGGAATCGTTTTCCCTAGCCATGTGGCCGACAAGGCTCTGTAGCTGTTAGGTTGGGCGCGGACACGTGGCCGGCCGGATCCTACCTTGCGCCCCGATCAAAAGGTTTGGAATCGTCTTCCCCGGCCATACAAGAGGACCCCTAGGGTTCCTTCGAGCGTCGTCTGACCGGCAGCGTCAGTTGTCAGCAACCACGCGGGGAGCGGGGTGTCCTTGAGGAGGCAGTAACCTGTCGGGTTCTTCCTCTCGTTTCCTCCCATTGTTCAGCCCGAGCGGCTATAAAATGGCGGGCGGCTTCGTTAGAGCTCCTGAGCCCACCTTCTACCCTCCATGGCGCGGCGCCGCAACACCTCCGAGAGCGGTACGGGGTGCGGTCGGTGCAAACCCTAGGCCGCGGGAGAGTGCCGCCGAGGGGCGGCGGAGACTGTCCTCGTTGAAGCATGGTAGTGTGCAAGGAGGCGTTGAGCATGGCGCGAGGTTATGGCGACTGGCAGGGGCATGACGACAACATTGAGTGTCATGGTGGCTGCGGTGGAGACGCTTGGTGACCATGGTGGGACCATCGATGGAATTTTTTTGATGGCTCAAATAATGGCCTTTAGTAGTTTAAGTGAAGTCATGCAAAACACAGAATGTGACACATATTTCCCATTCATATCCACCACTATCGGAAGTTCTTGGTTTCGTCAAACATTATCACTTTTAGGTACACATGAACAACATCTAGCTTTGTGTTTGATCCGGAGAAAATACCAATCCCCCGATCCATGCGACAGTTGAATTTACGTAGCCATTAGATCAATATATATGCATTAACCCAACATACCAACTTACATCGATCTATATTGGACCCGCGACTCCTGGGTCTTCATTTCCATCTGGCCGCAACCAAACAATACCTACACGTTGCCATCTCCAAGCAAAGAGAGACAATATAAAATCCCTTGTAACCTAGCCTTTGTGCAGAAAAGGAGAGCAAACAACTCCACTTACACAACACTTGGCCATCATAGACTTTATTCCTTTATTCTCTGTTCTTGGTTAATGCAACGTATTGGCTCGTCCCCCACCCCCAGCAAATCCTGTGCCTCCTGCCTCTTCCGGCTTGTCGTGTATATTCGCGTCTTGCACGTCCTTCACACCAGCCTTGGCCTCTGGACAGGCTTACATGCGCCACGAGTCCCCACGCTAGGCTCGGCTACCTCAGCATGCTTTAGCCACGAGTTAAGGCGTACTCCTTGCAAAGGTTACCCGATCTCCACTGGTGAGGATAAGTGGCGCACCGCATGCGTGCCACTTGTTGCAACCAGAGTTTTGGTGGGTTTTTGTCACGCGTGAGGACGGGGGGTTGACTGTTTGTGCTTTTCTTCGTAGATTCATTTTTTCAAAACGATTTATCTCTTCAAGCGCGCTTCCAAATCACAAATCGTTTTCACCGTTGGGTTTCTCGCGTCAAGATCTCTGAAACTGGATCCCATGTTGATAGGTTTCGACGAACTTTTTTGGGAAAATCTGTGATTCCAGGTAGTAGTAACTCGTGCTTCCAGTATGAACTAAACTGTGCTTCCTGAGGAAGCACAACTGTGCTCCCCGCGGGGGTGAAGCACTATCGTGCTTTACGTGGAAGCACATGTCAGACAGACCCCGCCGTTTGCCTCGCCGCGAGGCAACCGCGGGGTCCATCTGACATTTGGTGTCAGAGCCTTGTCGCCCGACCGCCTGTGAAGATGACGGGACCTAGCAGCCTGAAGAAGAGCGGGATCGAGACGGAGAACAGCGGTGGCGGCACCATGGTGGTTCACCAGTGTGTCATGCACGACACCGGCGGCGTGTGGCTGATGCTCACGCGCACCAACTATGCCGACTGGGCCCTCCTGATGCAAGTCATGCTGGAGGCGCGCCAGCTTTGGGTCGCCGTCAACGACGGGACCACAGAGTGCTAGACGGATCACACGACAATGGAGTGCCTGCTGGGATCAGTGCCGCCGAAGATGGTATCCACTCTCGCCGTGAAGGCCGCGGCCAAGGATGCCTGGGGCACAATCAAGACGATGCGGCTCGGCTTGCTCCATCGTCAGTACGAGGCGATCAACTTCAATGACGGCGAAAGCATTGATGATTTTGGTATGCACCTCTCCTCCCTTGTTACCGAACTTGAGCTGCTTGGTGACAAGATCAGCGAGTCTGCCGTCGTTCGAAAATCCTCTCGGTCGTACCCAGGGCCTACTCCCAGATGGCGTGCGCAACCGAGACGTTGGTCGACCTCAACACCTTGGCGCTCGAGGAGCTTATCGGGTGGCTGAAGGCTGCTGAGGAGCGGTACGAGCTGGACTCAACACCAGCCACTGGCGATAGCAGCGGTAAGCTGCTCCTCACAAAGGAGTGGTTCGCGCGCATGAAACTGTGGGACGACGACGGCTCATCTGGCAACAGTAGTCGTTGTCGTGGCCGCGAAAAAAGCCATGGACGTGGCCGCAGCGGGCGCACTATTGGCGGCGGTGACCGTGGCGGCAACAGTGGCGATAAGTCCAAGGACATGTGCCGCTACTGCAAAAAGGTAGGACACTGGGCGGGGGAGTGCAAGAAGCGGATTTTCGAGGAGGTTTACCTCGCACAAGCCAGCGGCGACATATGAGGAGCAGGGTTTGCTCATGGCCCAGGTGTGCGGCCTCACCGAACCTGCCACCGACGAGACGCCCGCCGACCTTGTCCACTTCGTCGATGGAACTGCCCAAGTTCATCTCTGGCACGAGGGCCGCGGTGGCGATGACGTCTGGTACCTGGACACGGGCGCGTCGAACCACATGACGGGCGATCAGACCGTGTTCGCCGTGTTCGACACTTCCGTGGGCGGGACAGTCAAGTTTGACGATGGCTCCGTTGTCAACATCTGCGGTCGCGACACTATCCTTCACTTACAAGACCAGCGAACACTGCGCGATCATGGGGGTGTACTACATTCCCTGCCTTCGCTCGCACATCATCAGCCTGGGCCAGCTCGATGAGAGTGGCGGTCAGGCTCTGATTGAGGATGGCGTGCTGCACATCCGTGATCGCCAACGTCATCTCCTCAGCAAGGTAATTCGCATGCCAAATCGGCTGTACACAATCTCTCTTCAAATAGCATAGCTTGTGTGTCTTGCAGCACGCATCGGCATGGACGCGAGGTGGACGTGGCACGCGTGCCATTGGCACCTGAATTTCGACGCTCTACGCAAGCTGGCATGGCAGGAGATGGTGCACGGGCTGCCGCTGGTCGAGCAGGCAGACCAGCTGTGCGATACGTGCTTGGCTAGCAAGCATCGACGGTCATCGTTCACGCAACAGGCGAAGTACCATGCATAGGATCATCTCGAGCTGGTGCACGATGACCTGTGCGGCCCCATCGCATCGGCGATGCTGAGCGGGAAGTACTTCCTCTTGCTGGTGGACGACACGACGCGGTTCATGTGGGTCGTGTTCCTCGCGTCAAAGGATGAAGCGGCAACGGCGATCAAGCTTGTGCAGGCCATCACGGAGTCTGAATCTGGCCGCAAACTGAAAGTGTCGTGGACGGACTGCGGCGGCAAATTCACGTCGGGCTCTTTCATGGTGTACTGCATCGAGATGGCCATCGGCAGGCATCTCACCACGCCGTACTCACGGTAACAAAACGGTGTGCTAGAGCGGCATAGTGGCACGGTTAGACGTGCAAATTTGGAACCTTGAGGGTACCCTCTGACCCTCTTTAGTTCAACTAAACGAACAATTTTTTTTGAATCACTTCATTTTTTGAACTTCAATTCATTTTGTTAAACTAAGTAGGGTCAGAGGGTACCCTAAAGGTTCCAAATTTGCATCCCTAGGAATGGTGGTGGGCATGGCCCGGAGCTTGCTGAAGGCAAAGCGCGTTCCCGATGAGTTTTGGGGCGAGGTGATCACGATGGCGGTGTTTTTGCCGAACCGCCCCCCGACGAAAAGCGTGGACGGCAAGACGGCGTTTGAAGCCTGGCACGAGCGCAAGCCAATCGTGTGTTTCCTGTGCAATTTCAGCTGCGCCGTGCACGTCAAGGACACGCGCCCTAGACTGAAGAAGTTGGACGACTGCAGCCGGCCGATGATCTTCATCGGCTAGGAGCGGCGGACCAAGGGCTACAGGGCCTATGATCCGGCCACATGACGCGTCCACGTCACCCGCGACGCCGCCTTCGAGGAGTGCGCGCGTTGGGACTGGAGCACCAAGGAGGATGCCGTGAACACCTTCGGGAGCAGTGACACATTCATGGTCGAACACCTGGTGAGCAGCTCATCTGATCGCTCAACTGTGAAGATGCATCATCGCCGGCCACGACCCCACTGTGAAAACCGTCGGTCGCAACTCCAACACCGCGCACGCCGCTGTCCACGGGCCCACCGGCGGTGGAATTCACCTCACCACCCTCGAGCTTCTCTGAATTACCAGACGCCATGGATGACGCAAGGCATGAGCACCGTTTCTACATGGTAGAGAACGTGCTGGATGCCGGTGACGCCGCAGAGCCCGACGAGGAGCTGCACTTCCTGGCAGCCGAGGAGCCGACGTCGTCCACCGAGGCGGAGCAGGAGGCAGACTTGGCACCTCACTGCGTTTCCTCCCGTTCACTGCGCGATCAGCTTGAAATGGGTCTTCATGATCAAGAAAGGCGCGCAGGGAGAGGTGCTGAAGCACAAGGCTCGTCTGGTTGCCAAAGGGTAAGTCCAGCAACATGGCATCGACTACGACGAGGTCTTCACGCCCGTGGCTCGCCTCGAGTCAGTACGTCTGCTGCTGGCGCTCGCGGCGAATGCTGGCTGGGTTGTGCATCACATGGACGTGAAGTTTGCCTTTCTGAACGGCGAGCTCGAAGAAGAAGTGTATGTGCAGCAGCCGCCGGGCTTTGTCGTCGCCGGCAAAGAGCATCTGGTGCTGCGTCTGGACAAGCCCTGTACGGCTCAGGCAGGCGCCTAGGACTTCAACTCAAGACCTTAGCTTCGATACCATGTTAAGCTTCATGCACTAGCCAATGCAACCAAAAATCCGAACTGATGGATAGGGCTAGTGCAATCCACATATATTGTAACACCCCCTTTCACGTGTGACGGGGAAGACAAGTCAACACGTGTAACCGGAAGAGAGCGACGGCGCGCGAAACTCACGTATGACTCAAGAGGCCTCTACGTGGACACAAAGGGGGGCTACCAGCAATTTTTAATAAATTGCGAAAGCCAGGACTTGAACTCAAGACCTTAGCTCTGATACCATGTTAAGCTTCATGCACTAGCCAATGCAACCAAAAGTCCGAATTGATGGAAAGGACTAGTGCAATCCACATATACTGTAACACCCCCTCTCACGTGTGACGGGAAAGACAAGTCAACATGTGCAACCGGAAGAGTGCGACGGCGCGCGGAACTCACGTATGACTCAAGAGGCCTATACGTGGACACAAAGGGGGGCCTCAGCAATTTTTTAGATAAATTGCGAAAGCCAGGACTTGAACTCAAGACCTTAGCTCCGATACCATGTTAAGCTTCATGCACTAGCCTACGCAACCAAAAGTCCGAAAAGGGCTAGTGCAATCCACATATACAGTGATCACAGATCCGATGCCGATGAGATTGCCAAATTCAAGCGCGAGATGCAGAGTCTGTTAAGATGTCAGACTTGGGCTTGCTGAGCTTCTATCTTGGAATCGAGGTGCAGCAGAGCTCAAGCGGCATTTTCATCGCCCAGAGTGCGTATGCCCGCAAGCTGCTCGAGAAGAGCGGCATGGCTGGGTGCAAGCCGTGCCACATGCCGATGGAGCCGCGCTTCAAGCTGTCCAGAGAAAGCACGGCGTCGGTGGTCGACGCGATGCAGTACCGCAACATCGTTGGCAGCCTGCGGTACTCGGTTCACACACGTCCGGACCAGACTTTCTCCGTCGGCTATGTCTCTTGGTTCATGGAGGCGCCAATGGAAGGACATCTCACCACCATCAAACACATTCTATGGTATGTCGCCGGCACAATTCACCTTGGCTGCAGATACACCAAGGGAAACAACACGCCATGGCTCGTTGGATACAACGGCAGTGATTTGGGTGGTGACGTGGACACGCGGAAGAGCACCTCCGGAACCCTGTTCTTCCTTGGCGGCGGCGTAGTGCCATGGCAGCGTTTTTGCACTCGCTGTCGTGGTCTGCAGCTAGCTAGTTGATTAGGTCACTTCACCGATCAATTCAAGCTTGCCTGGTCGTGGGATGGCACGACATTGTAGGGCGGCTGGTTTAGGGGATGATGGTGTAGCCCACGCGCACACGATCTGACTCGTGGGATGGAACGAGTCCCAAGAATCGCCACGTGACTGTTAGAGCCGTTTCTCTGTAATTGAAGAGTAAAAGGGAAGAAACAAAAATCTGGTGTGTTCTCTCTTCTCCGGCGAGGCAAAAAAAACTCTCTTTCTCATGTGTGTTCTCCTCTCCCACCTCTCCGGTGATCGTCGGCGAGGCAAAAGGCGGGGTCCATCTGACAGCACACATGTGCTTCATGCGGATGCACACCTGTGCTCTATGCTCATGACAGACAAAAACTGAAAAACCTGAGAAACAGGAAAAAAACAAAGAAAAACCTAACCCCCCCAAAAACCGCCCCGATGGGGAAAGCACCCCACATGCGACACGTGGCGACACTGGGGCGCACCACATGGAGCCATTGGAGCGCTTCCACGCACCGGGAGTGACCGTGCCCTCCAATTAGTTGCTCCCCACTAGCCCTGCCTTGGGCAACGCCTGCATGGGAAGCGCTTTGGGCCCCCTTCGGCCTTGCCCATGATGCAGCCGCGTAGGCACGGGCCTTAGGCTACTCCATGTTGCGCCCTGCCCTGCCGATGGGCCTTGCCTGGCAGATGCTACCTCGCATGAGCCGCTTGCATGTGGCATCTGTGTATGAGTATCCGCGTGTTTTTTGCGTGCTCTGCCGCCTATTGCTGACCTGGATCCGATCTCGCCGATTTCCTCTTGAGCACGACGATTCATGCACCGTTGCTTCAAACTGCTTCTGTCACAACAATTGAGACCCACAGTCTCCCAACCATCGATCACAACACACGGCTCGATCTGCCACCAGTGATAGCTTGGAACGAACGGTTGTCGCCTCTAGATCAAATTGAATAACTGCCTTGTAACCTAGCTCATGATACCACTTGTTAGAATAATTTAAGGCGCATGTCGATCCGTCGAGGTCAAGCAGTGACACGTGCGCAATGAAACGACACCAAGATTTATTAACGAGGTTCACTGACATGGGTACATCCCCGGGGCATGACTACATGCACTCCTCCCCATGTACTAAAACAACATAGTAGAGTCGATGACAAGCACACCGAGACCATCAGACAGGTCTTCGACCATCCACCACGGCTGGTCCGGCCACCCCTGCTACGTGCGTCCAGACCTTCGCTATCGTGATCTTTGTCTAGCCTAACAACTTGTGTCTAGTCTATTTGGTGTAACGCCCCGGCCACAACCCACCGGTTCCTGGCTGTTGCGCGGGATCTAGCCAGGCCCCATAGACCAACACTAGTCTTTCCTGCGCACTGCCCTCACTCGTGCGCACCCGGGACCAACTTCCCGGTTGGTCACCCATCCTAGAATTACTCCAAGCCAAGCATGCTTAACTTTGGAGTTCTTTTCGAATGGGCTCCCAGAAAAGAAGGAATTCCTTGTTGATATGAGTAGTCTATCATTCCTATTGAGTCAGGCTCTCACATTGGGCTACCCGGCGGTGCCTTTTTATAATAGGCCCGGGTTACACATGTCCGACACAAACACCTAACCCTCCGCTAATTACAAGTCCAGCTGTAACCTCGTACACATAATATTCGGCACATATTTTACCAATCTGAAGATCTTATTGTATTGATTATGCTGCAAGCGTTCTTTCTATTCTTTAGTGGATTAGATTAGATGAAAAGATATCAACACTGGAGGTTTGCCCTTAATTCATTCCATTTCTTCTAATATATGCTCAGAGCATGAGGTGGATCGCAATGAGTTCCTAAAGCTGTGCAAGAAGGTGGAGTACACCATCAGGGCTTGGTATCTCCTCCAGTTCGATGATTTAATGGTAGGCTCTTCTTGATTGTTCCAATTGTTGGGATTCAAATATAACATGCCCAGATTCTTGTGTGTCAGTGTGCACTTCTCGATGCAGCAACTGTACTCACTATTTGACCCTGTTAATGGTGAGAAGAGGCTGGAACAGCAGAATCTGACACCCGAGGAGATCGATACTCTTGAATTCAATTTCATGACATATCTTTTCCAGGTTGGCTGCAGTACGTTACATATATATCCTGTCCTGACATATGAAGACCTCCCTTGGTTTTGTATGTGTTCTTTTATTCAATCATCACAACAAATAAAAAAACTGAGTGAAATATTATTTGAAATGCCTATTTAAGAATAACATGTGAATGCAAGTAAACACTGAGGTGACATTAATATTATGCAGACAAAACCATTCATGAGATGTGAAGTCTGAATATCAGGCATTTGTGGCCTCGCTGCTGTTTTTCCATCAAAAACTAGCTAGGCAATCCCATAATACATTACAAAATAATCTTGGGGTGTCCTGTTGCTAGAACTTCTTACTTTTTGTCGGTACTTTGTTTGCTTAATTTTGCATCGAAATGTATGGTTTTATCAATTGTCTCCAGCTTCTGTTATTGGAAAAATTGGTCCATGTCCTTTTTGTGTTGTTTTGGGCTTGAAATTAGTTTGACTTTCTGGGTTTCCTCGGTAAAGCTTGAAAATAAAATTGCGTTGATAGTAGACTGACATATTAACTTCCATTATTTGAACTAGAAAAGAGAACCAAATGGTACTCTGATGATGTGTCACGCCTAATTGACATCATAGTAACAATGATTTTGTAACATTTACTATTTAGTTTATGCGATAGCTTAAAGTTGTAACCATTTGGATCTACTGTATCGAGCAGATAATGGAAAAGAGCAACTTCAAGTTGTTATCTGATGAAGAGTATGATGTTGCACAGTCTGGAAAATATCTTTTGAACCTCCCCATCAAAGTTGATGAATCTAAGGTTCAAACAATTATAAGCTTTTCAAGTTAGCATTAGAAAAGTACATGTCCACTGCACTGAAATTTTTCTCTTCAAATGTAGCTGGACAAGAAGTTGTTGACAACATACTTTAAAGAACACCCACATGATAATCTGCCTACATTTGCTGATAAGGTAATCTTCATGTCTTTCTAACTGACTTACCACTTTCCCTTGATGCCATGTATTATGGTTTTAATTTAAGGAAGTTATGATTACTAGTGTGTGATAAGGGTGTGTTCTCATTTCACGATTTATATTCTTTCCTTACTTTTGCATATCTAATGAGGGTAATAAGTTACTCCTTTTTGCTAATGTTGGGGTCTCATACTGTAATAGGAATATTCTAAGGATTTTCTACTCCATATCTGACTGACATGTGGGTAGAGGTGCTACATGCCAGTGACGCATGGAGTGGAAAATCCTTGGATACCAATCTCTTGGGGTGCCAAACTCTTAATTTTTCTTCTCATTATTGAATTGTATGCATCAATCAGTTCACCCAAAAGATCGAGCTATTAGGGAAACGTGGGCCATATATTCAACACCCCCACTTAGGTCACCATACCTTAGACGTGAGATCGATGTAGGCCCCAACTATTTTCTATTCATACACCATTGGCTGGGACATGAACTTGAGACATGTTGGCTGGCTCTGGTACCATATTGATTTGCACACCAATCAGTTCACCCAAAAGCTTGGTTAGGTTGGAAAAGATGGGCTATATATTTGAACAATTATATTCCGTGTTGGCTTCTTTGTAGTATATTATCTTCCGTCGTGGCATTGGGTTCGACCGTACAACTGATTACTTTGTCATGGAGAAAGTGGATGTACTCATATCCCGAGTTTGGAGATTATTGCAAAGGGTTACCAGGTATCGAGTTTATTTGAACATCTTTGAACTCTTTAATGAAGGGGAGCCTTGGCGCAGTGGTAAAGCTGCTGCCTTATGACCATGAGGTCACGGGTTCAAGTCCTGTAAACAGCCTCTTGCAGAAATGTAGGGAAAGGCTGCGTACAATAGGCCCAAAGTGGTCGGACCCTTCCCCGGACCCTGCGCAAGCGGGAGCTACATGCACCGGGCTGCCCATTTTTTTGAACTCTTTAACCCAGGCTAATCCTGATTGCAAAGTTATTGTAATTCCTTCTTAGGATTGATAGGTTGTTCTCTAAGAAACCACAGTCGAAGTCAAGAAACGACATCAAAAAGACCGACGAAATTATTGAAGACACAGAAGAACAAGAGCTATTTGTCGAACGCATTCGGCTAGAAAAAATTGAGCTAAGGTTGCTCATAGTTTTATCATTAAAGTTTTATAAGACTACAATCAATTGTAATCTTAAGAAGCGGTATGTTCTTCTTGACAGCATAAAAAACCTGATGAGTAAGATGACAATTCAAGAACCTACATTTGATAGGATGATTGTAGTGTACAGGTAGCTTTTCAACCAACCTGCATATTCATGAAAGATTCTTATGCTTCCAGTGGTGATTTAGTGATATATTATATGTACAGGCAGGCTGGCATGAAGGCTAAGCCTAGTCGTGGAATATTTGTAAAGCATTTCAAAAATATTCCAATGGCTGATATGGAAATTGTTCTGGTAAGATCCATATGTATTCAACATCTGTTTAATTGCTTCACTGTCTTGGTGGTTGTTATTGAGGACCTGAAATTGGACCATATTTTGTAGCCAGAGAAGAAGAATCCCACTTTAACACCAATGGATTGGGTCAAGTTTCTTATTTCTGCTGTTATAGGTTTGGTATGTTCCTACTATCTGGTTCTCTCTGGATGCATTTATTTCAATACTTTACTATATCAACTGCTTGTTACTTGCAGGTCACTCTTGTTGGTTCTCTTGAAATGCCGAAGGCTGATGTATGGGTTGTCATTGCAATCATGTCTGGGGTGATTGGCTATTGTGCTAAGATCTACTTCACGTACGTGTTGAATAATTGAGCAGTTTTCCATTAAGTTTAATCCTGAAAAAGGTAGATAAAACATGATAATCATAGTAGAGATGATAATGGAATCAAATAACAGATTGATGTAACTAGTCATGCAACCGGGTACATAACGGACGAACATCATATCCATTTCGATTGCTACTAGTAGTAGACCAAACACAATCCCTAACAGAAGGGAGAAGAACACATACGGTGCGGTGGAAGAAGAGTTCCACACTCCCCTTGCCATGCATGAATGAGCCATATGGGCCTCTGAGATTTTCAGGAATTATTGGAAATAATAAATGGGCTAAAAGCCCAACAATTCCAACAGTAAGTTCTTGGTTGATGTTATTTGTTTCGGTTTTAGGCAACTTCAACTTACGTTGCGATGTAACCAGTTTCCAATTCGAGCTAAATAAGCTTAGCTCACTAACGTTTGTTTGTAGATTTATTTTGATATACTAGGTTAAATATGATCTTATTATATTTATCATTGGCTGTATGTGACGGATTTGTATTTTGTGATACAGGTTTCAGCAAAATATGACACTATATCAGAATTTGATTACAAAATCAATGTATGACAAACAACTTGATAGTGGGAAAGGAACACTTCTACACTTATGTGATGATGTGATACAGCAAGAAGTATGGAGCAAATAAAAACTTGTCTTGCAATACAAGTTTTACCTATATCTATGTGCTGTGTACTGATATCCGTCGTTTTTCCACATAGGTTAAGGAGGTCATAATTTCTTACTATATTTTAATGGAGCAAGGGAAGGCAACTATACAAGTAAGCAGGGCGAAGTAGTGTTATGCGATATCACTTCCTCTATTTTGGGTATCTCTTGTAGCATTTATCTCCATTTTGTTGTTTTTGGTAATTATTATGTCAAAATTTTCCATTACTTATTCAACTCCTGTTTTGCCTCTTGTAATATTTGAGACCTTTGACATTATTATATATTATCCTGAGTTTACCTTGTGTTCCGGAGGCTTGTCTCAGTAACATCAGTGTCCATCATCATGCATTGTTAGAACAGAAATGTGTTCCATGTGCATTGTTATATGTAGGTGTTATTTGTTGTTTGGCCATCGCAGATGTTAGTTGTATATAAATAAAGTATTTACTCGATCACATTAGTTGCCCAATAATTTTAACCAAATATCACTCTTTGTGCAAGATATTGCAACGAAGAAATTTCTGGGTTGCTGTACATTCATATGCTTTTTTTTCTTGGGGAGTGACCACTAACGAGGACTTACGAACCTTATACAGTATTTTATTGTTGTGCTGTTCTTTCCAGGATCTTGATTTGCATTGTGAGGAGCTAATTAAAGAGGAGTTTGGCGCCGAGTGCAATTTTGATGTTCACGATGCTGTAAAGAAGTTAGAGAAGCTTGGCATCGTTCATCGGGTAAATCTTTGAACAGTTTCATTCTGATCCAAAAATCTACAGTAATGACCTCTATACTTGTGTCGAAAGTTGGAAGTTTGGATCAGCTCCGGCAGTCCAGCTGGTAGGCCTGTGTGGCAGGTAAAAGCTAGTCGGGTCTGCCGTAAAAGTGGTTGCATGTTTGTTTGAAAATAGAACTTGTAGGTTGCATTTGAGAACCACTCTCATGGAATGTGGTCTCTAGTTGATTACCAGCAGTTATGCAAGGATTTTGTTGAAAAAGAAGGTTATTATGAGCTTGTCTGGTTGAAGAAAATGGTGATAGTGGTTTGACCCTTTGCTGTTATTGCCCGTTAGATGTTCTTTTTTGGTGATTCAAACATGAGAAGTAAAAAATTAGAGCTGCATCTACTTTTGGAGTTTGTAGTATGTTAAGTTAATTTCACCTCTTTCTTTTTGCAATTTCACCATCGTCTTGTTGTATGTTATGTTATTCATGTGACGGAGAAAGAAACATGTAGCTTCCAATATTTAGTATGGCATAGAAGAATAAATATTGGCACACTAGTATATTCAAAACATGCTGTAAGATCTACCATCCATCAGAATTTGCATTTGTCTCTGCTTCCTGTTTAGCTGCTGCTAGCTTGTTACATAACATAGCTTTTCACCATTCTGGTTGACGGTCATTAGCTGAGTAAATATCATCCAACCTACAGTCAGTTCCAAGGTAATATCTTCATGCTTACAAGGAATTTGTGCTCCTCAGGATTCGATTGGTAGAATCTTATGTGCTCCGTTGAAGCGTGCCAACGAAATCATAGGCACCACTACTGAAGAAATGGTGACGCGAGCACAACAGAGCCCTGCTTCTTAACTGTCACCTCAAATGAAATGTATTTCTCTGTATAAAAGCACAAGCCAGAACTGAGAAGGCCAAATCGACATTCAGTCGTTCACCATGTGTGGTACGAAATCAGGATGCACATATCCAACCCAACAAAAGTTCCAAATATTTCGACACTCCAAACCAAATTGTATGGTCTAGGCGTGTTCACATATGCAGGAGAAACTGGAGGTGTAGATTGCTGCATGCACCTTGCGTGGTTTATGTAACATCCCAAATGTGACAACTCTATATATTGTTATCAGTTTGTCTAATTCACATTTAGATGTTTTTTAAGGATGTCACATCTAAGCTCCTACAAGTATATAATGTAGCAACAAGAAATAAAAAACTAGAATAAAAAAATAAACCACAAACAGAGTGGACATCAACTTAAACGTGACATAACTATTGTTATTGTCATTTATTTAGCTCAGCACAAGAAAAGGCTTGCTTTCTTCAAGAAAAGTCTATACGATGAAGATCACACTTCTGCTTCTCCTCGTTTTTGGACTTCAGAGCAAGCCATTTATTACGAAGGTGATGTGCTACATGGACCGAATTTCTGAGCATGAATCTCTTTGACAACCCAATGATGCAGAAGCTGGATTGCTTCAAGGAAGTGCTAAATACTCTCGAGGATCTTCAGCTTACAAATATCCTCTGTTTCAGTCGTGGATGGAACCGAGAGTTAATATAACAGTTCTACGTCACCCTATATGTTTCTGGAAAAAAAAATGGATGTTAATACTTGGGTTATGGAATGGATGACTGAAGACCGGAGGATCAAACGCACTGTCGCAAAATTCTTGGAATGTTTCAATTTCCCTCGATTCAAGAGTGCTATGCCAATTAGATGCGACATGGAGACGATGCAGCGGGTGGAGGCAATTCTGGGCTGCCCTTCCACATCCTTCCCATGCAAATATCTTGGCCTTCCCCTCACCATCCGCAAGCAGACCGCGACTCAGCTCATGGGATTGGTTGACAACCTCGCCCGCCAGCTGCCGAGTTGGCGAGGCTCATCCATGCCGAAAAGTGGGCGACTCCTGCTGGTCAAATCCGTCCTCTACGCCATGCCCATTCACGCCATGATGGCACTCGATGTTCCACAAAAAGTTCTTACGGCAATGAGGAAGATTTGTAGAGGATTTCTTTAGTGTGCGAGCGACACGGCGAATGGCGGGCAATGTTCAGTGGCTTGGGAAACGGTTTGTGCCCCGAAGTGGGCAGGTGGGCTAGGCCTGCCCAACCTAAAGTGGCTTAACGTCGCCATGCAGGCCAGGTGGCCATGGCTACAGCGAACTGACCCCTCCTGGCCATGGTCAGAGTTCGACATTGATGTCCCCACGGGCTCCAGGCAGCTCTTTCAGGCGGCGGCACGCTGGAAGATCGGGGATGGACGGGGTACAAAATTCTGGGAAGACAGATGGCTCGACGGCTTTAGGGTTCAGGAGCTGGCACCGACGATCTATGACAGGGTACAGCCGTCCACCAAGTCAGAGAGGACAGTGGCGCAGGCCTTGACGAACTCGGCGTGGGCTAGTGACGTGGGTCCGGAGCTCTTGGCGCAGGCACTTCATGAGTACATGATCCTTTGCGACCGCCTTGCTCACACCCACCTGAACCATGAGGCCATGGACTCAGTTATATGGGCCTGGGAAAAGAGTGGCGAATACTCGGTCAGATCGGCCTATCAAGCAAGATTCATGGGACGCGAGATCATTCCCACGGCTGACTTCACTTGGAAATCGAGGGCACCTCTGAGATGCCACTTCTTCGCTTGGATAGCTTTGCAGAACAGATGTTGGACCTCAGATCGGCTTGCCAGGCGTGGACTCGACCACCAGGAGGCATGCCCTTTCTGCGACCAACATGAGGAGAGCATCGACCACATTCTGCTCCATTGTGTCTTTGCGTGTCAGGTTGGGCCCATCATTTGTACAGCGATGAACAAGCCCAACTGGACACCTTGACAGGGATCATCACTCTCGGGCTGGTGCATCACCACTCAAGACCTGGGCAGGAGGACCAAGGATGTTAGGGCTGTCTTTCTCCTGACAATGTGGGAGCTTTGAAAACACCGCAACGCCATCGTGTTCGATGGGGCCTCTCCCTCCATTTGTTCGATTGTCCACCGCATTGAGGACGAGGGGCGTGCTTAGAGCAAGGTTGGGATCGTCAAGGGAGACGTAGAGCCTCTATTTGGAGCGCTTAGAAGGTGGGTGGGCGAGAGTAGTTAGTTAGCTAGTCTTTTGATTTTTGCGGTGGAGTTGGACCGCATGTAATTCTTGCATGTACGAACCAACGTGGAGGGGTTCTTTTCCCCATCCCTTCTTTAATATAAAGTGCGCACACTCATGCGCATTTGAGAAAAAAAAAGAATAATGACGTAGAAATGCACATGCATGTTGCTCACGCCATTACCAATGAACAACTACATCTGCTAATGGACATTGTTAAGGTTGGCAAAGCCGTGTCAAGAGATCCAGAAGCATTCTCTATTGCTTGTGAAGCATTTCAAGCAAGATCTAAAAGAGAAACAATAGCTTGCCACCGAGATAAATTATGTTGCCAACGTATCAAGGCTTGTGTATCTATTTGTAACAGTGGATAAGAGCATCTATAACCGGACCTCTCAAACCCGCCTCATACGCCCGGACAGGCCGCCCACTGCCTGGTCACGATTTTTTGACTCAGACGGACCTCTCAAACTCCCGGGCTGACCGGCACCCCCATATCCAGCCCAAATAAGGGGCGGATATGGGGGCGCCCGGGCACGCCCGCCACGCCGGCCTAACGGTGTGGCCCCACATGGAAACGCCCAGAAACCCGGCAGTCCGACGGACGCCGCATCCGTCGCCGCGGTGTGAACGCCGCATGGCGCCGCTTCGGCTCGCCGACCAAGACGAAATCTGGCCATTTAAGCCGGCCAGCGTCCCGCAATCCTAACCCATCCCCCTCCCCCCTCTTTGCGCCGCCAGTTCGAACCCATCCACCTCCTCCCTCTTCCGCTCCGGCGCTCTTCCCACATTCCGGCACTCCGCCATGATCCGGAGCAAGATCAACTACTATGCCATGCTGACGCCGGAGTGCCGCTACGAGATCCAGCAGCAGATTCGGGCGAGGGAAGCCGTGCGCGCCGCCCGCATCGCTGTCGGGCTGCCTCCGGACTCGCCGGAGCCGGAGGAGGAGGAGCAGCTGGGGGAAGAGGAAGAGGAGGAGATGGCTCCGATGGAGGTGGAGGAGGCGGAGGAGCCGGACCAGCAGGTGCCGCCCTTCAACATGGAGCAGGCGGAGGCGGGGTTCGCCGTCGCCTAGTCCGACGAGATGGCCAAGCAGCAGGCCATCTGGAGTCCATCCAGGATGGGGCCTATGTGGAGGCCAACCGGGCGTTCCTCCGGCGGGAGCAGGCGGAGTCCGACGCACTCTTCGCCGAGATCGACGCGGAGATAGAGACGGAGGAGGCCGGAGCGGAGAAGCCGGAGCTGCAGCTGCCGCCCATGCTGCCGAAGCCGGGCACGAAGATCATCGTGATCTCCAACGAGTAGTAGCCAGGATCGACGTAGTTCGTAGGTTCAATTTTATTTTACATGTGTTTGTATGGATATACGAATCGAGTATGAGATGTTCAGATGCAACAAGTGAAATTTGAGGTGTGCCCGGTCACTGCCCGCGGACACGCCCGAGCGCGTCTGCGGGCGTTTGAGGGGCCAGATTTTCCATATGTTGATGTAGATGCTCTAAGCGTCACTCTTGGAAGTTGCTTAGAAAATTCTACTCCGAGAAACAACTCAAGAAAGCGGAATTCATGATAAACATGAATTCATGGATGTGTCTTCTCACAATGATGAATATAAGAGAAGAAGAACTCCTCCACTTCCAGAGAAATCAAGCACAACTGATTTAGTGATTCTTGGAGATGAAATTATTCTCGATGAATTTTAAGCTATGATCACCCCCAAGTGCAAGGAATTGTCGTAGCACTTTTCAATGATGAAGGTGGTAAGTATGGAGTGTCAAACCCACAACGAGCTAAAGGTAGATTCGTATTCTCTCAGGTCCTATCTGCCACTGATACAAGCCTACCTACACCAAGTATTTGCTTTACCTAGAAAGTAAAACTAGAAGTACTTTGCAGGTATGAAAGGATAGCTTTGCAAGATAATAAAGAACTTGAAAATAGAAATTAGTTGTTGTTTTGTAAAAGAACGATAAATTAAAGAGTAGCGAGTGTGCAAAGGTGGTGGTATGTGGTACGGAGTTGTCCCTAGTCAATTGGCTAAGTTACTAGATCAAATGTCATCATTGCAGTTTTAGAGGTGGGAGAGGCCTCGACTAACCTGAAACGTCATCATTGAGCATGCCTACCGTGCCGCTGCAGCCGAGAACTCCGACGACGAGGGCGGCGTCCTGCCTCCCGAGTCCACCCCTGCGAAGAAGAAGCAGCTCCTCCCCAAGGGTCGTCTAGAGACCAAGAAGCCCTCTGGTGGCGCTTCAGGCCCCGCGCCTGAAGGAAATATGCCCTAGAGGCAATAATAAAGTTATTATTTATTTCCTTATTTCATGATAAATGATTATTATTCATGCTAGAATTGTATTAAACGGAAACTTAGTACATGCGTGAATACATAGACAAAACAAAGTGTCCCTAGTATGCCTCTACTTGACTAGTTCGTTTATCAAAGATGGTTATGTTTCCTAACCATAGACATGTGTTGTCATTTGATGAACGGGATCACATCATTAAGAGAATGATGTGATGGACAAGACCCATTCGTTAGCTTAGCATTATGATCGTTACAATTTCATTGCTACTGCTTTCTTCATGACTTATACATGTTCCTCAGACTATGAGATTATGCAACTCCCAAATACCGGAGGAACACCAACGTAATTGGGTGATTATAAAGATGTTCTGCAGGTGTCTCCGATGGTGTTTGTTGAGTTGGCATAGATCGATATTAGGATTTGTCACTTCGTGTATCGGAGATGTATCTCTGGGCCCTCTCGGTAATGCACATCACTATAAGCCTTGCAAGCATTGTGACAAATGAGTTAGTCGCGGGATGATGTATTACGGAACGAGTAAAGAGACTTGCCGGTAACGAGATTGAATTAGGTATTGAGATACCGACGATCGAATCACGGGCAAGTAACATACCGATGACAAAGGGAACAACGTATGTTGTTATGCGGTTTGACCGATAAATATCTTCGTAGAATATGTAGGAACCAATATGAGCATCCAGGTTCCGCTATTGGTTATTGACTGGAGGTGAGTCTCGGTCATGTCTACATAGTTCTCGAACCCGTAGGGTCCGCACGCTTAACATTCTGTGACGATTTGTATTATGAGTTATGTGATTTGATGACCAAAGTTTGTTCGGAGTCCCGGATGAGATCGGGGACATGACGAGGAGTCTCGAAATGGTCGAGATGTAAAGATCGATATGTTGGAAGGCTATATTCGGACATCGGAAAGGTTCCGAGTGATTCGGGTATTTTTCGGAGTACCGGAGAGTTACGGGAATTCGTATTGGGCCTTAATGGGCCATACAGGAAAGGAGAGAAAGGCCTCAAGGGTGGCCGCGCCCCTTCCCCATGGACTGGTTCGAATTGGACTAGGGAAAGGGGGCGCCCCTTCCTTCGTTCTCCTTCTCCCTTCCCTTTTTCCTATTCCACGTGGGAGGTGGAATCCTACTAGGACTAGGGAGTCCTAGTAGGACTCCACACTTTGGGCGCCCCCTATGACGGCCGGCCTCCTCCTCCCTCCATCCTTTATATACGTGGTCAGGGGGCACCCCATAGACACACAAGTTGATCATTGATCTCTTAGCTGTGTGCGATGCCCCCCTCCATCATAATCCACCTCGGTCATATCGTTGCAGTGCTTAGGCGAAGCCCTGCGTCGGTAGCTTCATCATCACCGTCATCATGCCGTCGTGCTGACGAAGCTCTCCCTCGACACTCTGCTGGATCGTGAGTTCGTGGGACGTCACCGAGCCAAACGTGTGCAGATCGCGGAGGTGTCGTACTTTCGGTACTAGGATCGGTCGATCGTGAAGATGCACGACTACATCAACCGCGTTGTCATAATGCTTCCGTTTACGGTCTACGGGGGTACGTAGACAACACTCTCCCCTCTCGTTGCTATGCATCACCATGATCTTGCGTGTGCGTAGGATTTTTTTTGAAATTACTACGTTCCCCAACAGTGGCATCCGAGCCAGGTTTATGCATAGATGTTATATGCACGAGTAGAACACAAGTGAGTTGTGGGCAATAATAGTCATACTACTTACCAGCATGTCATACTTTGGTTCGGCGGTAGTGTTGGTGAAGCGGCCCGGATCGACATTACGCGTACGCTTACGCGAGACTGGTTCTACCGACGTGCTTTGCACACAGGTGGCTGGCGGGTGTCAGTTTCTCCAACTTTAGTTGAATCGAGTGTGGCTACGCCCGGTCCTTTTTGAAGGTTAAAACAACACATACTTGACGAAAAATCGTTGTGGTTTTGATGCGTAGGTAAGAACGGTTCTTGCTCAGCCCGTAGCAGCCACATAAAACTTGCAACAACAAAGTAGAGGACGTCTAACTTGTTTTTGCAGGGCTTGTTGTGATGTGATATGGTCAAGATGTGATGAGATATAAGTTGTTGTATGAGATGATCATGTTTTTTTGAAGTTATCGGCAACTGGCAGAAGCCTTATGGTTGTCTCTCTATTGCATAAGATGCAAGCGCCAAATAATTGCTTTACTTTATCGCTATGCGATAGCAATAGTTGCCAGAGCAATAGTTGGCGAGACGACCATGTAACGACACGTTGATAGAGATCAAGATGATGGAGATCATGGTGTCATGCCGGTGACGATGGAGATCATGACGGTACTTCGGAGATGGAGATCAAAGGCACAAGATGATGATGGCCATATCATGTCACATATTTTTTGCATGTGATGTTTATCTTTTATACATCTTATTTTGCTTAGTTCGGCGGTAGCTTTATAAGATGATCCCTTACTAAAATTTCAAGGTATAAGTGTTCTCCCTGAGTATGCACCATTGCAACAGTTCTTCGTGCTGAGACACCACGTGATGATCGGGTGTGATAAGCTCTACGTTCACATACAACGGGTGCAAGCCAGTTTTGCACACGCAGAATACTCGGGTTAAACTTGACGAGCCTAGCATATGCAGATATGGCCTCGGAACACTGGAGACCGAAAGGTCGAGCGTGAATCATATAGTAGATATGATCAACATAGTGATGTTCACCATTGAAAACTACTCCATCTCACGTGATGATCGGACATGGTTTAGTTGATATGGATCACGTGATCACTTAGATGATTAGAGGGATGTCTATCTAAGTGGGAGTTCTTAAGTAATTTGATTAATTGAACTTTAATTTAACATGAACTTAGTCCTGATAGTATTTGCATAACTATGTTGTAGATCAATAGCTCGCGATGTAGCTCCCCGTTTATTTTTGATATGTTCCTAGAGAAAAACTATGTTGAAAGATGATAGTAGCAATGATGCGGACTAGGTCCGTGATCTGAGGTTTATCCTCATTGCTGCACAGAAGAATTATGTCCTTGATGCACCGCTAGGTGACAGACTTATTGCAGGAGCAGATGCAGACGTTATGAACGTTTGACAAGCTCGGTATGATGACTACTTGATAGTTTAGTGCACCATGATTTACGGCTTAAGACTGGGACTTCAAAAATATTTTGAACGCCATGGAGCATATAAGATGTTCCAAGAGTTGAAATTGGTATTTCATACTCATGCCCGTGTCGAGAGGTATGAGACCTCTGACAGTACTTTGCCTACAAAATGGAGGAGAATGGCTCAACTAGTGAGCATGTGCTCAGATTGTCTGGGTACTACAATTGCTTGAATCAAGTGGGAGTTAATCTTCCAGATAAGATAGTAATTTACAAAGTTCTCTAGTCACTATCACCAAGTTACTAGAACTTCATGATGAACTATAATATGCAAGGGATAACGAAAAAAATTCCCAAGCTCTTCACGATGCTAAAATTGGCGAAGGTAGAAATCAAGAAAAGCATCAAGTGTTGATGGTTAACAAGACCACTAGTTTCAAGAAAAGGGCAAAAGAATAGAAAGGGAACTTCAAGAAGAATGAAAAACAAGTTGTCACTCCCGTGAAGAAACTCAAAGCTAGACTCAAGCCTGAAACTGAGTGCTTCTACTGCAAAGGAAATGGTCACTGGAAGTGGAACTGCCCCTAGATACATGGCGGATAAGAAGGATGGCAAAATGAACAAAGGTATATTTGATATACATGTTATTGATGTGTACTTTACTAGTGTTTATAGCAACCCCTCGGTATTTGATACTAGTTCAGTTGCTAAGAGTAGTAACTCGAAACGGGAGTTGCAAAATAAAGAGAGATTAGTTAAGGGCGAGGTGACGATGTGTGTTGGAAATGATTCCAAGGTTGATAAGATCACCATCGCACACTCCCTTTACCTTCGGGATTAGTGTTGAAACTAAAATAAATGTTATTTGGAGTTTGCATTGAGCATGAATATGATTGGATCATGTTTATTGCAATACGGTTATTCATTTATGTCAAAGAATAATTGTTGTTCTATTTACATGAATAAAACCTTCTATGGTCATACACTCAATATAAATGGTTTATTGAATCTCGATCGTAGTGATACACATATTCATAAAATTGAAGCCAAAAGATGCAAAGTTAATAATGATAGTGCAACTTATTTGTGGCACTGCCGTTTAGGTCATATTGGTGTAAAGCGCATGAAGAAACTCCATGCTGATGGGCTTTTGGAATCACTTGATTATGAATCACTTGATGCTTGCGAACCATGCCTCATGGGTAAGATGACTAAGACTCCGTTCTCCGGAACAATGGAGTGAGCAACTGACTTATTGGAAATAATACATACTGATGTATGCGGTCCAATGAGTGTTGAGGCTCGCGGCGGGTATCATTATTTTCTGACCTGCACAGATGATTTGAGCAGATATGGGTATATCTACTTGATGCAACATAAGTCTGAAACATTTGAAAAGTTCAAAGAATTTCAGAGTGAAGTGGAAAATCATCATGACAAGAAAATAAAGTTTCTACAATCTGATCGCGGAGACGAATATTTGAGTCACGAGTTTGGTCTTCAATTAAAACAATGTGGAATAGTTTCACAAATTCGTGCCACCTGGAACACCACAGCATAATGGTGTGTCCGAACGTCATAACCGTACTTTATTGGATATAGTGCAATCTATAATGTTTCTTACCGATTTACCACTATCGTTTTGGGGTTATGCATTAGAGACAGCTGCATTCACGTTAAAAAGGGCACCATCTAAATCCGTTGAGACGACACCATATGAATTGTGGTTTAGCAAGAAACCTAAGTTGTCATTTCTTAAAGTTTGGGGTTGCGATGCTTATGTGAAAAAGTTTCAACCTGATAAGCTCGAACCCAAATCGGAGAACTGCGTCTTCATAGGATACCCAAAAGAAAATGTTGGGTACACCTTCTATCACAGATACGAAGGCAAGATCTTTGTTGCTAAGAATGGATTCTTTCTAGAGAAGGAGTTTCTCTCGACAGAAGTGAGTGTGAGGAAAGTAGAACTTGATGAGGTAACTGTACCTGCTCCCTTATTGGGAAGTAGTTCATCATGGAAATCTGTTCCTGTGACTCCTACACCAATTAGTGAGGAAGCTAATGATGATGATCATGTAACTTCAGATCAAGTTACTACCGAACCTCGTAGGTTAACCAGAGTAAGATCCGCACCAGAGTGGTACGGTAATCCTGTTCTGGAGGTCATGTTACTTGACCATGACAAACCTACGAACTATGAGGAAGCGATGATGAGCCCAGATTCCGCGAAATGGCTTGAGGCCATGAAATCTGAGAAGGGATCCATGTATGAAAACAAAGTATGGACTTTGGTGGAATTGCCGGATGATCGGCAAGCCATTGAGAATAAATGGATCTTCAAGAGGAAGACGGACGCTGATGGTAGTGTTACTATCTACAAAGCTCGACTTGTCGCGAAAGGTTTTTGACAAGTTCAAGGTGTTGACTACAATGAGTTTTTCTCACTCGTAGCGATGCTTAAGTCTGTTTGAATCATGTTAGCGATTGCCGCATTTTATGAAATCTGGCAAATGAATAAACAAAACTGCATTCCTTAATGGATTTATTAAAGAAGAGTTGTATATGATGCGACTTGAAGGTTTTGTCAATCCTAAAGGTGCTAACAAAATATGCAAGCTCCAGCGATCCATCTATGGACTGGTGCAGGCATCTCGGAGTTGGAATATATGCTTTGATAAGTTGATCAAAGCATATATTTTTATACAGACTTGCGGTGAAGCCTGTATTTACAAGAAAGTGAGTGGGAGCACTACAACCTTTCTGATAAGTATATGTGAATGACATATTGTCGATCGGAAATGATGTAGAATTTTCTGGAAAGCATAAAGGAGTTTTTGAAAGGAGTTTTTCAAAGAAAGACCTCGGTGAAGCTGCTTACATATTGAACATCAAGATCTATAGAGATTGTAGCGACTCGACCCGAATGGATCAAGTCTCTGTGCTTAAGTGTCATCCCTGGATCGGTATGCTGACACACACAGTACTCGAGGATTTATTACAGAGGCAAATCACATGTATAAAGTAACGTAAATACTATTACCTCAATCCAAAAAGCGGAAGTAACAAGGTTGTGGATTCCCATCAACACCAACGGCAAAGTTGAGTGTAGAAATCGTAACCCTAACGAATCACTTACTCATCGTAAGATATCCTGCAACATGAAACGTTGCAGCCCGAAAACGGGTCAGCACATGGAATATGCTGGCAAATTCACACCATAGAGAAATGATGAACGAAGGCTATCACTACATGCATATATGGCTGGTGGAAAAGCTCTATGGTTATAATGTTTTTGCGAAAAGCCAATTTTTCCCTACTGCAAAGGAATAAATTTTATTTAACTATCATGGTGGTTGTGAAACATTGAGATGGTTGACAGCATCTCAATCCCAATTAAGTATCATCATTAACCCAACAATATTAATTAAAGTAACATGATGAGATCAACGGGATAATCCAAGAACTAGATACTCAAGATGTCCATAACCGGGGACACGGCTAACCATGATTAGTTTGTACACTCTGCAGAGGTTTGCGCACTTTTCCCCACAAGACTCGATCTCCTCCGTTGGATTACTCGCACTACATGGTGTTTGAGTAACGGATGACCGAGACACAGTCTTTCAGAAGTGTTTGCACCTTACGTATGGGTAGACAGTTACACCTACTTTCCCCTACATCTGCTAGTCTACCACTGTAAGAGTTCACACAACTTAGTCAACTATGCTAGAGCCCATAATAGCTTGTGGCTGCACACGGAAGTTTCTAGCATGAATAATCTCATGATCCCTTTGAGCCTGGGTGGCGGTCCAAAAGAAAAACAGGCAATCCTGGAATACCCAGGTACCTCAATCCACCCAGATGTGAATTTTAGTTGCCACCTTAAGTAAACCATTATTAACAATCTCACATCTGTCATGAATATCACTCAAACCCAATCCACGTCTACGAGCATAGCATGGCAATATAATAGCAACGTAGAAGTAACTCCCAAGGTTTGAATGCAGGGCAATAGGTTCCTACCTCATCAACTACTTCCCAATACCCACATGTTATCAATCCTACTCATGCAATGTTTGAGGATTGAAATCTAATGCATAAAAACTGGGTATAAAAGGGATATGATCAAAGTGTGAACTTGCCTGCAATGTTGATGAAGATGATTCGCACTCAATACTCTGGATAGATCTACTCGTCACACTCCGGTCAATCTATCGTAAGCAAGCAATAGTAACCACACATAAGCAATCACTCAAAAGATCGAGAAGAACGAAGAAAACAATTCGGAAAACATCAAAACCAAGCAAATAACTCTTGGAACATAAAATAATTTCTAACAGTACCAAAATTATATGAATTTGGCCTTATCAGAAAGTTTAGATCAAGAGCTTCGATTTGCAAAAAGAATCAACTAAATCGGAGCTACGAAACTTAAGTTATGAACAAAAGAAGTTCAAATACAAATCTGTTTGAAATCAAATTTTAAAACTTTTAAAAACATGTTTAAGTTGTTTAACTGGATAGAGGGGATCGTAACGAAAAAGTGGGTGTTGGTTTCATCGAAAATGGAGGTACGGATAAAAAGATATGATCAAAAGAAATTTGACTATGAAACAAATTTCGAAATTTGAAAATTAAAAAAATTTGATGTGACAGGTTCACCGCATAGGTGAAAACAAGACGAAACTATAGACGCTGGTTTCATCTAATTTGGATGAACGAGTAAAAAGTTATGGCTATTTGAAAAATCAGGGCCAAGCTGTTTTGCAGGAAAAAAAAATAGTTACGGATAAAAGAATTCTAGATCTAACGTATAAATACAGAGAACGAATAAATATACCTTTATAAGGTATAGAAAAGACGACTTTGGAGTGTGGAGACAACTTCCAAAAGTCCCGCCGAAGAGGTGAAATATAATTTTAGCTAGTCAAACCAAAATATTGATTTAACCCGCAATGGATAATTTTTGGAGGCTCTATGGGTCTATATTTATAGATGGAAAAGAGGTTTAGGGGTTAAAGGCTAGGCAATGTGGGACTAAACGTAGACGAACAAATAAAATAAACGGGAACGCATGGGCTAAAAGCACCACGGGCCGGCTGCGCGCGCACGCGTACACTGCAGTTTTTTTTTAAAGAAAAATCGGCCTAAGTAAAAAATAAAAAGGATGGCTGGGCCTGGCCCATTTAGGAGAGGGAAAAACAAATGAGGCGCCCGCTGCCACTATGCTACGCGTGTGGGCGGTAAATAACTATTGGCCGCATGTACAGTTATTTTTTTAAAATTGAAACAGAAGGAAAACCGGATAAAGAAAATAAATTAAAATTTCATATAGGCATATTATATATCAAAATTTTCAGAAAAATATTTTCTACAACATCAACATTTTTGTAAAGTCAAATAAAGACCACAAAAATTCAAATAAATCAAACAGTGCTACTGCCTTAATAAAATCCAATAAAAATCATTTTAAATTTATTTCTCTCCAATTTTCTGTTGTAGGGAATCATGTTACCCTAATTTCTTTATATTTTATTTTTGGAGAAAAATAATTTGAATAAAACCCAAATAACTCCAAATTAAAATAATTTCCAAAAGGACTTGAATTTGATCCTTTGAAACTCCCAACTCATATTTCATATGTTTTGAAGAAGTCATTTTATCTTCGCTCGTGAAAATCATTGAGTTGCATAAAGTTTCAGGATTGGAAATATTCTCAGATGAAATTCAATTATTTTCAACACCCCTTGTCATTTAAATAAATGGAAGAAGTCATGTCATCTTCTCTCCAGGGTTTTGTGGTGAAAAGAATTTGAATTCATGGAGATCATAACAGCAAAAATGAAAGTTTGGGAAAGTCCTTTTATTCCCTCTCATTTAACTTTCAAAAAGTTTCGAATTCCACTCAATTTCACTCAATCAATCAAACAATCAATCCAATCTATCTGTTTATTATAACATTCCAAAATTTAGAATTTTGGGATGTTACAGAGATAGATTAAGACGCTTGATAAGTTTTTTTTAATGAGTATATACCTTGACAAGTTTTTGAAGTAGTTCAAAATGGAACAGTCAAAGAAAGAGTTCTTGTTTGTGTTGCAAGGTGTGAAGTTGAGTAAGACTCAAAGCCCGACCACGGCAGAAGATAGAGAGAGAATGAAAGTCTTTCCCTATGCCTCAGCCATAGGTTCTATAAAGTATGTCATGCTATGTACCAGACCTATTGTATACCCTACCCTGAGTTTGGCAAGGGAGTACAATTTTTGATCTAGGAGTAGATCACTGGACAGCGGTCAAAATTATCCTTAGAGGACTACGGAAATATTTCTCGGTTATGGAGATGATAAAGAGTTCGTCGTAAAGAGTTACGTTGATGCAAGCTTTGACACCGATCTGGATGACTCTAAGTCACAATCCGGATACATATTGAAATTGGGAGCAATTAGCTAAAGTAGCTCCGTGCAGAGCATTGTAGACATAGAAAATTGCAAAATACATACGGATCTGAATTTGGCAGACCCGTTGACTAAACTTCTCTCACAAGCAAAACATGATCACACCTTAGTACTCTTTCGGTTTTAATCACATGGCGATGTGAACTAAGATTACTGACTCTAGTAAACCCTTTGAGTGTTGGTCACACAGCGATGTGAACTATGGGTGTTAATCACATGGTGATGTGAACTATTGGTGTTAAATCACATGGCGATGTGAACTAGATTATTGACTCTAGTGCAAGTGGGAGACTGAAGGAAATATGCCCTAGAGGCAATAATAAAGTTATTATTTATTTCCTTATTTCATGATAAATGTTTATTATTCATGCTAGAATTGTATTAAACGGAAACTTAGTACATGTGTGAATACATAGACAAAACAAAGTGTCCCTAATATGCCTCTACTTGACTAGTTCGTTTATCAAAGATGGCTATGTTTCCTAACCATAGACATGTGTTGCCATTTGATGAACGGGATCACATCATTAGGAGAATGATGTGATGGACAAGACCCATTCGTTAGCTTAGCACTATGATCGTTACAGTTTCATTGCTACTGCTTTCTTCATGACTTATACATGTTCCTCGGACTATGAGATTATACAACTCCCGAATACCGGAGGAACACCTTGTGTGCTATCAAACATCACAACGTAACTCGGTGATCATAAAGATGCTCTGCAGGTGTCTCTGATGGTGTTTGTTGAGTTAGCATAGATCGAGATTAGGATTTGTCACTCCGTGTATCGGAGAGGTATCTCTGGGCCCTCTCGATAATGCACATCACTATAAGCCTTGCAAGCATTGTGACTAATGAGTTAGTTGCGGGATGATGTATTACGGAACGAGTAAAGAGACTTGCCGGTAACGAGATTGAACTAGGTATTGAGATACCGACGATCGAATCTCGGGCAAGTAACATACCGATGACAAAGGGAACAACGTATGTTGTTATGCGGTTTGACCGATAAAGATCTTCGTAGAATATGTAGGGACCAATATGAGCATCCAGGTTCTGCTATTGGTTATTGACTGGAGATGAGTCTCGGTCATGTCTACATAGTTCTCGAACCCGTAGGGTCCGCACGCTTAACGTTCTGTGACGATTTGTATTATGAGTTATGTAATTTGATGACCGAAATTTGTTCGGAGTCCCGGATGAGATCAGGGACATGACGAGGAGTCTCAAAATGGTCGAGACGTAAAGATCGATATATTGGAAGTCTATATTCGGATATTGGAAAGGTTCCGAGTGATTCGGGTATTTCTCGGAGTACCGGAGAGTTACAGGAATTCGTATTGGGCCTTAATGGGCCATACGGGAAAGGAGAGAAAGGCCTCAAGGGTGGCCGCGCCCCTTCCCCATGGACTGGTTCGAATTGGACTTGGGAAAGGGGGTGCCCCCTTCCTTCCTTCTCCTTCTCCCTTCCCTTTTTCCTATTCCATGTGGGAGGTGGAATCCTATTAGGACTAGGGAGTCCTAGTAGGACTCCACACTTTGGGCACGCCCTATGACGGCCGGCCTCCTCCTCCCTCCATCCTTTATATACGTGGTCAGGGGGCACCCCATAGACACACAAGTTGATCATTGATCTCTTAGCCGTGTGCGGTGCCCCCCTCCACCATAATCCACCTCGGTCATATTGTTGCAGTGCTTAGGCGAAGCCCTGCGTCGGTAGCTTCATCATCACCGTCATCACACCGTCGTGCTGACGAAGCTCTCCCTCGACACTCTGCTGGATCGTGAGTTCGTGGGACGTCACGGAGCCAAACATGTGCAGATCGTGGAGGTGTCGTACTTTCGGTACTAGGATTGCTCGATTGTGAAGACGTACGACTACATCAACCACGTTGTCATAATGCTTCCGCTTACGGTCTACGAGGGTACGTAGAAAACACTCTCCCCTCTCGTTGCTATGCATCACCATGATCTTGCGTGTGCGTAGGAATTTCTTTGAAATTAATACGTTCCCCAACAACGCCTACTATCGGGGCACCCCTTCCCCCGCATAGGAAGGTGAGCCCGACGCTTCCCTCGGGAAGGGCGCGGGGGCTTCCATCTGGAGAGCCTCTGACCTGACCAGTGCGACGAGGGAGGTGCTCGAGCACCACTTGGAGGCGTGCTTCAATGCGTGCTCTGCTACCTCTTGAGCATGCGTTGTTTTTTCCCTTGAAGAGGAAAGGGTGATGCAGCAAAGTAGCATAAGTAATTTCCTCAGTTTTTGAGAACCAAGGTATCAATCCAGTAGGAGGCCACACGCAAGTCCCTCGTACCTACACAAACAAATAAGAACCTTGCAACCAACGCGATAAAGGGGTTGTCAATCCCTTCACGACCACTTGCAAAAGTGAGATCTGATAGAGATGATAAGATCATATTTTTGTATTTTTATGATGAAGACTAAATGTAAAGAAAGCAAAATAAACGACGATAGAAATAGCTTGTTGACGGAGATTAATTTGATGGACAATAGACCCGGGGGCCATAGGTTTCACTAGTGGCTTCTCTCAAGATAGCATAAGTATTACGGTGGGTGAACAAATTATTGTCGAGCAATTGATAGAAAAGTGCATAATTATGAGAATATCTAGGCATGATCATGTATATAGGCATCACGTCCATGACAAGTAGACCGACTCCTGCCTGCATCTACTACTATTACTCCACACATCGACCGCTATCCAGCATGCATCTAGAGTATTAAGTTCATAAGAACAGAGTAACGCATTAAGTAAGATGACATGATGTAGAGGGATAAACTCAAGCAATATGATATAAACCCCATCTTTTATCCTCGATGGCAACAATACAATATGTGTAGTTTCCCCTACTGTCACTGGGATCGAGCACCGCATGATTGAACCCAAAGCTAAACACTTCTCCCATTGCAAGAAAGATCAATCTAGTAGGCCAAACCAAACTGATAATTCGAAGAGACTTGCAAAGATAACCAATCATACATAAAAGAATTCAGAGAAGATTCAAATATTGTTCATAGATAATCTTGATCATAAACCCACAATTCATCGGATCTCGACAAACACACCGCAAAAAGAGTTACATCGAATAGATCTCCAAGAAGATCGAGGAGAACTTTGTATTGAGATCCAAAGAGAGAGAAGAAGCCATCTAGCTAATAACTATGGACCCTAAGGTCTGTGGTAAACTACTCACACATCATCGGAGAGGCCATGGTGTTGATGTAGAAGCCCTCCATGATCGATGCCCCCTCCGGCGGAGCGCCGGAAAAGGCCCCAAGATGGGATCTCACGGTTACAGAAGGTTGCGGCGGTGGAATTATGTTTTCGTGGTGCTCCTCGATGGTTTCGGGGTATGTAGGTATATATAGGAGGAAGAAGTAGGTCGGTGGAGCCACGAGGGTGGAGGGCGCGCCCAGGGGGGTAGGCGCGCCCCCTGCCTTGTGGCCTCCTCGTTGATTACTTAACGTCCACTCCAAGTCCTCTGGATCACGTTTGTTCCAAAAATAACTCTCCCGAAGGTTTCATTCCATTTGGACTCCGTTTGATATTCTTTTTCTGCGAAACACTGAAATAGGCAAAAAAACAGCAATTTGCACTGGGCCTTGGGTTAATAGGTTAGTCCCAAAAATAATATAAAAGTGTATAATAAAGCCCATTAAACATCCAAAACAGAATATATAATAGCATGGAACAATAAAAATTTATAGATACGTTGGAGGCGTATCAAGCATCCCCAAGCTTAATTCCTGCTCGTCCTCGGGTAGGTAAATGATAAAAACAGAATTTTTGATGTGGAATGCAACCTAGCATATTTCTCAATGTAATTTTCTTTATTGTGGCATGAATGTTCAGATCCGAAAGATTCAAGATAAAAGTTTAATATTGACATAAAAATAATAATACTTCAAGCATGCTAACCAAGCAATTATGTCTTATCAAAATAACATAGCCAAAGAAAGCTTATCCCTACAAAATCATGTAGTTTGGCTATGCTTCATCTTCGTCACACAAAATGCTCTCATCATGCACAACCCCGATGACAAGCCAAGCAATTGCTTCATACTTAGCCTTTTCAAACTCTTTCAACTTTTACGCAATATATGAGCGCGAGCCAAGGACATAGCACTATGGGTGGAATAGAATATAATGATTGAGGTTGTGTGAGAAGACAAAAAGGGAGAAAGTCTCACATTGACGCGGCTAATCAACGGGCTATGGAGATGCCCATCAATTGATGTCAATGCAAGGAGTAGGGATTGCCATGCAACGGATGCACTAGAGCTATAAATGTATGAAAGCTCAACAAAATAAACTAAGTGGTGTGCATCCAACTTGCTTGCTCACGAAGACCTAGGGCATTTTAGGAAGACCATTGTTGGAATATACAAGCCAAGTTCTATAATGTAAAATTCCCACTAGTATATGAAAGTGACAAAATAGGAGACTCTCTATCATGAAGATCATGGTGCTATTTTGAAGCACGAGTGTGGTAAAAAGATAGTAACATTGTCCCTTCTCTCTTTTTTTCTCTTTTTTTTATTTGGGCCTTCTTCTCCTTTTTTTCTTCTTTTTGGCCTCTTTTCTTTCCTTTTTTTTCGTCCGGAGTCTCATCCCGACTTGTGGGGGAATCATAGTCTCCATCATCATTTCCTCACTTGGGACAATGTTCTAATAATGATGATCATCACACTTTTATTTACTTACAACTCAAAGATTACAACTCAATACTTAGAACAAAATATGACTCTATGTGAATGCCTCCGGCGGTGTATCGGGATATGCAATGAATCAAGAGTGACATTTATGAAAGAATTATAAAGGTGGCTTTGCCACAAATAGGATGTCAACTACATGATCATGCAAAGCAATATGACAATGATGATGCGTGTCATAATAAACGGAACGGTGGAAACTTGCATGGCAATATATCTCGGAATGGCTATGGAAATGCAATAATAGGTAGGTATGGATGCTGTTTTGAGGAAGATATAAGGAGGTTTATGTGTGATAGAGCGTATCATATCACGGGGTTTGGATGCACCGGGGAAGTTTGCACCAACTCTCAAGGTGAGAAAGGGCAATGCACGGTACCGAAGAGGCTAGCAATGATGGAAGGGTGAGAGTGCGTATAATCCATGGACTCAACATTAGTCATAAAGAACTCACATACTTATTGCAAAAATCTACAAGTCATCAAAACCAAGCACTACGCGCATGCTCCTAGGGGGATAGATTGGTAGGAAAAGACCATCGATCGTCCCCGTCCGCCACTCATAAGGAAAGCAATCAAAGAACACCTCATGCTTCAAATTTGTCACACAACGTTTACCATACGTGCATGCTACGGGACTTGCAAACTTCAACACAAGTATTTCTCAATTTCACAATCGCTCAACTAGCACACCTCTAATATTACCACCTTTATATCTCAAAACAACTATCAAGTATCAAACTTCTCTTACTATTCAATGCACTTATATGGAAGTTTTTATTATATCCAACTTGGATGCCTATCATATTAGGACTAATTTTATAAGCAAGGCAAATTAACATGCTGTTCTAAAGGACTCTCAAAATAATATAAGTGAAGCATGAGAGATCAATAATTTCTATAAAATAAAACCACCACCGTGCTCTAAAAGATATAAGTGAAGCACTAGAGCAAAACTGTTTAGCTCAAAAGATATAAGTGAAGCACATAGAGTATTCTAATAAATTCCGATTAATGTGTGTCTCTCTCAAAAGGTGTGTACAGCAAGGATGATTGTGGTGAACTAAAAATCAAAGACTCAAATCATACAAGACGCTCCAAGCAAAACACATATCATATGGTGAATAAAAATATAGCTTCCAGTGAAGTTACCGATGGACGAAGACAAAAGAGGGGATGCCTTCTGGGGCATCCCCAAGCTTAGGCTTTTTGGGTTGTCCTTAGATTTTACCTTGGGGTTCCGTGGGCATCCCCAATCTTAGGCTCTTGCCACTCCTTGTTCCATAATCCCTCAAATCTTTACCCAAAACTTGAAAACTTCACAACACAAAACTTAACAGAAAATCTCGTGAACTCCGTTAGCGAAAGAAAACAAAACACCATTTCAAGGTACTGTAATGAACTCATTCTTTATTTATATTGGTGTTAAACCTACTGTATTCCAACTTTTATATGGTTCATAAACTCCATTACTAGCCATAGATTCACCGAAATAAGCAAACAACACATGAAAAACAGAATCTGTCAAAAACAGAACAGCCTGTAGTAATCTGTAACTAACGCAAACTTCTGGAACTCCAAAAATTCTAAAATAAGTTGCTGGACGTGAGAAATTTATCTATTAATCATCTTCAAAAATAATCAACTAAATAGCACTCTCCAGTAAAAAGTTGTAGCTAATCTCGTGAGCGCTAAAGTTTATGTTTTTTACAGCAAGATCGCAAAGACTTTCCCCAAGTCTTCCCAAAGGTTCTACTTGGCACAAACACTAATTAAAACACAAAACCACATCTAAGAAGAAGCTAGATGGATTATTTATTACTAAACAGAACCAATAAGTAAAAAACTAAAATAAAATTGGGTTGCCTCCCAACAAGCGCTATTGTTTAACGCCCCTAGCGGCATTTAGGCAAGAATAGATCTAGGTATTATCATCTTTGGGATGCAATCCATAAGTGGCTCTCATGATAGATTCATAAGGTAATTTTATTTTCTTCCTAGGAAAGTGTTCCATGCCTTTCCTTAACGGAAATTGGAATCTAATATTTCCTTCCTTCATATCAATAATTGCACCAATCGTTCTAAGGAAAGGTTTACCAAGAATAATAGGACATGAAGGATTGCAATCTATATCAAGAACAATGAAATCTACGGGCACATAATTCCTATTTGCAATAATAAGAACATCATTAATTCTTCCCATAGGTTTCTTAATGGTGGAATCCGCAAGGTGCAAGTTTAAAGAACAATCATCAAATTCACGGAAACCTAGCAAATCACACAAAGTTTTTGGAATTGTGGAAACACTAGCACCCAAATCACACAAAGCATAGCATTCATGATCTTTAATTTTAATTTTAATAGTAGGTTCCCACTCATCATAAAGTTTTCTAGGGATAGAAACTTCCAATTCAAGCTTTTCTTCATAAGATTCCATTAAAGCATCAACGATATGTTTGGTAAAAGCCTTATTTTGACTATAAGCATGCGGAGAATTTAGCACGGATTGCAACAAGGAAATACAATCTATTAAAGAACAATTATCATAATTAAATTCCTTGAAATCCAAAATAGTGGGTTCATTGCTATCTAAAGTTTTGACCTCTTCCATCCCACTTTTACCAAATTTTGCATCAAGATCTAAAAACACCGAATCATTGGGTCGCCTTTTAACTAAAGTTGACTCATCTCCAGTACCATCATTATCAAGATTCATATTGCAAAACAGAGATTTAATAGGGGACACATCAATTACTTTTAGATCTTCATCCTTATTATCATGAAAACTAGAAGAACACGCTTTTATAAAGCAATCTTTCTTAGCACGCATCCTAGCGGTTCTTTCTTTGCACTCATCAATGGAAATTCTCATGGCTTTGAGAGACTCATTGATATCATGCTTAGGTGGAATAGATCTAAGTTTCAAAGAATCAACATCAAGAGAAATTCTATCCACGTTCCTAGCCAATTCATCAATCTTAGGCAATTTTTCTTCAAGCAAAGCATTGAAATTCTTTTGAGAAATCATAAATTCTTTAACACTAGTCTCAAAATCAGAGGGCACCTTATTAAAATTTCCATAAGATTTTTTGTAGGAATTACCATAATTATTAGAGGGATTACTAGGATACGGCCTAGGATTAAAGTTTCCTCTATAAGCGTTGTTACCAAAATTGTTCCTACCAACAAAATTCACATTCATAGATTCATTATTATTATCAATCAAAGTAGACAAAGGCATATCATTGGGATCAGAAGAAACACTCTTATTAGCAAACAATTTCATAAGTTCATCCATCTTTCCACTCAAAACATTAATTTCTTCAATTGCATGCACCTTTTTACTAGTAGATCTTTCAGTGTGCCATTGAGAATAATTAACCATAATATTATCTAGGAGTTTAGTAGCTTCTCCTAAAGTGGTTTCCATAAAAGTGCCTCCCGCGGCCGATCTAAAAGATTTCTAGAAGCAAAGTTCAATCCAGCATAATTTTTTTGTATAATCATCCATAAGTTCAAACCATGTGTAGGGCAATTACGTATCATTAATTTCATTCTCTCCCAAGCTTGTGCAACATGTTCATGATCAAGTTGCTTAAAGTTCATAATATCGTTTCTAAGAGAGATGATCTTAGCGGGAGGAAAATACTTAGAGATAAAAGCATCTTTGCACTTATTCCAAGAATCAATACTATTTTTAGGCAAAGACGAAAACCAAGTTTTAGCACGATCTCTAAGCGAAAACGGAAATAGCTTCAGTTTAACAATATCATTGTCCACATCTTTCTTCTTTTGCACGTCACACAAATCAACAAAGCTATTTAGATGGGTAGCTTTAGATGGGTAGCGGCATCTTCACTAGGAAGGCCGGCGAATTGATCTTTCATGACAAGATTCAGCAAAGCAGCATTAATTTCGGAAGATTCAGCATCGGTAAGAGGAGCAATCGGAGTGCTAAGAAAATCATTGTTGTTGGTATTGGCAAAGTCACACAATTTAGTATTATCTTGAGCCATCGTGACAAGCAAGCAATCCAACACACAAGCAAACAAGAAGCAAGCGAAAAAGAGGCGAACGGAAAGAGAGGGCGAATAAAACGGCAAAGGTGAAGTGGGGGAGAGGAAAACGAGAGGCGAATGGCAAATAATGTAATGCGAGGGATAAGCGTTTGTGATGGGTTCTTGGTATGTCTTGACTTGTGCGTAGACTCCCCGGCAACGGCGCCAGAAATGGCTCGTTGACGGGAAATCAAATCTTGACTTGACTTGGTGCACACCTCCCCGGCAACGACGCCAGAAATCCTTCTTGCTACCTCTTGAGCATGCGTTGGTTTTTCCCTTGAAGAGGAAAGGGTGATGCAGCAAAGTAGCGTAAGTATTTCCCTTAGTTTTTGAGAACCAAGGTATCAATCCAGTAGGAGGCCACACGCAAGTCCCTCGTACCTACACAAACAAATAAGAACCTTGCAACCAACGTGATAAAGGGGTTGTCAATCCCTTCACGGTCACTTGCAAAAGTGAGATCTGATAGAGATGATAAGATAATATTTTTGGTATTTTTATGATAAAGACTAAAAGTAAAGAAAGCAAAATAAACGGCGATAAAAATAGCTTGTTGACGGGAGATTAATATGATGGAGAATAGACCCAGGGGCCATAGGTTTCACTAGTGGCTTCTCTCAAGATAGCATAAGTATTACGGTGGGTGAACAAATTACTGTCGAGCAATTGATAGAAAAGTGCATAATTATGAGAATATCTAGGCATGATCATGTATATAGGAATCACGTCCGTGACAAGTAGACCGACTCCTGCCTGCATCTACTACTATTACTCCACACATCGACCGCTATCCAGCATGCATCTAGAGTATTAAGTTCATAAGAATAGAGTAACACATTAAGTAAGATGACATGATGTAGAGGGATAAACTCAGGCAATATGATATAAACCCCATCTTTTTATCCTTGATGGCAACAATACAATATGTCTAGTTTCCCCTACTGTCACTGGGATCGAGCACCGCATGATTGAACCCAAAGCTAAGCACTTCTCCCATTGCAAGAAAGATCAATCTAGTAGGCCAAACCAAACTGATAATTCGAAGAGACTTGCAAAGATAACCAATCATACATAAAAGAATTCAGAGAAGATTCAAATATTGTTCATAGATAATCTTGATCATAAACCCACAATTCATCGGATCTCGACAAACACACCGCAAAAAGAGTTACATCGAATAGATCTCCAAGAAGATCGAGGAGAAATTTGTATTGAGATCCAAAGAGAGAGAAGAAGCCATCTAGCTAATAACTATGGACCCGAAGGTCTGTGGTAAACTACTCACACATCATCGGAGAGGCCATGGTGTTGATGTAGAAGCCCTCCGTGATCGATGCCCCCTCCGACGGAGCACCGGAAAAGGCCCCAAGATGGGATCTCACGGGTACAGAAGGTTGCGGCGGTGGAATTAAGTTTTTGTGGTGCTCCTCGATGGTTTCGGGGTATGTAGGTATATATAGGAGGAAGAAGTAGGTCGGTGGAGCCACAAGGGGCCCACGAGGGTGGAGGGCGCGCCCGGGGGAGGGGGGGTAGGCGCGCCCCCTGCCTCGTGGCCTCCTCGTTGATTACTTGACATCCACTCCAAGTCCTCTGGATCACGTTTGTTCCAAAAATAACTCTCCCGAAGGTTTCATTCCGTTTGGACTCCGTTTAATATTCTTTTTCTGTGAAACACTGAAATAGGCAAAAAAACAGCAATTTGCACTGGGCCTTGGGTTAATAGGTTAGTCCCAAAAATAATATAAAAGTGTATAATAAAGCCCATTAAACATCCAAAACAGAATATATAATAGCATGGAACAATCAAAAATTATAGATACGTTGGAGGCGTATCATGCCCCCACAAGCAAGGAGCAAGGCGCGAGGCGCCAGGGACACGAGAATTCATCACCAAGGCGATGAAGGAGCTTCAGGAGGCGCATGCCATGCATGGCGAGCGTCACCCCGCACCACCCAGTGCAGCCGCAGCCCCCGACATGGGCGACGTGTTGTGTGTCTGCATCAACATCCCGTGCCTCAACAAGGGCGCTTCGCAAGATCTCTTCTGGCCATCACACGTCGGCCAGAGTGGGGGCTACCCCTGCAACTACATCTGCATGCTGTTCGGACTGCTGAACGTAGGCGCCTCGTACCACCGCCTGGTGCAGTGTGCTATGGCGTCTCACGAGGCCAGGCGCTCGGCGGTCGCGTCTCAGGAGATCCCGGATCCTCCCGAGCCCCTGGGCCTCGTGGGTCTCGTAGGCCTCCGGAGCCGCCTGCCTCATGAGGACCAATCTCCACGGCACGCGTCTTCAGCTATCTCGACGCTTCTACAACACTGGTGCTAGGTGACTTTTTGGTTTGTTCAGTTGAGGGCGCCCCTCGGGCTGCATTATCCTCAAGCTGTCAGGGCCCGCCCCTACAGCTGCATCGTTTTGCGCATGTATCGGAACTAACTCTGCCTTTTATGATTTTCCTAAGTATTTCAACCTGCGTGCCCGGTGCTTCGTCACCATGAATGTCGATGTGCCCTCGCAACCCCGCCCTCGACCGCCTCATTGATAAACCCAAGCGACCGAGATTTGTCTCGCGGGCCAGCTCCCATGCACATCACCTCCCGGGATACTTGGTGCCTTGTCCTCGTGTGAGCTAATCGAGAGCGGGTGAGTCAGGGCGCGCGGCCCGGTTCGTCCAACCGTAGTTCAACGTTGCGCCATCGTGGGAGCCACGCGCCGGGTGTCCTTCCTCGAGATTGTTGCATGAGAAGACTGAACACGGCGTCTGTGCTCGGGTCCGTCCCTGCAGCGTCGATAAACCCAAGCGACTGAGCTCTGTCTGGCAGCCGTCCCCGTTCACGTCACCTCCTGGGGTCCTTATTGTTCGGCCTTCTAATGCGATGGCCTCCAAATGTTCATTCGGCGCAGGTCGCCCCCATCACACAGGTTTTTGTAAGCGCGCTCCGCACTAGAAGATTCAGGTGCAACCCGCCTTGAAGTAGGGCCTCATGAGTCCCGCGCTGGCTCACGGGTGCCCAGATACACCTCCTCCAGTTCTGTCATGCCAGTCATGCGTACAAACGAAATAAGGTTGTACACGCCCAGAGATTCTAACATAGAGCTCCCATCCTATGCCAAGTGGAAGCCCCATGCTCCGCGCTGGCGGACGACACGGTCGAGCAGCGACTATGCCCACGCCCAAGTGGAAGCCCCATGCTCCGCGCTGGTGGATAAACAACTGAGGGCACCCTAGGGGCTGCACCAACTTCAGGATGGCCTCTCATCCCTTCACACGGCCCTGTCATGCAGCATTCCCCTGGGATGCGCGCGCGAGGGGGCTGGACACGGGGGCTACACTTAGGCCAGGCCTGGCACATGCCACCTCACCAGGTCCCTTGTACCTGGTCTTCTTGTGCCCCTCCCAGGCAAAAGCTGGCAAGGAAAGGTATGAAGGGCTCCGGATTAACCTTGCCGCCGCCCATGTTTCCTTTAGGAGGGTTGCTCGCACGTCAAGGGGACCCCTGAGCATCGTGACTCAGGGGCCTCACTAGCCACATAGCCCCCCGCCCCTTGGTTTCGTCCTGGCGATCCGGACGCCCCAACGGCGGTCGAGGTATGCGCGGGGCTGGGCCCTGCCGACATAGAGCACAAAGGCAAACAAGAAGGAAACCAAGCACGAAAAGGAAATCACGGAGTCCAAACAGTTATTACAGGCACCAAATGTTCTGCAAATTCAAACAAAGTCTTATACAAGGCATGATAAATGTCGCAGGGTAAAATTTAGGAGGAGGGTTCATTGTCGCCATCGCCGCCGCTCATCCCATCCGTGGCAAGCTCATCGTCAACATCACTGCCGTCGTCGTTGCAGCCACTTGCCTCCACCGTAGGGGGCTCGGCGTCAGGGATGCAGGTGAACTTCTTCAGCAGCATGCCCACATGGCCCTCCACGACCGCCTCAACGGCAGCACGGGACTCAGGAGCAACCGGGCCAACCACCGCGTCGACGTCGAAGCCGGGATCTTGGAGGTAGAGGTGGCTGAAGATGCACGTCACTGCCGCAGAGAAGACAGAGCGGCACTCATCTTCCAGGAAGGAGTCCACCCTGGCGGCGGCACCTTCGAGCTCCTCGACAAGCCTGGAGGAGATACTTGCGTAGCCACCTTCGGGGGGCGCGAGCGAATCCTTGAAGCCTCCCCTGCAGATCGACTATAGCCCCTGGCGAGCCCTGAGCTCGAGGGAGGGGAAGGTGTCGCGCTCCGCGGTCGCCTTTTTCTCGGTGGCGACAAGGGTCTTCTCCCTGGCATCCAGCTGGGTTGTCACCTCGGAGACGCGTTGGACATGGGACGTCTGGGTTTCGACCACCTCCTCCTTCAGCTTGGCCGGACGCTCGCATTCCGCGGCCTGATCAATAGTCACCTAGGACAGGACGAAGTTGCGATCGGTGAGCTTCACCTCGCGGCCCTTGAGGTCCTCCTCCCACTGGTGGAGCCATTGTGCGTATGTGGCTTGCTCCTCTTGAAGGGCCTCCAGGTTGGCCTCTGCCTCGCTGCAAAGCTTCATGACAGACGCTGCCTCAGTCAGCGTCGCGTCGCGAGCTGCCTTGCCATCGGCGGCCTCCTTCTTGCTTTCCATGGTGGGAGCTTCAGCCTGGCCCTAGGCCGTCCTAGTGGCTGTGTCGGCCTGGAGCCACCCCGAAACAAGCCCAGGCGCTCCCTCGCGAGGCACCTGTCGGCATTTTGGAGGTCAGCTCGGATCTAGCCGAGCGCGATGTAGGCTTCGTCCAAGGCCCCGAGCCTGATCAGGGGGCCGCAGTTCGCAAGCGCGAGGGCCTGACAAGGAGGCGACACTAGCACGTCGACTGACGTTGTGGCTAAGGAAGCAGTGGCGTGGCTGGATTGGGGCACCAGAGGCTCCAGGCTCTGCTCGGGCACGACGAGGGCGGACGACTTCACAGCCTGCTGGCCCACGGGGGCTGGCTCCTCCTGAAGCTGCGTTGTTGCATCCTCAGGGGCGGATTCCGCCGGAGGGGGGCAAGGAGTCGCCCCTCCACCAGCGCTGGGGTCGCCGCGGCTGGGACAAGGAGTGTTTCCTCGTGAACCCCCATGTTCTCGGCGGTCAGTCCCCCAAGCGGCGCCGGCGAAGCTCCAAGGGCAGGCGGTACACCAGTGTGCTCAGGCGCAATGCCACCTGAGCGCCCAGGGGTTGTGATGGGCTGGCGCGATGCACTCCCGCGCCTGCCGCGGCCACAACCGGAGGCTGACAGCACCCTCAGGACAGGGGCTCCTTCAGCTCAGTGCTCGCCTTCTTCTTCTTCATCACATTGCCACTCCTGGTCATCAACAGGGGAGTGCTGTGAACACAGTTGCAATCTAGGCTTGACCAAAAGCAAGGAAGGTTACTTACTCCTCAAGTGCGATCCACTTCCTCTCTTCTCCTTCTCGGCGAAGGTTGGGACGCCCCCACCCTTCTTTGGTGTGGCCTTGGCCGCATCCAGGCGGCGAGCGGGATGCTCCTCGATGGGCCCCGGCATGGCGCTGCCGCCTGGAGAGGTGAGGAGGTCGCCTTGAAAGGTCATGACTGGTGGAGCCGCGTCCGCCCCAGCAGCGGTCACCCCGTCCCCCGTTTGCGATTCGGACGGAGACGGGACCGACGTCTCGACCACCCTGCTGGAGTGCGGGGATCCCCCCAGAGGGGGCGCGGCCGCACCTTTTCCTGAGACCGCCCGGCCAGACGCTCGCGTGGTCTGAGGAACGGGCCTAGACCGCCTGAGGACCCTGGCGGAGCGCGGGGAGTCTGCGACCGGAGAATCCACGGTGTCGTCGTCATCCTCGAGGTTGCGGAGGAGCTCGCGTTGCGATGGAGGGGACGTCCCCACCAAGCCGTCATCCTCGGTCTCTTCGGAGTCCTCCTCGTCGCTGCTATTGCCGGAGGATAGGTCCATGAGGGAGTCAGGATCGACGGGCGGGTCGAGCCCCTGCTCGTCAAAGGAGGGCATGGCGGCAACCAGGGCCTCCTGGTCATGGCAGTGGTACAGCGGGGCGAGCGCCTTGGGTATGTCCGCGGGGACACCGCCTAGCAGGGCGATCAAGGCCGCCTTAAGCTCTCCGCTCATCAAGCCGGTGTGGCGCAACCTCACATCGTCACTCACACCCTGGTACTTCCACAAGGGCTTCGAGTGAGACTGGAGTGGTGCCAGGCATTGCGTAAAGAGCTTCACTATCATTGCCCCGATCAGCCGCTTGGCCTCCATATCTAAGGCTATTCGCTCCAGAACGGGTCTTGCCCATGGATCGGTGAGCTTCGTGGAGCCCCACGCTTGGATCTTCTCGGGCAGCTCCTCCGGAAGTTCCACGAGCGGATTGAGGCCCTTGGTGTCCAAGAAGACCCAACGGTGATGGAAGCCTTCCACTTTCTTCCCGGCCTTCAGGAGCACATTCCCGCTCTGGACTGCGATGAAAGAGACGCACGTGGACCACTGCTCCTTGTCGTGGAACCGCATGCTGAAGTAGTGGCAGAAGAGGGCAACTGGGTGCCTCACACCTACGAAGGCCTCGCAGTAGAAGGCGAAGACGGACAAGAGCAGGATGGAGTTGGGATGAAGATGGAGGGCCTGGATCTTGCAATGCTCGAGGATGGCGGTGAAGAACTCTAAGAAGGGCGGGACGACCCTGGCGGAGATGCTATGGAGGAAGAAAGGGTAGACTGTTTTCGCCAAGGTGCTCTTCTCCATAGAGCTACACCAGATTAGGGTTTGGCCCCACTCATTGGTGTCTCCCCCTCGTCGGCAATGGTGGAGGCCATAAGCGCCTGCGGGAGAGAAGAGGAGGTTGAGGCCTGGGCCTCAGACTTCGACTTCCCGGCGGGCGCCATCTGAGGAATCCTTGAGGTTGGGGGAGTGAGAGGAAGGACGGCGCTGCGCCTGGATCTGGAGGAGTTTATCGTGAAGGAAAGGGGATCTTGGCAAGGGAGGAAAGGCGCAAGGAAGAAGAGCAATGATGGCTCTGCAGTGTGCGCCAGGCTTTTGTCAGCCTGGGCAGTTGCCGAGGCGACGTGGGGAGCGGAGGCGCCCACGTCCCGTCGTACGCCACGCATCAAGCCTGGCCCGCAGGCGATTGGGGCCTGCCATGCTTCACCCTTCACTCCTTGCCTTCGCCTCGAAGCCAGGCCGAGCACGCCTTGGGCTCGGGGGCTACTATCGGGGTTCTGGGATCGGGGGTACCCAGATTTTCCTGCCTGCGGCCCAGCGCGCGGGCTCATTGATGGCCCGGTACGGGCCAAGCTACAAGACTCCTAGGACAAGATCCTCGCGAGGGCCCCGACCTCGCGAGGGGAACGATGCCAAGACCTCGAGAGGAGCAGCTCCCCGAGCCTGCCTCCCGAGGAGTGGAGAACTCTATGCAAGCCTCTCGCCTTGTGAGGTCGCGATGACGTGAGCCATGACAGCCAAGGCCAGGCGGGCGCCAGCAGGCGCAGAGGGGACAGTTTCCTCTTCGGTGCTAAGGGAGCAAGGGCAAGTGCAGGTTCCCAAGGAAGGCCCCAAAGCTTTCCATTCTGGTGCAACGAGACCAAGACCACGAGCTCGGCAGGACGGATGTCATCGCCGAGCCTACCGCTGCGTCATGGTCGGAAGCTTTGTAGGCGAAGACCACCTTTCGTCAGGATAAAATGTACTCCTTGCCCCCTTTCAAAATTGGTCGTTGTGGAATCCCTTCCCGCCTAAGCTATGAGGGAAGAGGACCAAGGCCGCTATAAATAGAGGCTAGCCACCACGGTAGAAAGGGGCCCAGATCCAGACAGATCCATCCTCACCACCTGAGCCCTCGCGAGGCTACTCATCCACTGCACTAGTTCATCCTCTACCTCCTCGTGAGGCCAATCCACCAAAAGCAGGAGTAGGGTTTTACATCGCAAGGTGGCCCGAACCTGGGTAAATCTCTGTGTTCATCTCATCCTCGCAATCCAGCGCACTAGGCGGGATCAGGCCATGGGTATGGCAAGGTAGCATCATTGTGAAGCGAGATCCTTCGTTCACGCCCCAGAGTTTGAACCTTCTTGGGTCTGCGGAGCCCTGAATCCGATAGTGGATGTCCTCTCTGTATGTGTCGTCGTGGGTGTTCTTATTGTGTCGTGTGGCGCGAGAGATGAAGGTAAATGGCCGCGGGAATAAATAGGGGCTGGGCGGCCTGGATTCTCGGCACGTCCGCATGGCAGTTTTTGAGCGGGTAACTGTATCGTGGCGCCGCGCCCGGCACAACCGCATGCATAATGGCAACACGAACGTACGTGATCATGCACCGACCCCAAACAATGGCAGCACACGTGGAGGGACGCGGGCAAAGCGCACGCGGCGGGACGCGAGCAGAGCGTGCCGCGGCCGCCACAACCATGAGCAACCACACGCATAGAGCAGTTGAACACGCAGGAAATGGTCGTCTACAAGCCAGCCGGCAGTTGCGACGCTGCATAGAGAGCGGCCGTGTGCTACTACGTCCGTCTTGGTCTATTAATCCCCTTTATATTCTAAGCCATATTTTGACCTTAAATTTAACTAAAAAATGTTAATGCATGTTATAAAAATTATATAATTGGAAACTATATTCAAATACGAATCTAATGATATAATCTTTGGCGACATGCATTTGTATTTTATTAGTTAAATTTCTAGTCAAAATTTGGCACAAAAATACAACGAGGACTTATAAACCAGGACGGGGGTGGTAGGTAATTAAATCGCAAACGTTTTTTATTAACCGTATGTGTACGTGTCCTTTCGTCCCTCGCACGTCTTGTCACCCCGCTGCCGCAGACGGCTTCGAGCGCAAGCTTGAGCAGCGCATGGGCATTCTTTTGGGCAAACGGTGACTCGAAGTGGCGCCAATGAATCGTCGGTGAGCCCATTCCCGTGCAACCGTGCAGATTCCCGCGCATAGCCGCGCAAGCTTCCTGCCCGACTTGGCGAAATCCCCCAAAATCACAATGCTTACCGGCCTGCAATATAAACGCTCACGACCGGCGAGTCCTGTGTTGCATTTTCCCCTCCCCCCTGTAGCTTATCTCGTCCGCTTCTCCCACAATTGCGAATGGCACCGGTCCATCATTGTCGCTCAGCCACTCCGCCATCATCAGAGGACAACTCCAGCTGGGAGGCTACACCGCGGCGGCGGCGCAGTCCCCGACGTAGTGTAGTGTGTGTGGCGTCCTTGTTGGGTGTGCGCGCGACACACACCACACGCTCCGCCGCCGCTGCCCGTCGGCAGCTGTTGCCGGCCGCCGTTGCCGCCACCACACCGTATGCCGCCGTGGGCGCCACACCACCGTCGAAAGCCAAGGTCATCGCTTGCTCCGCCGCCATGACCCGAAGGTAGGAGGTGGACGTCGTGGCCGCCACCCCACTGTCAGCCACCGTGGCCATCACCCGCTCTGCCACCACGGCCCAAAGGCGGGAGGTGGCGGTCGTGGCCGCCACCCCACCGTAGGCCGCCGTGGCCGCCAGCTCACCGTCGACCGCCGGGGTCATCACCCGCTCAGCCACCGCCGCTCGAAGGCGGGAGGTGGAGGTGGAGGCCCGCACATGCTTCAGCGACCTTGCGCGCTACACTGAGTTCTTGCGGGAGGAGGAGGAGCGCCTCATCGAGCATGCAAAGAGTCTTACCGCCGCCATGGCCACAACACACGTTGTCGCAGAGGCGAGGAATGAGGATATCTACAAGGAGTCCTGCCGCTTTGAGAGGGGTCGTCTGGAGCGGCAGAGGGCGTTCGAGGTGAGCGTCGCTGAAGGTGCAGCAGCGGCAGGCACCGGATTGCAGTTGTCCAGCTCGTCGGTAGGCTCCTTCTCCTTTGCCTCTTACTGAGCGTGCTCGGCAGAGGATAGGCTGCTGGAAGTAGTACAAACACTACTGCAGGATGCTGCTAACGCGACACTATGATCAGAGACCCTTTGACGAAACTGTGTGTGATGCATTAATCACAAACGGTGATGTAACAAAACCGTCAAAAAAGATGCAAAACGTTTGCGATGAATGATACATCAAACAAGGTTCCGATTTTATTTGCATGTGCGATGCAGGGCATACAGTTGATCCATACGAACTGTTTGCGATGAGACAAAACAACAGAAACGGGCCGCCATATCAAGGTGTGTGCGATATACGGCATACAGTTCACTCGGATAAACTGTTTGCAATGATCGAGGTGAACACAAACGATTCGGCGTAACAAGATGTGTGTGATACCTGACAAATAGATCAGTAATTAGAATTGTGTGCGATCATTATAGACAGCCCATACAATCTTTTTTCGTGAATTGTGTGCTCGTCAGGGCACACAGTTCAACAAACCAACCTTTGGGCGATAATGTAGAAGATCTATGTCGAATACGTATTACTAACCGTCTGTGATGAGACTGACAGGATAAACAAAGATAACAAATATGAGCGAATGGAAACAGAGATATATACAGTCTGCTTAATTTAGTCCTTGTTGTTGTTGTTGTTGTTGGATGGCCCCGCGACATCGTCTTGGCGAGGACGCTTCTTGCCGCTGACCGTTGGCTTTTCATCACCACCGCCATTGTCATTGTCATTGCTGTCGTCGTCCTCCTCCTCCTCGTTCGACCATTTCTCCTCATCATCATCGTCGTCCTCTTCTTCGTCCTCCGATGGCTCCTCGTCCATCTGGTTGTCGTCTGACGACTCCGGAGACGGCGTCCCTTCCATGATCCGGACATAATCGAGGTCTGGGCTCGACGCCGGACTCGTGAAAGACGATCGGGATGATTCAAATGTTGTCCTTGTTGTTGCTCGACATGGCTGTGGTCGTATAAAAACCACAAGAAAGCAAGATTGCAGAGTGTGTGCAAGTGTGTAGCGGCCTGCCGGGGACGATGAAGATGGTGGACAATTAAGCGGGGTATGTAGAGAAGAGGAAATGCCAATTGAAGCGGGGGTTGATGTATTATCTAACCGCTGATATAATCAACCGCAATTATTTGTACCCAGTCGCTCCAAATTCCCGAGGTTGCGCAGTTCTCAGTGTGATAATTAATTACGCACACGCGTTGAAGCGTCCAAATATGAAACAAGCATTTTTCGTAGTACTTCTGCTCCCTTTGTACCGGTGACCTAGGTGGGGGAAAACGAGATAACTTGATGATTACTATTTGGTAATCAATACCATTGCACGCATGTTATGCTAAGTAGTCTAAAGCCATTGAATGCATACTAGTCGCAGGACTCCTATTGGCTGATTTCTTTTTTCAGGACAAAAACAAGGAACGAGTTTTGGGATTATGCACCGGTACCGGTGCGAACAAATTAGGACAGTTGGCAAGCAATAAATTGAGCTCTTCTTATTGATAAAGCCATAATCAAACTACAAAGGAAAATAAAAAAGACAAAGGAAAATATCTGCACGAATCTTCGCGTAACATCTGTGGCATAAGACCTAGATGTGCATTACTTATAGCACATCTAGATGTGCTTTAGCAATACTGTCAAACAAAACCCCTAATCATCATTGCAAACAGCGCATAGAACATGGCTAATGTGACAACCACAACTACACATGCTAGTTCCTTCTTGTCTCTTGCTTCCATCTGTTGTCTATGATTGATTATTTCTTGCTTCATCGTACTGATTGTACATTCCAGATCAGCCAGTTTCTTCTTCAGCTTTACGTTATCTTCTACGAGCTTGGTGATAAAACTCCGAGCCCTGCCATGCCATTCTTCATCCAGCCAGTTAACAAAGGCACAAGCCTCATATCCATGCCAATGTTAAATAGTATTCATGATGAGCGCTGGCATTAACTCAAGTAAAATGATGAACTTAGCACTAACCTCTAAGGGGCAACTGAGAAACCGCTTGCCAATGTCGAATCGCTCTGTGCATACACGTCGAGCGGGAGTGTGCATGTGCACACAACTCAGCTTTTGGTACTTTTCGGTGGCACAAAAATCGGAGTCGAACACGTGTTGCGGGAGTCTGGAGTCATGCTCCGGATCCGGCGATAGATCGCTTTCCTAGTGGGTGGGGGGTCATTCAGGACGGATTCAGCAAGGAGCTACTTTGGACATGCTAAAAAATATCGGGATGGTTTGGAACCTGACAGGACGATTCGGATCCGTAGTACACCTGCCTTCCGATGACTTTAGGCAAGTGCTCGGCGGCGACCGCCGTTGTGGCGGCGCTGCCGAGAGCAGCGATACGAGTAGGAGTAGCCGCACTGAAACCATCAGCACCACTCGTCCGCATTCCCCTAATGTCAGCACCGCGCGAGGGAATTTGGAGGCTATCTAGGGATTTGGGGGAAATGGGGAAACTGTGGGAATAAGCTAACGGTTGGGAACTACTTATGGCACTATATGTTGTATACGGCACACTGTTTATACATGTCGTTTGTGTTAGGTATTACAACTTCACACACGATTTCCGCACCAAACCATGTGAGAAGACAACGTAGGTGAGACACGGTTGCCGTTACATAACCGTATGTGACCCTATACATATAACTGAGTTACAGTGATACCGTGTAAATAGCCGCTCTGCGGATATCCGTCAAAAAATAAAGCAGCCACTCTACAGATAGAGATGGTGGCAGCGGCGGCCTAGGCAGCGGCTACCGGATAAGAGGTCAATCCTCTGTCGATGGGCAGTGGCGGCATCATAGGAGGTCAATCCTCGGTCTGCGGCAGGAGATAGGAGGAGCTCAACCATCGAGGTCGGCGGCGGCGTGATTGGAGCACATCCATCGCGATCGATGGCGGGATAGTGGAGGTCGAACTTTAGGAGGCAGCCGCACTAAGCTTTGCTCCTCGACCCCGCTATCTCGGCGGGCCGCCGCATTGCGCTTCTCTGTCTGCTGGGTGGAGGTCGATGCGCGGCTAATTAATTAAGGTATTCAATTACTAAGGGTAGTGTTGTAGTACTCTGCGTGTAAATTGACTGACCATTAATTTTTTTCATTGCACGTCTGGATAACAACATGGAGCGCCCTCGGTACTTATGAAAATTAAACCTTGTGATTTATGCATGCATCTTTGGGCATCAGTTAATCCGTGTATTAATGTTGTTGTTTTGTTTTTAATTACGATTCGTGTGGTGCAGATGGAACGATCTCAATGGATGAAGAATCGGAGAACCACATATTTTATTAGTGGCGTGACATAGTTCATGAATTTGGCTAAAAGTACAAGGAGGATAATTGGTGATGCGGATTACATCTTGTGCCCATGTACTCATTGTGCCAATACAGAGTCACGTGAAGTTGGAGATGTCTAGTGGCACTTACTCTCTCGGGGATTCATGGATAGATATACACATTGGACTAGACACGGTGAAGAGCAGGTCATGGATGAATATACCCAGGGCTGTGAGATGCTAAACCCCGGTCAGTGTCACATGGATGTTGAATCTAACATCGGGGCAGAGGCGTCAAACTACCAATGGAACACCGAAAAGCCGAAATGCCCACTGGAAAACCAAGACGTCGACGCAGATGACGACGATCTTGATATGCCAGATTTGCTGCTATGATTGCAGATTTCAAGGGCCCCAAAAAGGATATGATTGGGTACAAGGATCTGCCAACCATTGATGCGGACTCCAAGAAAGAATTGTATCCAGGCTGCAAAAATAAATATTCCAAGTTGAGTGCCACCTTGGCGCTTCTCAGATTTAAAGTAGCAAACGGTCTATCAAACAAGGGCTTCACAGACATATTAGGTCTATTCAAAGAAATTCTTCCGGAAGATAATGTGCTCCCCAGAAGCACGAACGAAGCGAAGAAAATTGTTTGCCCATTGGAACTTGAAGTATAGAAGATACACGCTTGTGTGAATGATTGTATATTGTACTGTGGTGAGTACAAAGATTTGTGTGCATGTCCCACATGCAAGCATGCACGATACAAGCACAGGAGAGCAGAGGACAAGTACAAATTGGACGACGAGATCAAGACAAGAATCCCGTTCAAGGTTGTTTGGTACTTGCCTTTAGTTCCAAGGTTGAGGCGTTTGTTTGCAAACCCTAGAGAGGCAAAGAGGTTGCGGTGGCATCATGATGAGCGAACTGCGGATAAATATATGAGGCACCCGAAAGATTGGGCTCAGGGGGAATTAATCAATAACAAGTTTTGATACTTTGCGAAGGATCCTAGAAGTATAAGGCTCAGGGAGTGTACTGACGGGATGAATCCTTTTGGCGATATGAGCACCAATCACAGCACATGGACGGTGCTTCTGTGCATATATATAACCTAGCTCCTTGGTTGTGTATGAAGAAAAAATACATTATGATGTCAATGATTATCCAAGGCCCGAAGCAACCTGGAAATGACATTGACATTTACTTTCAGCTACTCGTAGAAGAACTATTGACATTGTGGATAGATGCGCCTGCTGTAAAATGTTATGATGCTTACAAAAAGGAGATTTTCAATCTACATGCGATGCTGGTGCACACCATTCAAGATATGCCAGCATTCGGCAACACATCGGGGCAGAAAACAAAGGGAGATGTAGGGTGTGTCACATGCATGGATAGGACAACTAGCAGATTTCTTCCCAACTCGCGCAAAACTGTGTATTTGCGTCATCGTAGGTTCTTACGGAGAAATCACCCATACCAAAAGATGAAAGCTGAATTTGATGGTACGACAGAGGTTGATGTGGGCCCAAGACCCTATGATGGGGAGGTGGCCCACAACATGGCTAAACAAATTAATGTTGTGCTTGGCAAGAAGCACGCTTTGACGGTGAAACAAACACCAAAAGGTCAAGTGTTTAAGAAGAAATCGGTTTTCTGGAAATTACCTTACTGGGAGATTCTACATGTACATCACTGCATTGTTGTCATGCACGTAGAGAAGAACGTACGTGAAAGCATCCTTGGTACTCTGCTCAAGATTAAAGGTAAAACAAAGGATGGTGACGGTGCACGGCTCAATATGCTTGCTGATCAATCAAAACGCAAGAGTGAAGCAGAAGATGATGACAAATTCATCAAAGCTCCCCACAGTTACAATTTCAGTACAAAAGAAGCAACACAATTCTTCACCTATTTGTTGTTAGTTAAGACACCCTCTTCCTACTCTGCAAACATCAGAAGTCTCGTGGATGTGAGCTTAGGTAAAATGAAGTTGGGACACATGAAGTCACATGATTGTCACGTAATGTTGACACAAATCCTCCCGGAGGGCATCCGGAATCTGATGGACAAAGATATAAGAAACACACTCATTGAGATCTATGATTTCTTCAACCAACTATGGCAGAAAGTTGTAGATCCTAAAGAGTTGGATCATTTGCAAGAGGATATTACAAGAATATTGTCCAACCTAGAGATGTTTTTCCCACCGTCATTCTTTGATGTCATGGTCCATCTCACTGTGCACCTTGTCGACGAGATAAAGTATTGTGGTCATGTGTTTCTTCGCAACATGTATCCCTTCGAGAGGTTCATGGGAATACTGAAGCGCTATTGTCGGAACCAAAACCATCCAGAGGCAAGCATCCTGCAGGTGACACCACGGAGGAGGTGGTTGAGCTTTGCACCGGATACATGAAACAAAGACATATAGGTTTGCCCCTCTCTCGCCATGAGGGAAGGCTGGAAGATAAGCCAGTCCTTGCTGGCACGCAAATGGCTGCACCCGGAGAATTGGCAGAGAAAGCTCATTTGACGGTACTGCTTAATAGCCCAATTCTCAGCTCTTTTGCCAAAGAACACTTGGCAGAGATACGCCAAAGCTTCTTACCAATGGTGCCTTCATCAGATGTGGAGATGAAGGAGCACACTAAGAACTACGCCGAATGGCTGAAGAATCGTTTGGCACAAGGATCCATCGATGACATTGTTACGTGGTTGGCACAAAAGCCATCACCTATAGTGTTGACGTACCAAGCATATGACATAAATGGGTACACGCTCTACATTGAGGAACGTGATGAGAATACCCCATATCAGAACAACCCTGTTCGAATAGAATGCATGACTGTAGATGAAGCTGATAAAAGGGTATACTATGGAACCATCAAAGTGATTTGGGAGCCTCACTATGTGAAAGTTAAGGTGGCATTATTCAGGTGCGCATGGATCCCTCTTGGTCATGTAAAGGTTGACGATTACAGGAAGGCCTGTGTTAACAGGAGAACGATGGCATATCACGCGGACCCGTTCATTCTGGCCAGCGATGCTACCCAGATTTTCTATGCGGAAGACCCCTTGCATAAGAACTGCCATGTAGTGATGCATGGGAAGAGGAAGGGGTACTGGGTGTCGAGGATGTTGCCATGAGGACGAGTACGATGAATTTGCTGAGTTGCCAGCCAAGGGACCAGGCACCCATCTAACAGAGAAGCGTAAAATCAACAGAAAACCCAAGTTCATTCGGGGTCAACGTAATGATCCCAGTTCCCCCACGTACATGGGAATTAAGCTGTAAGACTAGTCTTTATGCCTACCCTGCAACTTAATCCGTTCAATTTAGAACTAATGCGTGTACTAAATTTGTGAGTTATGCCCGGTTTTCTGTTGATGTAAGAACCGTTAATATGTTTACCTTGATATGCTGTCGGCTCAGGCAATGAATATGAACTGTTTATTATTATTATTATTATTATTATTATTATTATTATTATTATAGAGGTAGCACACTCAATTGATCTCACTCCAATATGTGTGAACAAAAGATATGCAATCTGGTATGTGAATAGCACACTGTTCGTTCATGAAAGCCGTGTGCCAACCAAACCCCGCGCGCGATCTGAGTCGTGCTTTCTGATTGGCCAGAACCCAAACCCCACGGATTGTAAGTCTGCACCATTGGATGCTCCCAGATCGAACGACAATCCTCATCCCTTTCGACAACAAATGCAGTTCCGGTTGTAATTTCATTTTTATTCACAAAATACACGTTAAACTCAAAAAATGTCTTAAATATAGCTAACGATACCTGAAATGCACGAGAAAATCAAACCCGTGGTATAATGATGATTGCGTACCATGGAAATTTTTATGACGCCAAACGATGAAGTCACCGGCCACTGGAGCTTGAATTGACACGTCTCCTTTTGGAAACCATGATCCTTCATGTGAGATGCTCTGGTTTGGAAGGAACGGTATCAAAACTTGTGCCAAACTTTACCAAAAAAATTTCCACGGGGTCGCGAGAGCACGCCACAGGCACACATCGATTTTGATGATGTCCGGACTCCATCTGAATTTCCTATAATTAAAATACCAACTAGGTCTATGCCAGTGGCCGCACGTCGCGGCTGAAATGTTTGAAACTTCTCCCCGCTTCTCGGACAAACAGATGAAAACTCGCAAAGCGACGCACAAATGATTTGTACACCTTCTTTGCTTAGGCTGGCCATAGTGGGGGTATCATAACCGATATTATGCACTCAAGAATAGCAAATATGATGATGTGGCAAGGAATTAAAGAAGGGAGAGTGGGTTAGGCTAGTCATAGTGGAAGTAATATAGGTAGTAACATGCATGCCACATAAGCAAAATATGTGATGTGGCAAGTAATTAAAGAGGAGAGAAACAAATAGATTAACATAATATGTTACCATCACATAGCGGTTCCCAATGCTAATTGAGTCAATGAAGTAATAAATGAATTGATGCATGCATGACACTATACATATGTTACTACCCACTATAGAGGTAGTAACAAAGACTAGTAACATATGCATGTTACTAGTATATGTTACTCCCCACTATGACCAGCCTTAGAGTAACATAGGTAGATACCGTAACATAATAAATGCTATACTACTTTGTGTCATGCATGGCCATAAATACGGTCATCTATGATACTACTCTATGATACTATGCACTATGAAGGTACGTAGTATCATACACTAAGTATCATATGCATGATACTAGTATATGACACTCCCCACTATAAGGCTGGCCATAGTGATGGTATCATAGCCGGTATCATGCACTCGGAAATAGCAAGTATGCTGATGTGGCAAAGAATTAAAGAAGATAGAGAGGGTTAGAGTATCATATAGGTAGATACCATATCATGTTAAATGCAATACTAATTTTTGTCATGCATGGCAATAAATATGATCATCTATGATACTACTCTATTATACTATGCACTATAATTAAAGGTAGTATCATACACTATAATTAAATGACTTAAACATAGCAAACGAGACCTAAAATGGGCCAGAAAATCAAACCAAGGGCATATCCATGATTGTTTACCATGATTTTTTTGAGGTGGAACGATGTAGTCACTGACGATTTGGAGTCCGAAGTGGCGCGTCTCCTTTTGGAAACTATGACCCTTCTTGTGAGATGCTCCGGTATGGAAGGTGCGAGCACCAAAACTTGTGCCAAACTTTACCAAATTTTTTCCATGCGATCGTGAGAGCACGCCACAGTGACACAATGATTTTTGTTATTTCTGGACTCTATATGCATTTCCTGTAATTAAAATACCAACAAGGCCTACGCCTCTGGCCGCACCCTGCGGCCGAACTGTTTGAAGTTTTTTCCCGTTTATCGGACAATGAATGAAAACTCGCAAAGCGGCACACAAATGATCTTGCTAACACCCACGTGTAGTTGCGACTACATATGTATAGATGTGCAAAAAATGACTCAAATATAGCAAAAGAGACCTCAAATGCACCAGAAATCCAAACCATTGGGTACAATCGTGATTTCTTACGTGGAAAAAAATGGAGGCGAAACAATGAACTCATATTTTCATTCAAATGAAAATATGTTGTTAGTTCATGTAAATGTTTTCAAATAGCACACGGTTAACTCACGAAAGCCGTGTGCCTACTAAACCGTGGCCGATGCCACCCTACCACGCTCGCGATCTGAGTCGTGCGTTCTGATTGGCCAGAACCGAAACCCCACGGATCGTACGTCTGCACCATTGGATTCTCCTTGATCGAACGACAATCCTCACCCTTTCGACATCACATGTAGTTCCAGTCATGATTTTATTTATATCCACAAATTGCACGTTAGATTCAAAAAATGTCTTAAATATAGCAAACGATACCTGAAATGCGTTATAAAATCAAACCCATGGTATAATGGTGATTGCGTACCGTGGAAATTTTTATGAGGCCAAACGATGAAGTCACCGGCCACTGGAGTTTGAATTGACACGTCTCCTTTTGGAAACCATGATCCTTCATGTGAGATGCTCCGGCTTGGAAGGAGCGATCATCAAAACTTGTGCCAAACTTTACCAAATTGTTTCCCCGGGAGCGTCAGAGCACGCCACGGGCACACACCAATTTTGATGATATCTGGACTCCATCTGAATTCCCTGTAATTAAAATACCAAATAGCCTATGCCGGTGGCCGCACCTCGCCGCCGAAATGTTTGAAACTTCTCCCCATTTCTCGGACAATGGATGAAAACTCGCAAAGCGACACACAAATGATTTGTACACTTTCTTTGCTAACTAACACCCAGATGTAGTTGTAGAACACTTTTGATTTTATATGCACTAAATGCAAGGTAAGTGCAAAAAATGGCTTAATTATAGCAGACGAGACCTGAAATGGGCCAGAAAATCAAACCTAGGGTATATACGTGATTGTTTACCGTGAAAAAAAAATTGAGGCAGAACGATGTAGTCACTGACGATTTGAGACCGAAGTGCCGTGTCTCCTTTTGGAAACTATGGTCCTTGTGAGATGCTCCGATTTGGAAGGTGTGAGCATCAAAAATTGTGCCAAATTTTACCAAAATTATCCCACGGGATCCTGGGAGCACGCCACGGTGACACACCGTTTTTCGTTATTTCCGGACTCTACATGCAATTCCTGTAATTAGAATACCAACAAGGCCTACGCCTCTGGCCGCACCCTATGGCCGAACTGTTTGAATATTTTTCCCGTTTCTCGAACAATGAATGAAAACTCCCAAAGCGACACACAAATGATCTTGCTAGCTAGCGCCCACGTGTAGTTGCGACTATAGCAAATGACTCAAATATAGCAAACGATACCTCAAATGTGAAGAAAATATGCCCTAGAGGCAATAATAAAGTTGTTATTTTATATTTCCTTATATCATGATAAATGTTTATTATTCATGCTAGAATTGTATTAATCGGAAACTTGATACATGTGTGGATACATAGACAAAACACTATGTCCCTACTAAGCCTCTACTAGACTAGCTCGTTAATCAAAGATGGTTAAGTTTCCTAACCATAGACATGTGTTGTCATTTGATGAACGGGATCACATCATTAGGAGAATGATGTGATGGACAAGACCCATCCGCCAGCTTAGCATAATGATCGTTCAGTTTTATTGCTATTGCTTTCTTCATGTGATATACATATTCCTTTGACTATGAGATTATGCAACTCCCGGATACCGGAGGAATACCTTAGGTGCTATCAAACGTAACAACGTAACTGGCTGATTATAAGGATGCTTTATAGGTATCTCCGAAGGTGTTTGTTGGGTTGGCATAGATCGAGATTGTCACTTCAAGTATCGGAGAGGTATCTCTGGGCCCTCTCGGTAATGCACATCATAAGAAGCCTTGCCAGCAATGTAACTAATGAGTTAGTTGCGGGATGATGTATTACGGAACGAGTAAAGAGACTTGCCAGTAACAAGATTGAACTTGGTATGAAGATACCGACGATCGAATCTCGGGCAAGTAACATACCGATGACAAAGGGAATAACGTATGTTGTCATTACGGTACGACCGAAAAAGATATTCGTAGAATATGTGGGAACCAATATGAGCATCCAGGTTGTGCTATTGGTTATTGACCGGAGAGGCGCTTAACGTTCGATGACGATTTTGTATTATATGAGTTATGTGATTTGGTGACCGAATGTTGTGGAGTCCCGGATGAGATCATGGACATGACGAGGAGTCTCGAAATGGTCGAGGGGTATGGGCCTAATGGGCCAAGAGGGGAACAGACCAGCCCCTAAGGGGCTGGTGCGCCCCCATATAAGCCGAAATAGGAGGAGAAGGAAACAGGGGAAGAGAGAAGGAAGCGGAGGGATTCAGCCTCCCCCTTCCTTCCCTCTCCATCCTCCTTCCTTCCCCCTCCGGAACTTATGGAAGGGGGGAGGCCGAATTGGGGAGGCGCCCAAGTAGGATTCCTCCTACTTGGGGCGCCCCCTTGGCTGCCTCTCCTCCCCTCCAACCTATATATATGTGGGGGGGGCACCGCTAGAACATACACCAACAATTGTTAGCCCTGTGTGGCGCCCCCTCCACAGTTTACGCCTTCGGTCATATCTTCGTAGTGCTTAGGCGAAGCCCTGCACGGATCACTTCACAATCACTGTCACCACGCCGTCGTGCTGACGGAACTCTTCCTTGACACTTTACTGGATCAAGATTTTGAGAGACGTCATCAAGCTGAACGTGTGCAGAACTCGGAGGAGTCGTATGTTCGATGCTTGATCGGTCGGAACAAGAAGAAGTTCGACTACATCAACCGCGTTGTCAAACGCTTCTGCTTTCGGTCTATGAGGGTATGTGGACACACTTCCCCCTCTCGTTGCTATGAATCTCCTAGGTAGATCTTGCGTGAGCGTAGGAATTTTTTTGAAATTGCATGCTACGGTTCCGAAGTGGCATCTGAGCCAGATCTATGCGTAGATGATATGCACGAGTAGAACAGAAAGAGTTGTGGTTGGTGATCGTCATACTTCTTACCACCAATGTCTTATTTTGATTCGGTAGTATTGTTGGATGAAACGGCCCGGACCAACCTTACATGACCACGTTCATGAGACCGGTTCCACCGACAGACATGCAACTAGTTTTGCATAAAGGTGGATGGCGGGTGTCTGTTTCTCCAACTTTAGTTGAATCGATTTTGACTGCGGCCGGTCCTTGTTGAAGGTTAAAATAGCAAACTTGATAAATCACCATTGTGGTTTTGATGTGTAGGTTAGAACGGTTCTTGCTAGAAGTCCGTAGCAGCCACGTAAAACTTGCAACAACAAAGTAGAGGACGTCTACGTGTTTTTGCAGGGCATGTTGTGATGTGATATGGTCAAGGCATGATGTGACATACTTTATTGTATGAGATGATCATGTTTTGTAAAAGTTATCGGCAATTGGCAGGAGCCTTATGGTTGTCGCTTTATTGTATGAAATACAAACGCCATCTAATTGCTTTACTTTATCACTATGCGTTAGCGATAGTTGTAGAAGAGATAGTTGGCGAGATGACCACGACGGTACCATGGAGATCAAGGTGGCAAGCAGGTGACGATGGAGATCATGACGGTGCTTTGGAGATGGAGATCAAAGGCACAAGATGATGATGGCCATATCATGTCACATATTTTGATTGCATGTGGTGTTTATCTTTTATGCATCTTATTTTGCTTAGTATGGCGGTAGCATTGTAAGATGATCCCTTACTAAAATTTCAAGGTATAAGTGTTCTCTCTGAGTATGCACCGTTACGACAGTTCGTCGTGCTGAGACACCACGTGATGATCGGGTGTGATAGGATCTACGTTCACATACAAGGGGTGCAAGACAGTTTTGCACATGTGGAAATCTCGGGTTAAACTTGACGAGCCTAGGATGTACAGACATGGCCTTGGAACACTGGAGACCAAAAGGTCGAACGTGAATCATATAGTAGATATGATCAACATAGAGATGTTCACCATTGATGACTACTCCATCTCACGTGATGATCGGACATGGTTTAGTTGATTTGGATCACGTATCATTTAGATGACTTGAGGGATGTCTATCTAAGTGGGAGTTCTTAAGTAATATGATTAATTGAACTTAATTTACCATGAACTTAGTCCTGATAGTATTTACATATCTATGTTGTAGATCAATAGCTCGCGTATAGCTCGCCTGTTTTATTTTTGATATGTTCCTAGAGAAAACTAAATTGAAAGATGATAGTAGCAATGATGCGGACTGGGTCCATGGTCTGAGGATTATCCTCATTGCTGCACAGAAGAATTATGTCCTTGATGCACCGCTAGGTGACAGACCTATTGCAGGAGCAGATGCAGACGTTATGAATGTTTGGCAAGCTCGATATGATGACTACTTAATAGTTTAGTGCGCCATGCTTTACGGCTTAGAACCGGGACTTCAAAATGTTTTGAACGCCATGGAGCATATGAGATGTTCCAAGAGCTGAAAATGATATTTCAGACTCATGCCCGTGTTAAGAGGTATGAGACCTCTGACAAGTACTTTGCCTACAAGATGGAGGAGAATAGCTCAGCTAGTGAGCATGTGCTCAAAATGTCTGGGTACTACAATCACTTGAATCAAGTGGGAGTTAATCTTCCAGATAAGATGGTGATTGACAGAGTTCTCTAGTCACTATCACCAAGTTACTAGAACTTTTGTGATGAACTATAATATGCAAGGGATGACAAAAACGATTCCCAAGCTCTTTGCGATGCTGAAATCGGCGAAGGTAGAAATCAAGAAATAGCATCAAGTGTTGATGGTTAACAATACCACTATTTTCAGGAAAATGGGCAAAGGAAAAGAAAGGGAACTTCAAGAAGAATGACAAGCAAGTTGCCACTCCCGTGAAGAAGCCCAAAGCTAGACCTAAGCTTGAAACTGAGTGCTTCTACTACAAAGGGAATGGTCACTGGAAGCGGAACTACCCTAAATACTTGGCGGATAAGAAGGATGGCAAAGTGAACAAAGGTATATTTGATATACATGTTATTGATGTGTACTTTACTAGTGTTCATAATAACCCCATGGTATTTGATACCGGTTCAGTTGCTAAGATTAGTAACTCAAAACAGGAGTTGCAAAATGAACAGAGACTAGTTAAGGGCGAGGTGACGATGTGTGTTGGAAATAATTCCAAGGTTGATAAGATCACCATCGCACACTCCCTCTACCTTAGGGATAAGTGTTGGACCTAAATAAATGTTATTTGGTGTTTGCGTTGAGCATGAATATGATTGGATCATGTTTATTGTGATACGGTTATTCATTTAAGTCAGAGAATAATTGTTGTTCTGTTTACATGAATAAAACCTTCTATGGTCATACACCCAATGTAAATGGTTTATTGAATCTCAATCATAGTGATACACATATTCATAAAACTGATGCCAAAAGATGCAAAGTTGATAATGATAGTGCAACATATTTGTGGCACCGCCGTTTAGGTCATATTGGTGTAAAGCGCATGAAGAAACTCCATACGGATGGATTTTTGGAATCACTTGATTATGAATCATTTGATACTTGCGAACCATGCCTCATGGGCAAGATGACTAAAACTCCGTTCTCCGACACAATGCAGCGAGCCAATGACTTATTGGAAATAATACATACCGATGTATGCGGTCCGATGAGTGTTGAGTCTTGCAGCAGGTATCGTTATTTTCTAACCTTCACAGAGGATTTGAGCAGATATGGGTATATCTACTTAATGGAACACAAGTCTGAAACATTTGAAAAGTTCAAAGAATTTTAGAGTGAAGTGGAGAATCATCGTAATAAGAAAATAAAGTTTCTATGATCTGATCACGGAGGCGAATATTTGAGTTATGAGTTTGACCTTCATTTAAAACAACGTGGAATAGTTTCACAACTCACGCCACCTAGAACACCATAGCGTAATGGTGTGCCCGGACGTTGTAATCGTACTTTATTAGATATAGTGCGATCTATGATGTCTCTTACCGATTTACCACTATCGTTTTGGGGTTATGCATTAGAGACAGTTGCATTCATGTTAAATAGGGCACCGTCTAAATCCGTTGAGACGACACCGTATGAACTGGGGTTTGACAAGAAACCTAAGCTGTCGTTTCTTAAAGTTTGGGGTTGCAATGCTTATGTGAAAAAGCTTCAACCTGATAAGCTCGAACCCAGATCAGAGAAATGCGTCTTCATAGGATACCCAAAAGAAACTGTTGGGTACACCTTCTATCAAAGATCCAAGGGCAATATCTTTGTTGCTATGAATGGATCTTTCTAGAAAAGGAGTTTCTCTCGAAACAAGTGAGTGGGAAGAAAGTAGAACTTGATGAGGTAATTGTACCTTCTCTTGAATTAGAAAGTAGCTCATCACAGAAAACCGTCCCCGTGATGCCTACACCAACTAGAGAGGAAGCTAATGATAATGATCATGAAACTTTATATCAAGTTACTACTGTTGGGGTTCGTAGTAATTTCAAAATTTTCCTACGCACACGCAAGATCATGGTGATGCATAGCAACGAGAGGGGAGAGTGTTGTCCACGTACCCTCGTAGACCGACAGCGGAAGCGTTATCACAACGCGGTTGATGTAGTCGTACGTCTTTACGATCCGACCGATCAAGTACCGAACGCACGGCACCTCCGAGTTCTACACACGTTCAGCTCGATGACGTCCCTCGAACTCCGATCCAGCCGAGTGTTGAGGGAGAGTTTCGTCAGCACGACGGCGTGGTGACGATGATGATGTTGCACCGACGCAGGGCTTCGCCTAAGCTCCGCAACGGTATTATCGAGGTGTAATATGGTGGAGGGGGGCACCGCACACGGCTAAGAGATCAATAGATCAATTATTGTGTCTCTGGGGTGCCCCCCTGCCCCCGTATATAAAGGAGCAAGGGGGAGGCAGCCGGCCAAGGGGAGAGGCGCGCCAAAGGGGGGAGTCCTACTCCCACCGGGAGTAGGACTCCTCCTTTCCTTGTGGGAGTAGGAGAAGGGAAGGGGGAAGGAGAAAGAAGGAAGGGGGCGCCCCCCTTCCCTAGTCCAATTCGGACCAGATCATGGGGAGGGGCGCGGCCACCTTTTGAGGCCTTTCTCTCCTTTCCCGTATGGCCCATTAAGGCCCAATACGAATTCCCGTAACTCTCCGGTACTCTGAAAAATACCCGAATCACTCGGAACCTTTCCGAAGTCCGAATATAGTCGTCCAATATATCGATCTTTACGTCTCGGACATTTCGAGACTCCTCGTCATGTCCCCGATCTCATCCGGGACTCCGAACTCCTTCGGTACATCAAAACTCAATAAAACTGTCATCGTAACGTTAAGCGTGCGGACCCTTCGGGTTCGAGAACTATGTAGACATGACCGAGACACCTCTCCGGTCAATAACCAATAGCGGGACCTGGATGCCCATATTGGCTCCCACATATTCTACGAAGATCTTTATCGGTCAGACCGCATAACAACATACGTTGTTCCCTTTGTCATCGGTATGTTACTTGCCCGAGATTCGATCGTCGGTATCTCGATACCTAGTTCAATCTCGTTACCGGCAAGCCTCTTTACTCGTTCCGTAATACATCATCCCGCAACTAACTCATTAGTCACAATGCTTGCAAGGCTTATAGTGATGTGCATTACCGAGTGGGCCCAGAGATACCTCTCCGACAATCGGAGTGACAATCCTAATCTCGAAATACGCCAACCCAACAAGTACCTTTGGAGACACCTGTAGAGCACCTTTATAATCACCCATTTACGTTGTGACGTTTGGTAGCACACAAAGTGTTCCTCCGGTAAACGGGAGTTGCATAATCTCATAGTCATAGGAACATGTATAAGTCATGAAGAAAGCAATAGCAACATACTAAACGATCGGGTGCTAAGCTAACGGAATGGGTCAAGTCAATCACGTCATTCTCCTAATGAGGTAATCCCGTTAATCAAATGACAACTCATGTCTATGGCTAGGAAACATAACCATCTTTGATTAACGAGCTAGTCAAGTAGAGGCATACTAGTGACACTCTGTTTGTCTATGTATTCACACATGTATTAGGTTTCCGGTTAATACAATTCTAGCATGAATAATAAACATTTATCATGAAATAAGGAAATAAATAATAACTTTATTATTGCCTCTAGGGCATATTTCCTTCAACTACTGGACCTCGTAGGTCGAACAGAGCATGTTCCGCACCAGAGTAGTACGGTAATCATGTCCTGGAAGTCATGTTATTAGACCATGGCGAACCTACGAACTATGAAGAAGCTATGATAAGCCCAGATTCCAATTGATGGCTTGAGGCCATGAAATCTGAGATAGGATCATGTATGAGAACAAAGTGTGGACTTTGGTGGACTTGCCCGATGATCGGCAAGCCATTGAGAATAAATAGATCTTCCAGAGGAAGACGGACACTGATGGTAGTGTTACTATCTACAAAGCTCGACTTGTCGCGAAAGGTCTTCGACAAGTTCAAGGTGTTGACTACGATGAAATTTTCTCCCTCGTAGCGATGCTTAAGTCTGTCCGAATAATGTTAGCAATTGCCGCATTTTATGAAATCTGGCAAATGGATGTCAAAACTGCATTCCTTAATGGATTTCTTAAAGAAGAGTCGTATATGATGCAACCAGAAGGTTTTGTCGATCCTAAAGGTTCTAACAAAGTGTGCAAGCTCCAGCGATTCATTTATGGACTGGTGCAAGCATCTCGGAGTTGGAATATACGCTTTGATGAGGTGATCAAAGCATATGGTTTTATACAGACTTTTGGAGAAGCTTGTATTTACAAGAAAGTGAGTGGGAGCTCTGTAGAATTTCTGATATTATATGTGGATGACATATTGCTGATTGGAAATGATATAGAATTTATGGATAGCATAAAAGTATACTTGAATAAGAATTTTTCAACGAAAGACCTCGGTGAAGCTACTTATATATTAGGCATGAAGATCTATAAAGATAGATCAAGATGCTTGATAAGATTTTTCAATGAGTACATACCTTGACAAGATTTTGAAGGAGTTCAAAATGGATCAGTCAAAGAAAGAGTTCTTGCCTATGTTGTAAGGTGTGAAGTTGAGTAAGACTCAATACCCGACCACGGCAGAAGATAGAGAGAGAATGAAAGTCATTCCCTATGCCTCAGCCATAGGTTCTATAAAGTATGCCATGTTGTGTACTAGACATATTGTGTACCTTGCCATGAGTTTGGCAAGGGGGTACAATAGTGATCCAGGAGTAGATCTCACTGGACAACGGTCAAAATTATCCTTAGATGCCTGAAAAGGACTAAGGAAATGTTTCTCAGTTATGGAGGTGATAAAGAGTTCATCGTAAAGGGTTAAGTTGATGCAAGCTTTGACACCGATCCAGAAGACTCTGAGTCTCAGTCTGGATACGTATTGAAAGTCGGAGCAATTAGCTAGAGTAGCTCCATGCAGAGCATTGTAGACATATAAATTTGCAAAATACATATGGATCTCAATGTGACAGACCCATTGACTAAACTTCTCTCACAAGAAAAACATGACCACACCTTAGTACTATTTGGGTGTTAATCACATGGCGATGTGAACTAGATTATTGACTCTAGTAAACCCTTTGGGTGTTGGTCACATGGCGATGTGAACTATGGGTGTTAATCACATGACAATGTGATCTATTGGTGTTAAACCACATGGCGATGTGAACTAGATTATTGACTCTAGTGCAAGTGGGAGACTGAAGGAAATATGCCCTAGGGGCAATAATAAAGTTATTATTTTATATTTCCTTATATCATGATAAATGTTTATTATTCATGCTAGAATTGTATTAACCAGAAACTTGATACATGTGTGGATACATAGACAAAACATCATGTCCCTAGTAAGCCTCTACTAGACTAGCTCGTTAACCAAAGATGGTTAAGTTTCCTAACCATAGACATGGGTTGTCATTTGATGAATGGGATCACATCATTAGGAGAATGATGTGATGGACAAGGCCCATCCGTTAGCTTAGCATAATGATCGTTCAGTTTTATTGCTATTGCTTTCTTCATGTGATATACATATTCCTTTGACTATGAGATTATGCAACTCCCGGATACCGGAGGAATACCTTACGTGCTATCAAACGTAACAACGTAACTGGGTGATTATAAGGATGCTTTACAGGTATCTCCGAAGGTGTTTGTTGGGTTGGCATAGATCGAGATTGTCACTTCGAGTATCGGAGAGGTATCTCTGGGCCCTCTCGGTAATGCACATCATAAGAAGCCTTGCAAGCAATGTAACTAATGAGTTAGTTGCGGGATGATGTATTACGGGACGAGTAAAGAGACTTGCCAGTAACAAGATTGAACTTGGTATGAAGATACCGACGATCGAATCTCGGGCAAGTAACATACCGATGACAAAGGGAATAACGTATGTTGTCATTACGGTACGACCGATAAAGATCTTTGTAGAATATGTGGAAACCAATATGAGCATCCAGGTTCCGCTATTGGTTATTGACCGGAGAGGTGTCTCGGTCATGTCTACATAGTTCTCGAACTCGTAGGGTCCGCACGCTTAACGTTCGATGACGATTTTGTATTATATGAGTTATGTGATTTGGTGACCGAATGTTGTTCGGAGTCCCGGATGAGATCACGGACATAACAAGGAGTCTCGAAATGGTCGAGAGGTAAAGATTCATATATAGGACGATGATATTCGGACACCGGAAGTGTTCTGGGGGTACCGGGTACATATCGGGTCACTAGAAGGGGTTCCCGGCACCCCCGGCAACTATATGGGCCTAATGGGCCAAGAGGGGGACAGACCAGCCCCTAAGGGGCTGGTGCGCCCCCATATAGGCCAAAATAGGAGGAGAAGGAAATAGGGGAAGAGAGAAGGAAGGGGTGGGATTCGGCCTCCCCCTTCCTTTCTCCCTCCTCCGTCCTTCCCCCTCCGGAACTTATGGAAGGGGGGAGGCGCCCAAGTAGGATTCCTCCTACTTGGAGCGCCCCCTTGGCTGCCTCTCCTCCCCTCCAACCTATATATATATATATATATATATATATATATATATATATATATGTGGGGGGGGGCACTGCTAGAACACACACCAACAATTGTTAGCCGTGTGCGGCGCTCCCCTCCACAGTTCACGCCTCCAGTCATATCTTCGTAGTGCTTAGGTGAAGCCCTGCGCGAATCACTTCACCATCACTGTCACCACGCCGTCATGCTGACGGAAATCTTCCTCGACACTTTGCTGGATCAAGAGTTCGAGGGACGTCATCAAGCTGAACGTGTGCAGTACTCGGAGGTGCCGTACGTTCGGTGCTTGATCGGTCAGAACGAGAAGAAGTTTGACTACATCGACCGCGTTGTCAAACTCTTCCGCTTTCGGTCTACGAGGGTACGTGGACACACTCTCCCCCTCTCATTACTATGCATCTCCTAGATAGACCTACAAGACGTCTAGGCGCCCTCCCCACGAACCCTAGCAACCACTTCCTCCTCTCCCTCGTGCGCCCCCTTCTTCACAGCAGCTGCAGCCGCCGCCGCCGCCATGACCACGCTCGTTCTCGTGGCCACCCTCATCCCCGCAGGCTGAGCTAGCGCCAGGAACTCCGCCTACCTCCTCTACTTCGACTACGCGGAGTAGATCAAGCCGAGAAGCCCCTGCTATGCCGGATCGAGGACTTCTTCCTCTTGCTGCCGTCGGCGTTCCTCGTCGAATCCGATGCCGCTGCTGCTACTAATCCACCACCGAGCCTCCTTGCGCTCCCATGGTGAGCTCCTCTTAATTCCCTCTACCTCGCGCTGAACCCGGCGCTTCTAGCCCATTTTTCTGCCATCGCCGGAGCTTGCAACCGCTGCTGTGCATGTTGATGTCGTTGCCACCTTCTTGAGCACGCGAACATGCCCAGGGGCATCCCTGTGATGCGGCCCGTGCCTTTAAATCATTGTAGCGTTGACCCCGTCCATCCCATGCTCCGCCCGCTGCCGTTTACCCGCCCCGCGCTTCAGCAGCCATCGATGGGAGTTTGCCCCGTCCGCGCATGCGCTCGCCGCCCCTGCCCCGTGCCTACCTGCTGCTCGCCTGCTGCGTTGCTCCTTGCCTCGCCGCTGCTTTTGCTGCTGCCCGGCTACCACTGCTCTGTTGCTCCTTGCCAGGACGCTGCTGCTTGCGGCTGGCCATGGCCGGGTGTGCCTATGTGTGTGTGCGTGTGTATTTTCTATGTGTGTGGCCGGCCGTGACTATTCCGGCCATGTCTAATTAGTTTAGGGGTTAATTAGTAGTTAGGTTATCTACTAGCACATGACATGTGGGACTCCCCTTTGATTAAATTAGTTAGTTGTTTTATTAACACTTTGACAATGACATGTGGACCACACATCCCGTTGACCAGTCAAATTGACCTGGTCAACCCAACCCATGGACCCACCTGTAATACACACTGGTTAGCACATCACCATGTGACAGAAGTATTTATGTATATAATTTCGAATTGAAACATTTTAGAAAATTCTTAAAACTTTGAAAAATCATATAAAATAAACCGTAACTCGGATTAATATAATTTATATATGAAAGTTGCTCAGAAAGACGAGACGAATCCGAATATGCAGTCAGTTCGTCTGCCACACGTCCTTAGCACAGCGAACATGCAACCGCCCCCCTTCGTTTCATCTGTCTGAAAATGCCTAACACCGGGAATACTTTCCCGAATGTTCTTCCCCTTCGTCGGTATCATCTAGTACTGCGTTAAGTCACCCCTAGCACCACGTATTGCCGCGTCTTGCTTTGTGTTACATTTGATTGCTCTGTTATTTATTGTGTTTCCCCTCGGTTACTTTTTCCGGTAGACCCCGAGACCGCGCTGATGCCACTGTGTACGACTACATCGACGACGACCCCTCATTCTTGCCAGAGCAACCAGGCAAGCCCCCCCCCTTGATCATCAGATATCGCCTATTCCTTCTCTCTACTGCTTGCATTAGAGTAGTGTAGCATGTTACTGCTTTCAGTTAATCCTATTCTGCTGCATAGCTTGTCATTGTTGCTACAACTGTTGATACCTTACCTGCAATCCTAAATGCTTATTATAGGATACTAGTTTATCATCAGTGGCCCTACATTCTTGTCCGTCTGCCATGCTATACTATCGAGCCGTGATCACTCGGGAGGTGATCACGAGTATATACATACATACATACATACATACATGCTATACAGATGGTGACTAAAGTAGGGTCGGCTCGTAGAGTACCCGCAAGTGATTCCGATGTGGGGGCTGAAAGGATAGGTGGTTCCATCCTGGTAGTGGTGGGCCTGGGTTCTCGACAGCCCCCGACTGTTACTTTGTGGCGGAGCGACAGGGCAGGTTGAGACCGTCTAGGAGAGAGGTGGGTCTGGCCCTGGTCGGCGTTCACGGATACTTCAATTAACATGCTTAACGAGATCTTGGTATTTGATTTGAGTCTGGCCACTGGCCTATACGCACTAACCAACTACGCGGGAACAATTATGGGCACTCGACGTCGTGGTATCAGCCGAATCCTTCTTGACGTCAGCGACTGAGCGGCGCACGCCGGGTTGGACCGCGTAACGCAACTTCCTTTGTAATGGAGGTTGCTAGGTCTGCTCACCGTCCGCCCATGCAACGTGAAGGTGTGCAATGGGCGATGGGCCCAGACCCCTGCGCGCATAGAATTTAGACCGGCGTACTGACCTCTCTGTTGTGCCTAGGTGGGGCTGCGACGTGTTGATCTTTCGAGGCCGGGCATGACCCAGGAAAGTGTGTCCAGCCAGAGGGATCGAGCGTGTTGGGTAATGTGGTGCACCCCTGCAGGGAAGTTTATCTATTCGAATAGTCATGATCCTCGGTAACAGGACGACCCGGAGTTGTACCTTGACCTTATGACAACTAGAACCGGATAATGAATAAAACACACCCTTCCAAGTGCCAGATATAACCCGGTGATCGCTCTCACACAGGGCGACGAAGGGAGGATCGCCGGGTAGGATTATACTATGCGATGATACTTGGTGAACTTACCATCTACTCTCTTCTACATGCTGCAAGATGGAGGCTGCCAGAAGCGTAGTCTTTGACAGGACTAGCTATCCCCCTCTTATTCTGGCATTCTGCAGTTCAATCCACCGATATTGCCCCTTTACACAGATACCCATGCATATGTAGTGTAGATTCTTGCTTGCGAGTACTTTGGATGAGTACTCACGGTTGCTTTTCTCCCTCTTTTCCCCCTTTGCATTCTTCTCGGTTGTCGCAACCAGATGCTGGAGTCTAGGAGTTAGAGATCCCGAGGATGATTCTACGTGGAGTTCGGCTTCGAGGAGTAGTTAGGAGGTCCCAGGAAGGAGGCCTTGCCTTTTCGATCATTGCTACTTTTGTGCTAGCCTTCCTAAGGCAAATTTGTTTAACTTATGTCTGTACTCAGATATTATTGCTTCCGCTGATTCTTGTGTTTCTGAGCTGATATATTCGAGCCCTCGAGGCCCCTAGCTTGTAATATAAAGCTTGTATTATTTTAATTTGTGTCTAGAGTTGTGTTGTGATACCTTCCCGTGAGTCCCTGATCTTGATTGTACATGTTTGCGTGTATGATTAGTGTACGGTGAAATCAGGGGCGTCACAAGTTGGTATCAGAGCCGACTGCCTATAGGAATCCCCCTTCCACACTCCATGGCCGAAGTTGAGTCTAGTCGATGAAAATTGTTTTACTAACATGGCTGTGCGGCCCATGGGCCCACATCGCCATTGTTGGTATTAGGATCTTTTATTCCTCATCTATACTCTGGGACTCCGATCTCTCTTCTATTTGGGTTAAATGAATTTTACTAGATCTACTACTAGGTGTGAGGAAGAGGAGGTTAGCCTTGATGGCCAGGTGGTACCCCAGAAGGACACCTTTCGGTATTTGGGGTCAATGCTGCAGGAGGATGGGGGTATTGATGAAGATGTGAACCATCAAATCAAAGCCGGATGGATGAAGTGGCGCCAAGCTTCTGGCATTCTCTATGACAAGAGAGTGCCACAAAAGCTAAAAGGCAAGTTCTACAGGACGGTGGTTCGACCCGCAATGTTGTATGGCGCTGAGTGTTGGCCGACTAAAAGGCGGCATGTTCAATAGTTAGGTGTGGCGGAGATGCGTATGTTGAGATGGATGTGTGGCCACACGAGGAAGGATCGAGTCCGGAATGATGATATACGAGATAGAGTTGGGGTAGCACCAATTGAAGAGAAGCTTGTCCAACATCCTCTGAGATGGTTTGGGCATATTCAGCGCAGGCCTCCAGAAGCTCCAGTGCACAGCGGACGGCTTAAGCGCGCAGAGAATGTCAAGAGAGGGCGGGGTATACCGAATTTGACATGGGAGGAGTCCGTTAAGAGAGACCTGAAGGATTGGAGTATCACCAAAGAGCTAGCTATGGACAGGGGTGCGTGGAAGCTTGCTATCCATGTGCCAGAGCCATTAGTTGGTTGCGAGATCTTATGGGTTTCACCTCTAGCCTACCCCAACTTGTTTGGGTGTTGTTGTTGTTTTTGTTGTTGTTGTTGTTGTTGTTGTTGTTTCACCCGGAGAGCACCTTATTACCGATGATCGTCTGCTGCACCAGAAGATTCCGAGGATACTCTGTGATGTTCTCTTGAGACTTTGTGCCATCGCTTTTGCAATTCCCATCCATCGATAAACCTTTATGGATAACCACGTAGCTTGACATTCATACAATCATTACTCGTTGATCTTGTTATTATAAGATACCTCGAAATTCTCTCTATTGTTCCGAGAATACTTTGTGCCTACTGCCTTGCAGTTCTAAGCCACCTGAATACCCCTACGGATAATTCTTGCACTTACTAAGTATCCATTCATCCCCAGTTGTTCATGTGACTCACAATATTCTTTGGAATACTATTCGATCTTTCGAAAATCCTCAGTAGCCTATTGCTCTTGTTCTTCCTTACCTGCTTGCATTATGATTAATCTCGTAAGTCTAGTAATCTTGTTGACATCCATTGTCATTATCATTTTGAGTCTGTTGATTCAATGTGTTGCGATTGCTTGCGATCCTCAGAAGAATCTTAGAATTCTTTCTTCCGACTCAGACGTCATTTTAAACATGAACTGGATCTCAACCAATCAAATTGCCGTCGATTGTACCCCTAAGTCTATTCAACTTATCCATCCTTAATCAGAGCGTTTGCTTTTGATCCCTTGAATTTGAAATCATAATTCCTTTGCATTTGAGCTTTGAATTAGTCAGTTGTTTCTATAATCCAATGCATTTGCATTATTTCTTCCTCTGATTGTGTGTCGATGCTCACATTAGCTCCATTATGGACTGTCAGATCCTTTGTTGGATTTTTATCCGACATCGTCCTTCATTATCATTAGCCTTGTGAGCCTTTTCTCGGATACGTAATGCCTTTGGTAAATTGTATCCTCTGCTTCTCAACCATGCTCTGCTTTCGAGGTTGTATAATTGACTCCTGAAGTTTGCGTTATATGTTCCTAAGATGCCCCGATGGATTGAGGCTATGCCTTCCTTAGTCTGTGTGAACTCGAAAGTTATGCGGGTTATATTCTACTGACTTTTGGTCATGTAAAATTTCAACGCTACAACTTCTTCGAAAGCGAAAAGTGGATGAACAGTTATGCATTGAAGAAGTGGGAGTCCACCTTGAACTTTGTGTTCATGCCCATGGACACGATGCTGATCTTATCATGGAAGCTTCTCTTAAAATTATTTACCCCTTTGGTATAAGTTCATCTTATATCTGGGATTTGGTCCTGTGCAACCGTGGTTACGACCATGATTGTTCTCCTTTGGTTCTATTTCTCAGACAAGTTAAAGTACTCTGCAGATTAATATGCCTGCCCAGCCTCTACTCTGCTCTATCTTCGAGTTTTACCCTCTGGTATCTCGGGAATATCACGGAACTACATAACTCCTTATGAGTTCTTCATCTACTATTATTCTCACTGATTCCAATTTTTCTCCGGGATTCTGAGTTGTTAGACACTCAAGGACACCGATAACGAAATCGAGTCCGCACTGCGATTCAACGAGGATTAGAGATCTTCATTGCTTACAAGTTTAATACTCCATCATGTCTTTCCTAACCAGAACGGCTACACCATTATCGTGCTAATTTTAACTGTGCTACCTGATCCTTCTTCCTGGAGCACAAATTTTGACGGCGAGCTAATCTTACGTCGATCTTCCTCGTCATACCATTTCTTCTTGAACAACAAACTTGATTTCGAGTTTGTGTCGTACCCATGGTTCCAATAGCCATTCGCTTCATCATTCCTTTGACTTGATTCCATCGTCGATCAATTACATCTTCATGAAATATCTCGACAAATGTGTCGTGATCATCGTCAACATTCTGAGCTCTTCCACGATATCAACTGAATTCATGATGAGAAATACCATCCTTGCCCTCGATGATTTGTGTTATCATCGACCACTTTATTGCCTTCCGTTCAACACAAACTTGTTCGTGTTTTGTGTTATACCATGTGATAACCCACAAGTATAGGGGATCGCAACAGTTTTTGAGGGTAGAGTATTCAACCCAAATTTATTGATTCGACACAAGGGGAGCCAACGAATATTCTCAAGTATTAGCAGTTGAGTTGTCAATTCAACCACACCTGGATAACTTAATATCTGCAGCAAAGTATTTAATAGCAAAGTAGTATGGAAGTACTGGTAACGGTAGCAAAAGTAATATTTTGGTTTTGTAGTGATTGTAACAGTAGCAACGGAAAAGTAAATAAGCGGAGAACAATATGTGAAAAGCTCGTAGGCATTGGATCGGTGATGGAGAATTATGCCGGATGCGATTATTCATGTAACAGTTATAACATAGGGTGACACAGAACTAGCTCCAATTCATCAATGTAATGTAGGCATGTATTCCGAATATAGTCATACGTGCTTATGGAAAAGAACTTGCATGACATCTTTTGTCCTACCCTCCCGTGGCAGCGGGGTCCTAATGGAAACTAAGGGATATTAAGGCCTCCTTTTAATAGAGTACCGGACCAAAGCATTAACACATAGTGAATACATGAACTCCTCAAACTATGGTCATCACCGGGAGTGGTCCCGATTATTGTCACTTCGGGGTTGCCGGATCATAACACATAGTAGGTGACTATAGACTTGCAAGATAGGATCAAGAACTCACATATATTCATGAAAACATAATAGGTTCAGATCTGAAATCATGGCACTCGGGCCCTAGTGACAAGCATTAAGCATAGCAAAGTCATAGCAACATCAATCTCAGAACATAGAGGATACTAGGGATCAAACCCTAACAAAACTAAATCGATTACATGATAAATCTCATCCAACCCATCACCGTCCAGCAAGCCAACGATGGAATTACTCACGCACAGCGGTGAGCATCATGAAATTGGTGATGGTTGATGATGACGATGGCGACGGATTCCCCTCTCCGGAGCCCCGAACGGACTCCAGATCAGCCCTCCCGAGAGAGATTAGGGCTTGGCGGCGGCTCCGTATCGTAAAACACGATGAATCCTTCTCTCTGATTTTTTTCTCCCCGAACATGAATATATAGAGTTGGAGTTGAGGTCGGTGGAGCACCAGGGGTCCCACGAGGCAGGGGGTGCACCTCCCACCCTCGTGGACAGGGTGTGAGCCCCCTGGACTTGATTCTTTTGCCAATATTTTTTATTATTTCCAAAAATAATCTCCGTGAAGTTTCAGGTCATTCCGAGAACTTTTGTTTCTGCACAAAGATAACACCATGGCAATTCTGCTGAAAACAGCATTAGTCCGGGTTAGTTCCATTCAAATCATGCAAGTTAGAGTCCAAATTAAGGGCAAAAGTGTTTGGAAAAGTAGATACGACAGAGACGTATCAACTCCCCCAAGCTTAAACCTTTGCTTGTCCTCAAGCAATTCAGTTGATAAACTAAAAGTGATAAAGAAAAACTTTTACAAACTCCATTTACTCTTGTTGTTGTAAATATGTAAAGCCAGCATTCAAGTTTTCAGCAAAGATTATGACTAACCACATTCACAATAACATTTAGGTCTCATGTTTACTCATATCAATGGCATAATCAACTAGCGAGCAATAATAAAAATCTCGGATGACAACACTTTCTCAAAACAATCATGATATGATATAACAAGATGGTATCTCGCTAGCCCTTTCTGAGACCGCAAAACATAAATGCAGAGCACCTTTAAAGATCAAGGACTGACTAAACATTGTAATTCATGGTAAAAGAGATCCAGTCATAGTTATACCCAATATAAATTAATAGTAATGGATGCAAATGACAGCGGTGCTCTCCAGCTGGTGCTTTTTAATAAGAGGGTGATGACTCAACATAAAAGTAAATAGATAGGCCCTTCGCAGAGGGAAGCAGGGATTTGTAGAGGTGCCAGAGCTCGGTTTTTGAAATAGAGATAAATAATATTTTGAGCGACATACTTTCATTGTCAACATAACAACCAAGAGATGGCGATATCTTCCATGCTACACACATTATAGGCGGTTCCCAAACAGAATGGTAAAGTTTATACTCCCCCTCCACCAACAAGCATGAATCCATGGCTTGCTCGAAACCACAAGTGCCTCCAACTAACAAGAGTCCCAGGGGAGTTTTGTTTGCAATTATTTTGATTTGATTTTGTTTAGAGCATGGGACTGGGCATCCCGGTGACTAGCCATTTTCTCGTGAGTGAGGAGCGGAGTCCACTCCTCTTGAGAATAACCCGCCTAGCATGGAATATACGGACAGCCCTAGTTGATACATGAGCTATTCGAGCATGCAAAACAAAATTTCATTTGAAGGTTTGGAGTTTGGCACATACAAATTTACTTGGAATGGCAGGTAGATACCGCATATAGGAAGGTATAATGGACTCATATGGAATAACTTTGGGGTTTAAGGGATTGGATGCACAAGCAGTATTCCCGCTTAGTACAAGTGAAGGCTAGAAAAAGACTGGAAAGCGACCAACTAGAGAGCGACAACAGTCATGAACATGCATTAAAATTAATAAACATTGAGTGCGAGCATGAGTAGGATATAATCCACCATGAACATAAATATCATGAAGGCTATGTTGATTTTGTTTCAACTACATGCGTGAACATGTGCCAAGTCAAGTCACTCGAATCATTCAAAGGAGGATACCACCCTATCATACCACATCACAACCATTTTAATAGCATGTTGGCACGCAAGATAAACCATTATAAACTCCTAGCTAATTAAGCATGGCATAAGCAACTATAATCTCTAATTGTCATTGCAAACATGTTTATTCATAATTGGCTGAATCAGGAACGATGAACTAATCATATTTACCAAAACAAGAGAGGTCGAGTTCATACCAGCTTTTCTTATCTCAATCAGTCCATCATATATCGTCATTATTGCCTTTCACTTGCACGACCGAACGGTGTGTATAATAATAGTAGTGCACGTGCATTGGACTAAGCTGGAATCTGCAAGAATTCAATACAAAAGAGAAGACAAGGCAATATGAGCTCTTGGTTAAATCAACAATAATGCATATAAGAGCCACTTTAACATTTTCATTATGGTCTTCTCCTCTCGACCCCCAAAGAAAAGAAAAGAAATAAAACTATTTATACGGGAAAGCTCCCAACAAGCAAAAGAAGAAGGGGAAATATTTTTGGGTTTTCTTTTTAATTATTACTACTACATCATGGAAGTAAACTAGCTAAAAGCTACTACTAATTTTTTTTGGTTTTTCTTAAAGTTTTTCAAGCACACAAGAAGAAAGCATAAAAAGGAAATAAACTAGTATGGATATTACAATGAAAAAGTATGAGCACCGACATCTAGCAATGAGTGTGTAAACATGAATGTAATGTCGGTGAGAGATACGTACTCCCCCAAGCTTAGGCTTTTGGCCTAAGTTGGTCTATTGCCACGGCTGGCCTGGCGGATATCTGAAGTTGTAACTGGGCTCGTACTGAGATGCAACGGCTATTGCATCGTGGGCTGCAGCTTGGAGGCGAGCTGCCCTCGTCCTCCTCTCATACTCATTTGCCTCCTCCCTGGTTATGACATATCTCCCCTTTGCCTGAAAGTCAAAGAGAGTAGGAGCAGGGAGGACAATATTGACGGCGTGACGCCTGTCAAAGATTAGTCGGTACTGGAGAGGCGGTTCATTCCTCTCAACAAACTGATGGTGAACCATAGCATTAAAATCTAGAAAACTAGGAGGCAATTCCATATCATAATCATGAATAGGTATTCCAAGAAAATTAGCTAGACGGGTTGCATAAATTCCGCCAAAGAAATCCCCATTAATTCTATTGTTATGCAACCTACGTGCAACAATGGCTCCCAAATTATAATGTTTATCTCCTAATACAGCACTCCCGAGAACACTGAGGCCAGGGACACACATGTGGCATGCTTCATCCTTACCATTTATGCACCTACCTATGAAGAGAGCAAAATAATGTATAGCAGAAAATGAATGCTCCCTATGGTAGCTTGAGTTAAATCTCTAGACTCCCCCACAGTTGTACTCGCAAGAAAATCTCTAAATTCAGATTTGCGAGGCTCACTAGTGCTACCCCATTGTGGAAGTTTGCAAGCAGTATTAAAATCCTCTAAGTCCATTGTATAAGAATTTTCATAAAGATCAAACAGGACAGTTTGAGAATTGCGTGATGATGAATATTTAAACCTTCCCACAAAGGAATCAGTGAGATAGTGGTACTGGCGGCACTTATCTGCCTCAAAGCTCACAAGATCAGCGTTACGCTATGCGTTAAATTCTTCCTTGATTCCTGCTCGATCCATGAAGTCCTTTGAAGGCCATTCACAAGCCCGCACTTGAGCTTCCCTTGGTGGTTCATCGTCCGCATTGCGTATTGCGGGCCTGGGCCCTTGCTTCCTTGAAGGACCACCTTGGTACATTTTCCTAAACATATTTCTTCCTCTGAAAAATTTCTGAAATTTTTAGTAACTTCAAATAAAAGTGAACCAAACTCAACAAAATTGATAGCAACTACTCCTACAAGTGCCTAGAGACTATATCATGCATTAGAACTACTTGGGACCATATAAATTTGACATGCAAGCTCAAGAACAGGGTCACCTAGGCAGCAAAAATTTGCAATGAATAAAGCACTAGAACAAAAACTAATTGGACCATTGGAGGAGTCACATATCGAAGAACAATCCCCCAAAGCAGTTTCGTGAGTGGAGCTTTGAGCAAGGAGATTGAAAATCACAGCAAAATGAGCTAGAACTCGTGCTTGAGCTGGTTGGTGATTTTTTTGGGAGGAAGAAGGAGTGTGTGGGTGCAGGAATAAGTGGAGGGGTGCCACCATGGGCCCACAAGGCAGGGGGCGCGCCCAGGGGGGTGGGCGCGCCCTGGACCCTCGTGGCCAGGTGCTTGCTCCCCCTGCTATGTTCTCAGTGCCAGATATTCTCAAATATTCCAGAAAAAATCATATTTCAATTTCGGGGCATTTAGAGAACTTTTATTTTTGGGGTATTTTTTATTGCACGGATAATTTAGAAAACGGACAAAAAATACTATTTTTGCTTTATTTATTCTAAATAACAGAAAGTAGAAGGAGGATACAGAAGGTTGTGCTTTCTAACTTCATCCATCTCACGCTCATCAAAAGGAATCAACTAACAAGGTTGATCAAGTCTTGTTAACAAACTCATTCCGAATCACATGAAACCGAAGAATTTTCGAATAGCACTAAGTTACCTCAATGGGGATATGCACATCCCCATTAATAAGAATATCATATTTCTTCTTGACAGTAGGTAGAGGAAATTCAAAACGTCCAAAAATAATCGATGGAATTTTTCCAATAGAGTTTATACTATGAACTTGAGGTTGTTTCCTCGGAAAGTGTACCGTATGCTCGTTACCATTGACATGAAAAGTGACATTGCCTTTGTTGCAATCAATAACAGCCCCTGCAGTATTCAAAAAGGGTCTTCCAAGAATAATAGACATACTATCGTCCTCGGGAATATCAAGAATAACAAAGTCCGTTAAAATAGTAACGTTTGCAACCACAACAGGCACATCCTCACAAATACCGACAGGTATAGCAGTTGATTTATCGGCCATTTGCAAAGATATTTCAGTAGGTGTCAACTTATTCAAATCAAGTCTACGATATAAAGAGAGAGGCATAACACTAACACCGGCTCCAAGATCACATAAAGCAGTTTTAACATAGTTTCTTTTAATGGAGCATGGTATAGTGGGTACTCCTGGATCTCCAAGTTTCTTTGGTATTCCACCCTTAAAAGTATAATTAGCAAGCATGGTGGAAACCTCAGATTCCGGTATATTTCTTTTATTTGTAACAATTTCTTTCATATATTTAGCATAAGGATTCATTTTGAGCATATCAGTCAAACGCATACGCAAGAAGATAGGTCTAATCATTTCAGCAAAGCGCTCAGAATCCTCATCATCCTTTTTCTTGGATGGTTTGGGAGGAAAAGGCATGGGTTTCTAAACCCAAGGTTCTCTTTCTTTACCATGTTTCCTAGCAACAAAGTCTCTCTTATCATAATGTTGATTCTTTGATTGTGGGTTATCAAGATCAACAGTAGGTTCAATTTCTACATCATTGTTATTGCTATGTTGAGCATCAACATGAACATCATCATTAACATTATCACTAGGTTCATGTTCATTACCAGATTGTGTTTCAGCATTAGAAATAGAAATATCATTGGGATTCTCAGGTCTGTCTACAACAGGTTCACTAGAAGCATGCAAAGTCCTATCATTTTTCTTTTTCTTCTTCTTAGAAGGACTAGGTGCATCTACATTAGTTCTCTAAGGATCTTACTCAATTCTCTTAGGGTGGCCCTTAGGATACAAAGGTTCCTGAGTCACTTTACCTCCTCTAGTTGCAACTCTAACAACAAAGTCATTATTCTTACTATTCAATTCATTGAGCATATCATTCTGAGCTTTAAGTACTTGTTCTACTTGAGTGGTAACCATAGAAGCATGTTTACTAATGAGTTTAAGTTCACCTTTAACTCTAGACATATAATCACTCAAGTGTTCAATCATATAAGCATTATGTTTTAATTGTCTACCAACATAAGCATTGAAGTTTTCTTGTTTGACAATAAAATTATCAAACTCTTCTAAGCATTGGCTAGCAGACTTATAACGAGGAATATCACCTTCATCAAATCTATAGAGAGAATTTACCTTTACTACCTGTGTCGAGTTATCAAGACCATGTATTTCTTCCACAGGCGGCAAATTAAGACCATGTACTACTTCAATAGGAGGTAAATTCTTAACATCTTCAGCTTTAATACCTTTTTCCTTCATAGATTTCTTTGCCTCTTGCATATCTTCAGGACTGAGAAATAGAACACCCCTTTTCTTCAGGGTTGGCTTAGGAGTTGGCTCAGGAAGTGTCCAATTATTTTCATTGGTCAACATATTATTCAATAGAATTTCAGCTTGATCAATAGTTCTTTCCCTGAAAACACAACCAGCACAACTATCCAGGTGGTCTCTGGAAGCATCGGTTAGTCCATTATAAAAGATATCAAGTATTTCATTTTTCTTGAGAGGATGACCAGGCAAAGCATTAAGTAATTGGAGAAGCCTCCCCCAAGCTTGTGGGAGACTCTCTTCTTCAATTTGCACAAAATTATATATTTCCCTTAAAGCAGCTTCTTTCTTATGAGCAGAGAAATATTTAGCAGAGAAGTAATAAATCATATCCTGGGGACTACGCACACAACCAGGATCAAGAGAATTAAACCATGTTTTAGCATCACCCTTTAATGAAAACGGAAACATTTTAAGGATATAATAGTAGCGAGTTTTCTCATCATTAGTGAATAGGGTAGCTATATCATTTAATTTAGTAAGATGTGCCACAACACTTTCAGATTCATAGCCATAGAAAGGATTAGATTCAACCCACGTAATTATATCAGGATCAATAGAGAATTCATAATCCTTATCAGTAACAAAGATAGGTGAAGTAGCATAAGTAGGATCATATTTCATTCTAGCATTCAGAGTTTTTTCTTTCGGCTTAGCTAATAATTTCTTAAGATCACTCCTATCATTGCAAGCAACAAAGTCTCTAGCAGTTTCTTCATCCATAACGTAACCCTCAGGCACAACAGGCAATTCATATTTAGGGGGAGAATCTTCATCATCACTTTCATCAATATTATCAGTCTCAATAATTTCATTCTCTCTAGCCCTAGCAAGTTGTTCATCAAGAAATTCACCAAGTGGCACAGTAGTATCAAGCATAGAAGTAGTTTCATCATAAGTATCATGCATAGCAGAAGTGGCATCATCAATAACATGCGACATATCAAAATTAATAGCAGAAGCAGGTTTAGGTGTCGCAAGCTTACTCAAAACAGAAGGTGAATCAAGTGCAGAGCTAGATGGCAGTTCCTTACCTCCCCTCGTAGTTGAGGGATAAATTTTAGTTTTCTCGTCTTTGAAGTTCTTCATAGTGACCAGCAGATATAGATCCCAAGTGACTCAAAGAATAGAGCTATGCTCCCCGGCAACGGCGCTAGAAAATAGTCTTGATAACCCACAAGTATAGGGGATCGCAACACTTTTCGAGGGTAGAGTATTCAACCCAAATTTATTGATTCGACACAAGGGGAGCCAAAGAATATTCTCAAGTATTAGCAGTTGAGTTGTCAATGCAACCACACCTGGATAACTTAATATCTGCAGCAAAGTATTTAGTAGCAAAGTAGTATGGAAGTAGCGGTAACGGTAGCAAAAGTAATATTTTTGGGTTTTGTAGTGATTGTAATAGTAGCAACGGAAAAGTAAATAAGCGGAGAACAATATGTGAAAAGCTCATAGGCATTGGATCGGTGATGGAGAATTATGCCGGATGCGATTATTCATGCAACAGTTATAACATAGGGTGACACAGAACTAGCTCCAATTCATTAATGTAATGTAGGCATGTATTCTCAATATAGTCATACGTGCTTATGGAAAAGAACTTGCATGACATCTTTTGTCCTACCCTCCCGTGGCAGCGAGGTCCTAGTGGAAACTAAGGGATATTAAGGCCTCCTTTTAATAGAGTACCGGACCAAAGCATTAACACATAGTGAATACATGAACTCCTCAAACTATGGTCATCACCGGGAGTGGTCCCGATTATTGTCACTTCGGGGTTGCCGGATCATAACACATAGTAGGTGACTATAGACTTGCAAGATAGGATCAAGAACTCACATATATTCATGAAAACATAATAGGTTCAGATCTGAAATCATGGCACTCGGGCCCTAGTGACAAGCATTAAGCATAACAAAGTCATAGCAACATCAATCTCAGAACATAGTGGATACTAGGGATCAAACCCTAACAAAACTAACTCGATTACATGATAAATCTCATCCAACCCATCACCGTCCAGCAAGCCTACGATGGAATTACTCACGCACGGCGGTGAGCATCATGAAATTGGTGATGGAGGATGGTTGATGATGACGATGGCGACGGATTCCCCTCTCCGGAGCCCCGAACGGACTCCAGATCAGCCCTCCCGAGGGAGATTAGGGCTTGGCGGCCGCTCCGTATCGTAAAACGCGATGAATCCTTCTCTTTGCTTTTTTTCTCCTCGAACACGAATATATAGAGTTGGAGTTGAGGTCGGTGGAGCACCAGGGGGCCCACGAGGCAGGGGGCGCGCCCTGGGGGGCAGGCGCGCCTCCCACCCTCGTGGACAGGGTGTGGGCCCCCTGGCCTTGATTCTTTCGCCAATATTTTTTATTATTTCCAAAAATAATCTCCGTGAAGTTTTAGGTCATTCCGAGAACTTTTGTTTCTGCACAAAGATAACACCATGGCAATTCTGCTGAAAATTGCGTCAGTCCGGGTTAGTTCCATTCAAATCATGCAAGTTAGAGTTCAAAACAAGGGCAAAAGTGTTTGGAAAAGTAGATACGACGGAGACGTATCACCGTGAGATCCTTGCTATCCAGCATTTGTTCTTCTTTACCTTGGAGTATTACCATCTTTTATGTCAAGAATGTCGTGAGAATTTCACCACCTCTTAAGGATTCTTGATATAGTAATACTTCTCGCCATCTCCATTCATATCTTGGTCCCCGTGTTGTTTCTAACCGGGATACCATCCATTTAACTATGATGTGTGAATTCAAAACTTCTAGCAACCCTATTGCTTGTAAGTTAATGAACAATAGTTACATTCTTTGTGTATTGGATATCGAATCACCCTTCTAACATTGATCTTGCTACCTAAGCCCATATTTTGGGTGCACCTTTCAATCAATGTTTAATTGTGTATGCATTCCTCGAGCATACACCATTATATCATTTGATCTGACAAATGTTATCTCCTTGTTCACATGATTGTGGAAACCCATCTTTTTGGAAATCTCGAGGAATGGTCGCTAGGTCCATCAGCCACCTCCTCATCCTCTCCTTGGTTTACTGATGAACTCTTGTTTCAGAACTCGCTTCCATAGTTCATTTCCCTAGAATCTTGCGATGTCTTCTCGTCAATTTGTGTCACACCTTTTTATTCTTAGGCATCCTGAGTCTGAGGTATCCTGATCCCAACCAGATCTGAAACTCGGTCAGATATGATGGTTGGGATATTTTCCAAGAGTCATAACATTGGTCCTTATATGACCCGGTAAGGTGATGTCATGCCTAGCACACCTGGCGGGAGGACCTGTTGTTATAGTTTCCTTTTTAACAAGGTTAACCATTCTTCCATGAGGAAATTGTAAGACTTATTCTATAAGTTGTCCTGATGAATCCTTTGTGTATCCAAGTCTGACCTTTGCTTGAAGACCATGTCAATGCTATGTTGAATCATGTCTGTGGTACTCCGATTTTCAACAAGAACATTTGAAGCCCAATGCTAAATGTTTCTTACTCAATTATCCAAACACTGTTGTATGGGTAATATCATGAAATTTCTCTCCCCTTACCTAAAGGGTTTTCTACTTTATATCTTGTCATGGATGGGAAAGATATACCCTTGACATTCGGGTATCACCACATTTTCCTTTTCATTGTTCTGATTAGTATACTAATCACTTTTCCTGTCCATTGTTTTGATTAACCTTTCTTGTAATCTGACTTAACTGAGCAGTGATAATTCCCTGCTTAGTTAAGCATGTCATTGTACCACTCTATTAGTAAGACTCTGTTAATATTGTTGATGACATTCCGGTAACCACCGATGGACGAGAACTTTGCCTATTGGTCCGCCTCGTTTCAACGAGTAGGAAAATGGTTCTGTTTGTCCCTCGCCCTTGATACCGAGGTTGTTCTCGACATAACTGATAGTCTCTTCTCTGACGTGCCTTGCTATCATGGCCATGCAAGCTGTCAGCGCCTTTTCTACTTTTAACCCACATGGTGGGACCATAACCCACAGTTCACAGGATCGAAACCTGACTCTCCTGTACACCCCCTGTTTCCAAAGTTATTCCTCACGCTTGGCTTCGTATGTAATTCACGAGCCATCTTTCGTGTGATCATCAAATCTGATATTAAACATAATACTTATTCCTGTTGCTTTGAACCCCTTTCACACCCTGTTTCACGCAACGACGATTGTCTATCCGCTTGAAACTTCTTATGGTACCTTCTTACTTTGCTCTCGATGTGTTTCAGTTGTTCAACTTGAGAGATACTCATGTGTCCATTCTTGGGATAACCCCAGATGATTTTCCCTTATAACATTCTAACGTTGTCGAGCTGCCCCTTACCTATTCGTAAGTACAATGGAGTTCCCGAAGAAAGGACGACAACTTCATCATGATGCATTGGAATAGAGAATTGAAGAAATCATCGAAAGGGATTAACTTCTTCGAGAACAGCATCCAAGACCGAGAAGATCCGTTAGAATTTCGTAACCAGACCTTTCCCCCTAAATCCACCTCTTAAATCTCGGGACGAGATTTCTTGTAGTGGAGGAGAATTGTGACGCCCCGATAATTAAGCTACAGTAACCCTATGCTAATGGTGCCTTCTCATCACAATTACTTTGCTAAACCTCACTTTGATCCTGACCCGATTCCAATTTGAGTTTAAATTAAAGTCAAATAATTAAAGTTTTCAAATGGCAAAATAAAAATGTCCGATGGGTTGCAAATATTCACTAAGTAATGAACATGTAAGGACCAACATTTAATGGATTTTTAAATTTCCCCTAGAAATATTTAAAGTGGCCAAACATCACTTATTATGCCCATTTAAATATAAATTTAATCTCAAACATTTCCGTTTAACCTCAAACGTTTTGGGCAGCACCAAAATATTGAAAAGTAATTATGAGAGAAATCTCAACATTTACTAACATCATGTAGTACCAAAACTATAGACTAAATATTGGAGAAATAAGTAGCCAGAGAAGAAAACGGAGGACCTAACCTACTGGGCCACTTGGCCCACCTAACTAAAACTGGCCCAGCCCATCCCCTTCCTCTGCTACAGGGAGGCAGGGGGATCGTGGAGGCCATCCCGCGGCCATTGCCGCCCCCAGCCACGTGCGGCCATCCGGCCCCCTCATCCCACCTACAAGACGTCCAGCCCCCCCCCCCCCCTCGCGCGCCCCCTTCTCCACAGCAGGTGCAGCCGCCACCACCGCCATGACCACGCTCGTTCCCGTGGCCGCCCTCATCCCCGCAGGCTGAGCTAGCGTAGGAACTCGCGGAGTAGATCAAGCCGAGAAGCCCCTGCTACGCCGGATCAAGGACTTCTTCCTCTTGTTGCCGCCGGTGTTCCTCGTCGAATCCGACGCTGTTGCTGCTACTAATCCAACACCGAGCTTCCTTGCGCTCCCATCGTGAGCTCCTCTTAATTTCCCTCTACCTCGCGCTCAACCCGGCGCTTCTAGCCCATTTTTCTGCCATCGCTGGAGCTTGCAACCGCTGTTGTGCGTGTCGATGTCGTTGCCACCTTCTTGAGCACGCGAACATGCCCAGGGGCATCCCTGTGATGCGGCCCGTGCCTTTAAATCGTTGTAGCGTTGACCCCGTCCATCCCATGCTCCGCCCGCTGCCGTTTACCCGCCCCGCGCTTCAGCAGCCATCGATGGGAGTTTGCCCCGTCCGCGCATGCGCTCGCCGCCCCTGCCCCGTGCCTACCTGCTGCTCGCCTGCTGCGTTGCTCCTTGCCTCGCCGCTGCTTTTGCTGCTGCCCTGCTACCACTGCTCTGCTGCTCCTTGCCGGGACGCTGTTGCTTGCGGCTGGCCATGGCCGGGTGTGCCTATGTGTGTGTGCGTGTGTATTTTCTGTGTGTGTGACCGGCCGTGACTATTCCGGCCATGTCTAATTAGTTTAGGGGTTAATTAGTAGTTAGGTTATCTACTAGCACATGACATGTGGGACTCCCCTTTGATTAAATTAGTTAGTTGTTTTATTAACACTTTGAGAATGACATGTGGACCACACATCCTGTTGACCAGTCAAATTGACCTGGTCAACCCAACCCATGGACCCACCTGTAATACACACTGGCTAGCACATCACCATGTGATAGAAGTATTTAGGTATATAATTTTGAATTGAAATAGTTTAGAAAATCCTTAAAACTTTAAAAAATCATATAAAATAAACCGTAACCCGGATTAAAATAATTTATATATGAAAGTTGCTCAGAAAGATGAGACGAATCCGAATACGCAGTCTGTTCGTCTGCCACACATTCCTAGCACAACGAACATGCAACCGTCCCCCTCCGTTTCATCTGTCCGAAAATGCCTAACACCGGGAATACTTTCCCAGATGTTTTTCCCCTTCGTCGGTATCACCTAGTACTACGTTAAGTCACCCTAGCACCACGTATTGCCGCGTCTTGCTTTGTGTTACATTTGATTGCTCTGTTATTTATTGTGTTCCCCCTCCGTTACTTCTTTCCGGCACACCCCGAGACTGCGTTGATGCCACTGTGTACAACTACATCGACGACGACCCCTCATTCTTGCCAGAGCAACTAGGCAAGCCCCCCCCCCTTGATCACCAGATATCACCTATTCCTTCTCTCTACTGCTTGCATTAGAGTAGTGTAGCATGTTACTGCTTTCGGTTAATCCTATTCTGCTGCATAGCATGTCATTGTTGCTACAACTGTTGATACCTTACCTGCAATCCTAAATGCTTAGTATAGGATGCTAGTTTACCATCAGTGGCCCTACATTCTTGTCCATCTGCCATGCTATACTATCGGGCCGTGATCACTCGGGAGGTGATCACGAGTACATACATACATACATACATACATACATACATACATGCTATACAGATGGTGACTAAAGTCGGGTCGGCTCGTAGAGTACCCGCAAGTGATTCCGATGTGGGGCTGAAAGGACAAGTGGTTCCATCCCGGGAGTGGTGGGCCTGGGTGCCCGACGGCCCCCGACTGTTACTTTGTGGCGGAGCGACAGGGCAGGTTGAGACCGCCTAGAAGAGAGGCAAGCCTGGCCCTGGTCGGCGTTCACGAATACTTCAATTAACACGCTTAACGAGATCTTGGTATTTGATCTGAGTCTGGCCACTGGCCTATGCGCACTAACCAACTACGTGGGAACAGTTATGGGCACTCGACGTCGTGGTATCAGCCGAAGCCTTCTTGATGTCAGCGACTGAGCGGCGCGCGGCGGGTTGGACCGCGTAACGCAACTTCCTTTGTAATGGAGGTTGCTAGGTCTGCTCACCGGCCGCCCACGCAACGTGCAGGTGTGCAATGGGCGATGGGCCTAGACCCCTGCGCGCATAGGATTTAGACCGGCGTGCTGACCTCTCTGTTGTGCCTAGGTGGGGCTGCGACGTGTTGATCTTCGGAGGCCGGGCATGACCCAGGAAAATGTGTCCGGCCAGAGGGATCGAGCGTGTTGGGTAATGTGGTGCACCCCTGGAGGGAAGTTTATCTATTAGAATAGCCGTGATCCTTGGTAACAGGACGACCCGGAGTTGTCCCTTGACCTTATGACAACTAGAACCGGATACTGAATAAAACACACCCTTCCAAGTGCCAGATATAACCCGGTGATCACTCTCACACAGGGCGACGAGGGGAGGATCGCCGGGTAGGATTATGCTATGCGATGATACTTGGTGAACTTACCATCTACTCTCTTCTACATGCTGCAAGATGGAGGCTGCCAGAAGCGTAGTCTTCGACAGGACTAGCTATCCCCCTCTTATTCTGGCATTCTGCAGTTCAGTCCACCGATATTGCCCCTTTACACAGATACCGATGCATATGTAGTGTAGATCCTTGCTTGCGAGTACTTTGGATGAGTACTCATGGTTGCTTTGCTCCCTCTTTTCCCCCTTTGCATCTTCTCGGTTGTCGCAACCAGATGTTGTAGTCCAGATCCCGAGGATGATTCTATGTGGAGTTCGGCTTCGAGGAGTAGTTAGGAGGTCCTAGGTAGGAGGCCTTGCCTTTTCGATCGTTGCTACTTTTGTGCTAGCCTTCTTAAGGCAAACTTATTTAACTTATGTTTGTACTCATATATTATTGCTTCCGCTGACTCTTGTGTTTTCGAGCTGATGTATTCGAGCCCTCGAGCCCCCTGGCTTGTAATATAAAGCTTGTATTATTTTAATTTATGTCTAGAGTTGTGTTGTGATATCTTCCCGTGAGTCCCTGATCTTGATCGTACATGTTTGCGTGTATGATTAGTGTACGGTCAAATCAGGAGCGTCACAGGCCGCCAACACCCCCCTATCGCCCGCCCGCGTTTCACTCAATTAGTCCAGCCAAACTCCATCGCCAGCTCCCCCTCCCCCAGATCCACAGGAGAACCCTTTCCGGCGCTGGCGTGCTCACCCCGACCATGTGCCTGCTCTTCGCCGTCAACCCTACCTCCACTGTTGTTCCCAACATGCGGCTGGCCACGCCTCGCCATGTTCGTTTGCTCGCCAGCCACCCTCGAGAATATCGATCATGTAACCCTCGCCTCTCTTGTTCTCCTGCCAGGTTTGCATTAAGAAACCTATTAGTTACTGCTCTCCATCGCTGTGAGGTATATTTCCTTGCAATCTCTCTTCCTATTCCGTTCTGTATGTTTCCAAATTGGCGATAAACTAACGGAGAGTGTATATATGTTCATTATCTACCTTCTAACTAGTACATATAAGTTGTATTTGTTCCAATAAGTTACTGCCGATTTATAGATCGCGGGCGCCCGAGTCAAACAAACTTAACAAATAAGCCGTACATTTTCTAAATTATTGCATGACATGTTTAGACAGCTTGATACCAAGTTGTTAGTTTTATGCTTATCCTCCTTTGCTAAGTTTCGCATGTGTTCTCTATAGATGCCGAGTAGCTGCGACAACACTCATGCTTCAGGTGAATCTTCATTTGATTCCGACAAACCTAGGTCTTCAGCAAATGGTGAGGGATCAAGTAATCTGGAATGGGATAGAGTTGCAGCAATTACCCTTCCGGTCAGGACACGGAGGAACGCTCCAAGGAAGCCCACACACCAGCCTAAAGGTGTATATGAAGTAACCGAGATCGATTTAAAGTCTTGGGCTCCAACTAAACTAGATAAAGCACACACGAGGTTCAAGAGTGTGTGCGGATTTGTTGCCAGGGAAAGGCTCAACATTAATCTGCTGGGGTTTCGGAAGGCTGACACAGAAACACGGCAAAACATAGTCCGGGAGATCATGGATCACTTCAACGTTCCAGAGTAGTGAAGAATGCATGTGGAACACGCTGTACTGAAGAAGGCTAGGGATGCTTGGAGAAACTAGAAGCACGTGTTGTACAAGAAGTACTTGAGTGAAGGCAAGGACCCAATCCCCGCATACCCCCAAATTACAAAGGCAGACTGGGAAGAATTCAAAAGGGTCAGGGCAACTACAGAGTTTGCTGAGAAGAGTGCCAAGCAATTGGAACTTCAGAATACGAACACACACACCCACCGTATGGGTGTGGCAGGATATTACGGCATGAAACTGATATGGGACCAGGAGGACAAAGAAGCAGTAGCGGCGGGTGGGAAACCGGCCTTTAGTGAAATCAGGGGCGAACACGCTGATACGTCTCCAACGTATCTATAATTTTTTATTGTTCCATGCTATTATATTATCCATCTTGGATGTTTTATAGGCATTTATATGCTATTTTATATTATTGGGACTAACCTATTAATCTAGAGCCCAATGCCAGTTTCTGTTTTTTCCTTGTTTTTGAGTTTCGCAGAAAAGGAATATCAAACAGAGTCCATATGACATGAAAATTTACGGTGATTTTTTATGGACCAGAAGAAGCCCCCGAAGCAAAAGAGTTGGGCCAGAAGAGTCCCGAGTCGACAAGGGTGGAGGGCATGCCGACCCCCCTAGGGCGCACCCCCTGCCTTGTCACTGACTCGAGGACCCCCTGACGTGAAACCGACGCCGAAAATTCCTATAAATCCATAAACCCCTACAAAGAAACCTAGACCGGGAGTTCCGCCGCGGCAAGCCTCTGTAGCCACAAAAAACCAATGGGGAGCCCGTTCCGGCACCCTGCCAGAGGGGGAAACCATCACCGGTGGCCATCTTTATCATCCTGGCGATCTCCATGACGAGGAGGGAGTAGTTCACCCTCGGGGCTGAGGGTATGTACCAGTAGCTATGTGTTTGATCTCTCTCTCATGTTCTTGATTTGGCACGATCTTGATGTACCGTGAGCTTTGTTATTATAGTTGGATCATATGGTGTTTCTCCCCCTCTAACTTCTTGTGATGAATTGAGTCTTGCTCTTTGTGGTTTTGTTATGTTGGATTGAATATTGGATTTGAGAACACTTGATGTATGTCTTGTGATGGGATATCTGTGGTGACAATGGGATGTTCTATTGATTCACTTGATGTATGTTTTGGCACTTAACTCGCGGATTCCCGAGGTGACATTGGGGTAATCTATGCATAGGGGTTGATGCACATTTTCGCCCGACGTTCTCCGATAGAAACTTTAGAGTGATTCTTTGTTGCACATTGAGGGATTGTTATGTGATCCAATTATGTTATCATTGTTGAGATAATTTGCACTAGTGAAAGTATGAACCCTAGGCCTTGTTTCCAAGCATTGAAATACCGTTTTCGCTCACTTTTACCACTTGCTACCTTGCTGTTTTTATATTTTCATATTACAAAAACCTGTATCTACTATCCATATTGCACTTGTATCACCATCTCTTCGCTGAACTAGTGCACCTATACAATTTACCATTGTATTGGGTGTGTTGGGGACACAAGTTACTCTTTGTTATTTGGTTGCATGGTTGTTTGAGAGAGACCATCTTCATCCTACGCCTCCCACGGATTGATAAACGTTAGGTCATCCACTTGAGGGAAATTTGCTATTGTCCTACAAAACTCTGCGCTTGGAGGCCCAACATGAGTCTATAAGAAGAAGGTTGTGTAGTAGACATCAAGCTCTTTTCTGGCGTCGCTGCTGGGGAGGTTAGTGCTTGAAGGTATATCTTTAGATCCTACAATCGAATCTTTTAGTTTCTTGTTTTATAACTAGTTTAGTCTATAAAAGAAAACTACAAAAAAATGGAATTGAGGTTGCCTCATATGCTTCATCTTCTTAATATGTTTTGTGAAAATGATGGAAAAGAAAATTGTGCTCAAGTGTTAGAAGAAGAAGTTTATAAAATGTTTGTCACTAAATATTTGAATGATGAGCATGATTGCAATGTTGTTAGTATGAATTCTTTGAATATCCATGATGCTAATGATATGCAAAGCTATAAGCTTGGGGATGCTATGTTTGATGAAGATGATATCTTTTGTCCCCAAGTTTTGATGAGAAAATTTATTATGATGATAGCATGCATCCTATTTATGATGATTATATTGATGAAAGTGGGTTTGGAAGAGTGTCAACTCTAGGTAATGATCCCACTATTTGGAGGGTGTTGAATCTTATAATATTGATAAAAGTGGATTTGGAGAGGTCATGACTTTATTTAGTGATGAATCCACTATTTCGGAAGAGGTTCCAATTGATTATGAGAACAAAGTTGCTATCTATGATAATTACTATGATGACATGTATGACGTAAAGAATAATGATAACCATGGAACTTGTCATCACGATTTTAATTTTCAATTGGATTATGCCTCACATGATAGTTATTTTGTTGAGTTTGCTCCCACTACTATTCATGAGAATAAATTTGCTTATGTGGAGAGTAATAAAATTTCTGTGCTTATGAATCATGAAAAGAATGCTTTATGTGATGGTTATATTATTGAATTCATTCATGATGCTACTAAAAATTACTATGAGAGAGGAACATATGCTTTTTCATATTGCAATAATATCAAGTTTCCTCTCTATGTGTTGAAATTTTTGAAGTTGCACTTGTTTTTCCTTCCTATGCTAGTTGATTCTTGTTCCCATAATTTGTTTGCTCACAAAATCCATATGCATAGGAAGTGGATTAGACTTAAATGTGCTAGTAATTTGCTTCATGATGCTCCCGTTATGTTTCAATTCTTATCTTTTATGTGAGCATCATTGAAATCATCGTGCCTAGCTAAAAAGGCATTAAAGAAAAGCACTTGTTGGGAGACAACTCAATATTTACCCCTACTGTTTTTGTGTGTTCACATGATTAGGCTACTGTATTAATGATGTTTTATACCTTTTGTTTCGATAAAGTGCCAAGTAAGACCTTTGGGATGGTCTATGGTGATAGTTGATTTGATCTTGCTGAAAAACAGAAACTTTTGCGCTCATTGCCAGAATTTTTTAAATCCACTAGAGCGAGGAAAAATTCTAAATTTTTGACACAAGATTGATATACAAATTGCCTCTGTTTTCCTAATTTTTCGGAATTTTTGGAGTTACAGAAGTATGGAAAGTTTCCAGATTACTACAGACTGTTATGTTTTTGACAGATTCTGTTTTCTATGTGTTGTTTGCTTATTTTGATGAATCTATGGGTAGTATCGGAGGGTATGAACATGGAGAAGTAGGAATACAGTAGATATTACACCAATGTTAATTTAGAATGATTTCACAACAGTACCTAAGTGGTGATATGCTTTATTATACTAACGGAGCTTACGAGTTTTCTGTTGAGTTTTGTGTTGTGAAGTTTTGAAGTTTTGGGTGAAGTTTCGATGGACTACGGAAAAAGGAGTGGCAAGAGCCTAAGCTTGGGGATGAACAAGGCACCCCAAGGTAATATTCAATGACAACCAAGCATCTAAGCTTGGGGATGCCCCGGATGGCATCCCCTCTTTTGTCTTCAATCCATCGGTAAATTTACTTGAGGCTATATTTTTATTCACCACATGATATGTGTTTTGTTTGGAGGGCGTCATTTTGTTTTATTAGGATTTACTTGATGTTATTTAGAGTATTGTTTTTCATCTTTTAGTTCAATAAAAAGTTCAAGTCTAGCCTTTACCATGCTTATTTTGCAAGTCTATATGTTGCTGTTTTGAAAACAGAAAGTTTTCTACCATTGTCTGAATTCTTCTGGAAAGTCAGAATGTGATAAAATCTTGAAACTTTTACAAAATGAGTAACAACAAATTTTCTACAGTTTGGTAAATTTTCAGAATTTTTGGAGTTAGGGAAGTATGATTCCTCTTGCATTCTTTACAGACTGTTCTGTTTAGACAGATTGCTGTTATGTTTGCATTGTTTGCATATCTTTGCTTGTTTAATGATTCTATTTGAGGATAGGAATTTTAAATATGCATAGGAATTTAGTATGCAATGTCAAATTATAATCTTAGTGATTTTCTACAATAGAGAATGATAAGGTTTTGCATTGATTTATACTAACTTATCTCACGAGTTCTTGTTGAGTTTGTGTGGATGAAGTTTTTAAGAATTAGGGAAACCTTGATATGAGAGTGATTAAGGAGACACAAAAGCTCAAGCGTGGGGATTCCCAAGGCATCCCTAGTTAATATTCCAAGAAGTCTCAAGCATCTAAGCTTGGGGATGCCCCGGTAGGCATCCCACCTTTCTTCTTCAACAACTATCGGTCAGTTCTAGTTGAGCCTAAGTTTTTGCTTCTTCACATGATATGTGATATCCTTGCAATGTCATTTTATTTTGTTTTGCCTGCTGTTTGAATAAATTACTTACGATCTGAAATTTTATTTATGAGAAGGAGTCTTCACATAGTTACATAATTATTCAACTACTCATTATACTTTGCTTATATCTTTTGGAGTAGTTTGTCATTTGCTCCAATGCTTCACTTATATCTTTTTAGAGCATGGTGGTGGTTTTATTTTGAAGAAATTGATGAACTCTCATGCTTCACTTATATTATTTTGAGAGTCTTTCTGAACAGCATGGTAATTTGCTTTGGTTATGAATTTAGTCCTAATATGATGGGCATCCAAGAGGGATATAATAAAAACTTCCATATAAAATGCATTGAATACTATGAGAAGTTTGATTCCTTATGATTGTTTTGAGATATGAGGATGATGATATTAGAGACATGCTAGTGAGTAATTGTGGATTGAGAAATACTTGTGTTGAAGTTTGTGATTCCCGTAGCATGCACGTATGGTGAACCGTTATGTAACGAAGTTGGAGCATGATTTATTTATTGATTGTCTTCCTTATGAGTGGCGGTCGGGGACGAGTGATGGTCTTCTCCTACCAATCTATCACCCTAGGAGCATTCGTGTAGTACTTTGCTTCGATAGATAATAGACTTTTGCAATAAGTATGTGAGTTCTTTATGACTAATGTTGAGTCCATGGATTATACGCACTCTCACCCTTCCACCATTGCTATTCTCTCTAGTACCGCGCAACTTTCACCAGTGCATTAAACCCACCATATATCCTTCCTCAAAACAGCCACCATACCTACCTATTATGGCATTTCCATAGCCATTCCGAGATATATTGCCATGCAACTTCCACCGTTCCGTTTATTATGACACGCTTCATCATTGTATATTGCTTTGCATGATCATGTAGTTGGCATAGTATTTGTGGCAAAGCCACCATTCATATTTTCTATACATGTCACTCTTGATCATTGCACATCCCGGTACACCGCCCGAGGCATTCATATAGAGTCATATTTCGTTCTAGTATCGAGTTGTAATTCTTGAGTTGTAAAGTAAAGAAAAGTGTGATGATCATCATTATTAGAGCATTGTCCCATGTGAGGAAAGGATGATGGAGACTATGATTCCCCCACAATTCGGGATGAGACTCCATACAAAAAAAGAGAAAAAAGAGGCCAAAAAAAGGAGAGAGCCAAAAAAACAAAATAAAAATAAAAAAATGAGAGAAAAAGAGAGAAGTGTCAATGCTACTATCCTTTTACCACACTTGTGCTTCAAAGTAGCACCATGATTTGCATGATAGAGAGACTCCTATATTGTCACTTTCATATACTAGTGGTAATTTTTCATTATGGAACTTGGCTTGTATATTCCAACGCTGGGCTTCCTCAAATTGCCCTAGGTCTTCATGAGCAAGCAAGTTGGATGCACACTCACTTAGTTTCTTTTTGAGCTTTCATAAGCTTATAGCTCTAGTGCATCCGTTGCATGTCAATCCCTACTCACTCACATTGATATCTATTGATGGGCATCTCCATAGCCCGTTGATATGCCTAGTTGATGTGAGACTATCTCTTCCTTTTGTCTTCTCCACAACCACCATATTCTATTCCACCTATAGTGTTATGTCCATGGCTCACGCTCATGTATTGCGTGGCAGTTGAAAAGGTTTGAGAACATCAAAAGTATGAAACAATTGCTTGGCCTGTCATCGGGGTTGTGCATGATTTGAGTATTTTGTGTAATGAAGATGGAGCATAGCCAGACTATATGATTTTGTAGGGATAACTTTCTTTGGCCATGTTAATGAGAAGACATGATTGCTTTATTAGCATGCTTGAAGTATTATTGTTTTTATGTCAATATTAAACTTCCGTTTTGAATCTTGTGGATCTGAATATTCTTGCCACAATAGAGAAGATTACATTGATAAATATGTTAGGGAGCATTCCACATCAAAAATTCTGTTTTTATCATTTACCTACTCGAGGACGAGCAGGAATTAAGCTTGGGGATGCTTGATACGTCTCCAACATATCTATAGTATTTGATTGTTCCATGCAGTTTTTGATTGTTCCATGCAATTACATTATCCATCTTGGATGTTTTATATGCATATATATGCTATTTTATATTATTTTTGGGACTAACCTATTAACCTAGAGCCCAGTGCTAGTGCTAGTTTCTGTTTTTTCCTTGTTTTCGAGTTTCGCAGAAAAGGAATATCAAACAGAGTCCAAAGGACCTGAAAATTTATGGTGATTTTTGATGGAGCAGAAGAAGCCCCCAAAGCAAAAGAGTTGGGCCAGAAGAGTCCCGAGTCAATGACAAGGGTGGAGGGCGCGCCCCCTGCCTTGTCGCTGACTCGAGGACCCCCCTGACGTGAAACCAATGCCAAAAATTCCTATAAATCCAGAAACACCCAGAAAGAAACCTAGATCGGGAGTTCCGCCGCCGCAAGCCTCTGTAGCCACGAAAAAACAATCGGGAGCCTGTTCCGACACCCTGCAGAAGGGGGAAACCATCACCGGTGGCCATCTTCATCATCCCGGCGATCTCCATGACGAGGAGGGAGTAGTTCACCCTCGGGGCTGAGGGTATGTACCCGTAGCTATGTGTTTGATCTCTCTCTCTCTCGTGTTCCTGATTTGGCACGATCTTGATGTACAGCGAGCTTTGTTATTATAGTTGGTTCATGTCGGGGAAACGACACCTATGGGATCTCGTGGATCCCTACTATGGTTGGCGGGGGTGAAGAGCTGTGCAAAGAGCAGGTCTAGCCATCAGTGCGAGGGGATTTTTACCCAGGTTCGGGCCGCAAATGATGCGTAAAACCCTAGTCCTGCTTGTCTATGTTTATCTTGTGTTCTTCAGTTCCAGGACTAGCTACTATGCGTGTCGAGTCCAAAAAGTCCCAATCCTTCCACAATACGCCTCGGGCCTCCTTTTATATGTCAAAGGGGTCGCCACAGTGGCACACAGGAGGTGGAAAGTATCTACAGTGTACAAGTTTATCGCATGACATCATAGGACAAGCGCATTTAATGCGCCGCCTACGTGCCCACTTGCTTTATCGGGGACGGCAACAGAGCTCGTCCCGTCCATCGCCGCCTCGCCTTGCTTCGACGCGCGTCCAAGCTGACGAGGCATGCAGCGATGCTGGCTGGCTGGTCGCTGTGCTGGTGTAGTGACAGGACCTTCACGAAGATCTGCATGCCACCACGCAGGTGCTTGACTAGTTGGCCTAGAAGCTGCATGCTTCCACACAGGCGCTTGCCTAGTTGGCGGGCTGGTTGCCACGTCGGAACGGCCGCGGGGCAGCGGAGCTTTGGCAGGTGCGGGCCTGGCCGCGGCCACGCAGATGCCCCCGGCAAGGGCCTTGCCAGGGCCTCGCGGCCGTCCCCGGCAAGGATATTTCCGGGGGTCTTCCTCTTCTGGTTCTTATGTAGATTCGCAAGCCTTTGGTCTTCACAAAGATCTGCATGCCACCACGCAGGCGCCCCTGAGCCTTGGTTTCGACGTTGTCGATGGTGTCAGAACTCTCAGGCTCAAGGGTGGCGGCCTTGCTGGTGTTGGGCAAGTCGTCCCGGCAAGGCTCTTGCCGGGGCTATGTAGGCCGCCCCGGCAAGGGTGTTGCCGGGGCTATGTAGGCCGCCCCGGCAAGGGTGTTGCCGGGGAAAGTCCATCTTGCCCCTTTGCTCTTCATGCCTCTGGCTTGAGTGATGTCTTGGCAGTCTCGTACCTTTCCTTCGTCTACCCCGCCAAGCACGGCCGCATGTGTCACTACAAAAAAAGACACATCCGTGACATTTTGGGCCGAACAATTTTTTTTCTGTCATACTTATGACACTTCTATGACGATAATTGTGACAAAACCTGGTATCATCATAGATGTGGTGGGCCCCTACTTCTATGACAAAAAATCATGACACAAAATGGGCTTTTCGTCCTGGGCGGGCTGGAGATGCAGCTGCATGACATTCTTTGGGCCGTCCATGACGGAAAAACCGTGGTAGAAGCGAGGGCGAGGAAAATATCGGGGAGTTCCCGGTTCGGTGGGTGGTCGCGGGCCGAGCGATGCGCGTTTCTCTCGTACGTACGCACGTGTGTGTGAGGTTTTGGGCTCTAACTGAACCCAAGCGAGGAGTTGGGCTCTAACTGAACCCGAGCGATTGCACTGCAGGCTACGCGTTACTGAACCCGAGCGATCAATCGATACCTTGCTGTTAACTAAACCCGAGTGATTCCTTCGCTACTGCTGCTAACTGAAGCCGGTCGATGTTGCCTCTGGATGAACAGTGAGCGTTGTTGGGGGGGTGGATGAACAGTTCCCGGTGGGGGTTGGATGAACAGGACCCCGTGGTAGTAGAGGCCGTTGCCGCTGGATGAACAGTACCCCGATCGATCGAGCCGGTGGAGGGGTGGATGAACAGGACCCCGTGGAGGGCTGGATGAACAGGATGACCCCGTGGATGGCTGGTTGAACAGTAGTCGGTGGTGGGCTGGATGAACAGTAGCCCGTGGAGGGGTGGTTGAACAGGACCCCGTGGAGAGGTCTGGTTGAACAGTAGCCGGTGAAGGAGCACGCGGTGGAGGCTAGATGAACAGGAGCCCGTGGATGAATAGTCGCAGGTGGAGGCTGGAGGAGGTCGACGGTGGATGAACAGTAGCCCGTGGAGGCTAGAGGAGGTCGACGATGGAGATGAACAGTATCCTGTGGAGTCCCGTTTTGCGGTACGCCACACCCCTCCCAATGAACAGGACCCCCGTTTCGACTGTAGCGCTCCAACACAAGTCTGTTTCCTCCGTTTTGCGGTACGCCACACCCCTCCCGATCAACAGGACTCCGTTTCGACCGTAGGAGGCCCGTTTCCTCCATTTTGCGGTACGCCAGACCCCTCCCGATGAAAAGGATCCCGTTTCGACCGTGTCCGGTCAAACACAAGGCCGTTTCCTCCGTTCTGCGGTACGCCAGGCCTCGTTTCCATCGGCTGTTCCATCCAAGCTGGTTGGCTCCCGATGAACAGCACGCGTTCCATTGCCTCCCGATGAACACTACGCATTCCGTTGTCTCCCCATGAACACGACGATGATGCAGTTTCTCCGTTCCGACCCAACCATGTACACGAGCCCTGGCCGTACGTATGCGCGAGTGGGTGTTCGAGACCCCGCCCGTATGGACGTACGTGGCCGTATTTACTTTCTTGCACCCTGGCCGATGTACGTACGTGTACATGCTATGTGCGCGCCTCTACTAAGACACGTGCGCGCCTCTACTACAACACGTGCCCTTCCTTACACGGCCACGGTTCATCGCTGCAGCCTGCAGACAGACCGATCGTATGTACGCACACGTTCGCGACCAGAATGACAACGCTACGTACGCCTTGACCAGGTGGGTCCCGACTGTCAGGCACTTCCTTGCGTGCGAAGATGGAGACTATCTCTTCCTTTTGTCTTCTCCACAACCACCATATTCTATTCCACCTATAGTGCTATGTCCATGGCTCACGCTCATGTATTGCGTGGAAGTTAAAAGGTTTGAGAACATCAAAAGTATGAAACAATTACTTGGCTTGTCATCGGGGTTGTGCATGATTTGAGTATTTTGTGTAATGAAGATGGAGCATAGCCAGACTATATGATTTTGTAGGGATAACTTTCTTTGGCCATATTATTTTGAGAAGACATGATTGCTTTATTAGCATGCTTGAAGTATTATTGTTTCTATGTCAATATTAAACTTTCATTTTGAATCTTGTGGATCTGAATATTCTTGCCACAATAGAGAAGATTACATTGATAAATATGTTAGGGAGTATTCCACATCAAAAATTCTGTTTTTATCATTTACCTACTCGAGGACAAGCAAGAATTAAGCTTGGGGATGCTTGATACATCTCCAACGTATCTATAGTTTTTGATTGTTCCATGCTATTATATTATCCATCTTGGATGTTTTATATGCATATATATGCTATTTTATATTATTTTTGGGACTAACCTATTAACCTGGAGCCTAGTGCTAGTTTCTGTTTTTTCCTTGTTTTCGAGTTTCACAGAAAAGGATTATCAAACAGAGTCCAAACGACCTAAAAATTTACGGTGATGTTTTATGGACCAGAAGAAGCCCCCAAAGCAAAAGAGTTGGGCCAGAAGAGTCCTGAGTCAATGACAAGGGTGGAGGGTGTGCCCGCCCCCCTAGGGTGCGCCCCCTGCCTTGTCGCTGACTCGAGGATCCCCCTGACGTGAAACCGATGCCAAAAATTCCTATAAATCCATAAACCCCTAGAAACAAACCTTGATCGGGAGTTCCGCCGCCGCAAGCCTCTGTAGCCACGAAAAAACAATCGGGAGCCCGTTCCGACACCCTGCAAAAGGGGGAAACCATCACCGGTGGCCATCTTCATCATCCCGGCGATCTCCATGACGAGAAGGGAGTAGTTCACCCTCGGGGCTGAGGGTATGTACCAGTAGCTATGTGTTTGATCTCTCTCTCTCTCTCTCGTGTTCTTGATTTGGCATGATCTTGATGTACAGCGAGCTTTGTTATTATAGTTGGTTCATGTCGGGGAAACGACACCTATGGGATCCCGTGGACCCCTACTACAGTTGGCGGGGGTGATGAGTTGTGCAAAGTGCAGGTCTAGCGATCAGCGCGAGGGGATTTTTACCCAGGTTCGGGCTGCAAATGATGCGTAAAACCCTAGCCCTGCTTGTTTGTGTTTATCTTGTGTTCTTCAGTTCTAGGACTAGCTACTATGCGTGTCCAGTCCAAAAAGTCCCAATCCTTCCACAATACACCTCGGGCCTCCTTTTATATGTCAAAGGGGTCGCCATAGTGGCACACAGGAGGTGTAAAGTATCTACAGTGTACAAGTTTATCGCCTGACATCGTAGGACAAGCACATTTAATGCACTGCCTACGTGCCCTCTTGCTTTATCGGGGACGGCAACAAAGCTCGTCCCGTCCGTCGCCGCCTCGCCTTGCTTCGACGCTCATCCAAGCTGACGAGGCATGCAGCGATGCTGGCTGGCTGGTCGCTATGCTGGTGCAGTGACAGGACCTTCACGAAGATCTGCATGCCACCACGCAGGTGCTTGACTAGTTGGCCTAGAACTTGCATGCTGCCACGCAGGCGCTTGCCTAGTTGGCGGGCTGGTTGCCGCGTTGGAACGGCCGCGGGGCAGCGGAGCTTTGGCAGGTGCGGGCCTGGCCGCGGCCACGCAGATGCCCCTGGCAAGGGTCTTGCCAGGGCCTCGCGGCCATCCCCGGCAAGGATATTGTCGGGGGTCTTCGTCTTCTGGTTCTTATGTAGATTCGCAGGCCTTTGGTCTTCACAAAGATCTGCATGCCACCACGCAGGCGCCCCTGAGCCTTGGTTTCGACGTTGTCGATGGTGTCAGAACTCTCATGCTCAAGGGTGGCGGCCTTGCTGGTGTTGGGCAAGTCGTCCCGGCAAGGCTCTTGCCGGGGCTATGTAGGCCTCCCTAGCAAGGGTGTCGCCGGGGGAAGTCCATCTTCCCTTTGCTCTTCATGCCTCTGGCTTGAATGCTGTCTTGGCAGTCTCGTACCTTTCCTTCCTCTGACCCGCCAAGCACGTCCGCAGGTGTCACTACAAAAAAAGACACATCCGTGACATTTTGGGCCGAACGAATTTTTTTCTGTCATACTTATGACACTTCTATGACGATAATTGTGACAAAACCTGGTATCATCATAGATGTGGTGGGCTCCTACTTCTATGACAAAAAATCATGACAGAAAATGGGCTTTTCGTCCTGTGCGAGCCGGAGACGCAACTGCATGACATTCTTTGGGCCGTCCATGACGGAAAAAAACGTGGTAGAAGCGAGGGCGAGGAAAATATCAGGGAGTTCCCGGTTACGGTGGGTGGTCGCGGGCCGAGCAATGCGCGTTTCTCTCGTACGTACGCACGTGCGTGCGAGGCGTTGGGCTCTAACTGTACCCGAGCGAGGCGTTGGGCTCTAACTGAACCCGAGCGATTGCACTGCACGCTACCCATTACTGAACCCGAGCGATTGATCGATCCCTTGTTGTTAACTGAACCCGAGTGATTCCTTCGCTACTGCTGCTAACTGAAGCCGATCGATGCTGCCTCTGGATGAACAGTGAGCGTTGTTAGGGGGGTTGGATGAACAGTTCCCGGTGGGGGTTGAATGAACAGGACCCCCGTGGTAGTAGAGGCCGTTGCCGCTGGATGAACAGTACCCCGATCGATCGAGCCGGTGGAGGGGTGGATGAACAGGACCCCGTGGAGGGCTGGATGAACAGGACGACCCCGTGGAGGGCTGGTTGAATAGTAGCCGGTGGAGGGCTGGATGAACAGTAACCCGTGGAGGGGTGGTTGAACAGGACCCCGTGGAGAGGGCTGGTTGAACAGTAGCCGGTGGAGGAGCGCGCGGTGGAGGCTGGATGAACAGGAGCCCGTGGAGGGGTGGTTGAACAGGACCCCGTGGAGAGGGCTGGTTGAACAGTAGCCGGTGGAGGAGCGCGGTGGAGGCTGGATGAACAGGAGCCCGTGGATGAACAGTCGCAGGTGAAGGCTGAGGAGGTCGACGGTGGATGAACAGTAGCCCGTGGAGGCTGGAGGAGGTCGACGATGAAGATGAACAGTATCGTGTGGAGTCCCGTTTTGCGGTACGCCACACCCCTCCCGATGAACAGAACCCCCGTTTCGACCGTAGCGCTCCAACACAAGTCTGTTTCCTCCGTTTTGCGGTACGCCACACCCCTCCTGATCAACAGGACTCCGTTTCGACCGTAGGAGGCCCGTTTCCTCCATTTTGCGGTACGCCAGACCCCTCCCGATGAACAGGATTCCGTTTCGACCGTGGCCGGTCAAACACAAGGCCGTTTTCCTCCGTTCTGCGGTACGCCAGGCCTCGTTTCCATCGGCTGTTCCATCCAAGCCGGTTGGCTCCCGATGAACAGCACGTGTTCCATTGCCTTCCGATGAACACGACGCATTCCTTTGCCTCCCCATGAACACGACGATGACGCAGTTTCTCCGTTCTGACCCAACCATGTACACGGGCCCTGGCCGTACGTATGCGCGAGTAGGCGTTTGAGACCCCGTCCGAATGGACGTACGTGGCCATATTTACTTTCTTGCACCCTGGCCGCTGTACGTAAGTGTACATGCTACGTGCGCGCCTCTACTAAGACACGTGCGCGCTTCTACTATGACACGTGCCCTTCCTTACACAGCCACGGTTCATCGCTGCAGCCTGCAGACAGACCGATCGTATGTACGTACACGTTCGCGACGAGAATGACATTGCTACGTACGCTTCGACCAGGTGGGTCCCGACTGTCAAGCACTTCCTTGCGTGCGAAGATGTAGCTGGTGGGTCTCAGCAGTCAGGGGGCGAATCATTTTTTTGCCTGTAATATGGACGCACTTCCTTGCGTGCGAAGATGTAGCTGGTGGGTCCCAGCTGTCAGGGGTAAATGTTTTTTTCACGAAATACGATGGCTCGTCCGGTGGGTCCCTGCTGTCGGGTGAAGGAATCATTGTTTTGCGCGTAATAAGGAGGCATTTCCTTGTGTGCGGCCGTGGACCCAGCTGTCAGCCTCTCCACGTACAGTCCACGTCTGATGGATGTCGTTCATTGACCATGTTGACCACGCCACGCCGAGAGCACCAGGGCGGTGGGAGACGGCGAGGCCTAGGAAGGGAACGACACGGAGCCGGGGAAGACGCGGCAATGGATGCCCACACGCGATGGGAATACGAGGGTTTACTGGTCCGGCCGCCGTCGCCGGAAAATAACAGGAGGTGTGGGTGAGTAGAGGAATGGTCTGGCCAGCAATGAGTAGGGTGGGGCAGTGCGGTCTGTGCGGCAGCACAGCCGGCCACGGGAGGCGGGAGCAGGCAGTCCCACCGGTGCTGGTTTGGGCGGCTGGAGCAAGAAGACCAGAGGTTGAAGAAGCACTACGGCCGTTGGATGGACATCGTACGGTCTCTGCAGCTAGAATCGTTTATATTGACTAAGTTGACAAAACCCTTACGCGTCAACTTAGTAGGCCCACAGGTCAGCCTCCGAAACAGTGAGCCCCAGATGTCAGGGGGAGGAATCATTTTTGGGCGGCTGAAGCTAGAATATCCGAGATTGAAGAAGAAGCACGACATCCGTTGGATGGACATCCAACGGCCACTGCTGCTAGAACCGTGTGTTGACTATAAATTGACAAAGCCTTGCATACGCGTCAACTTACTTTTTTTAGGGGACACGTCAACTTAGTAGGCCCACAAGTGTGTGGCAGAGAACTTATAGCCCATTTGCGGTTTGTAAGAATGTACAATCCATTTTAAATTCTAATGGAATTTATTACATCTCATTTATAGTTTGTTAAAAGTACAACCCATTTTCTAGCTAGGACAACGATTAATAATTTCAACCAACCGTTCAAAACAGAATTCAATAAAAAAATTCCACATTTTGATGGGATCCGAAATATTTTTATCCCGAAATTTCTAGTCAGATTAAATACAACTAGCGGGTGCGCCCGCGTATTTGCGCGGCTAGATTTTGATAGATTTATTCACTGTACCCTCTATGCATTTTCGTTTAGCTTTGTATATGGTTCTTTGTATCTCCATCTATTCTTCGTTCCTTTTCCATTTATTTTTTCCATTGATGTCATTTGACTACATTGCTATAATCAATCAGAGGAATACTAAAAGATCTATCCTTGTAATGAATTCAAAAAAAACTTTTCTACATATTTTTATTTAGTATATATGGATGATTGGTTTACAACTTTCCATTTATTTTTATTTTTTTGAATTTTTATCAACTCAAATTTCCATTTGGTTTATTGTATATTGTACATAATAATATACTCAGGACATATTCATAATATTATTTTACTTCGCGTGATTGAAGTTACTACACTTTTTTCATGTATTCGCTGAACCATTATTTTTTTCTCACTTATTTACCAAATGTATGATTTATATCCGAATTTGCTAGTATATGTGCATTTGGATGGGTGGATTTGTGTGTATATTTCAGTGAAAAAAGAAACGTTTGTGTACATATTTTTTATAAAATTTATTTATCTAGATGAATTTATGAAATTAGGTAATTTCAATTGAAATTTAGAAAATTGGATTAATAATGTTCGTCGTATCAAGCCTACACCGGCCGTTCGGTATTGATATAGGCCAATCAGATTACTTTGGATAACCACGGTGTTTTTTATGGACTTGGTCAAACTTGTTTAAGTTTGAATCAGGGCAAACCTAGATCTTCAAAAAAAATTGGATCGGAAGGAATATATAGATGCATGTGCCTGTTTATTACTCAAGTTGATGTGATGACTATATAAGTTTGTTTGCAGTTGCAGGTCATGACATTATTGGAAGATTGCTTTGACGGTACTAATTTTTGTGAAGGAAACATACATGCTTCATTGGAGAGTTACAGCAAGACGGTTGATTAGAGTAGATTTGAGTGATTATGTCACAGTATATATATTTTTTTCACAGTATATGATTGTTTATTCGCTAAAAAAGGTATATGATGGGCTATATTTCTGTGCGAAACAGTGTCGTACTCGTTGATGTGCTTCACATGCAACGTTTTTCTCAACTGTGACTAACAGTTTTGATGTAGTGTTGAACGGGGTGATTATCTAAGCTATATATAATATAGCATAATAGGATCCGAATTGCATATCACGTTGATGCCGAGTTGAAATCGAATTCATATTGAGTAAGGTATTATGAAAAGAAATCTGAACCCAACTATTTTTTTGAGAATCAAATCTGAACGCATCTATTGAGTAAGGTATACACCGAGCAGTCGTCATGCAGGCCCATTGAGGATCATTTTTCTGAACAGGTTACCCACGTGTAACACACTCGTATTTTCCTCACTGCCTCAGTTGATCCCCTTTCTGTCTCTCTTCTCTCGGCTCATAGACTTCCCCCAAATGGGATGTTGACTGGTCTCCTCGTCGGCGAAGTTCAATCTCGTCGCTGGCGACCACAGAATGGATCCACGATGAACCTCCGCTCCTCTTCTTGGTTTTAGTTCATCTGATTATGCATCCTCTGGTCAAGGCTTCAAACCCTAGCCACTGTGGTCTGGATCGAGGCGGATTGGAGTTGCAGCACGGACTGCTCGGCGCAGTGGTTCTCTCAGGCGGAGTAGGATACAGGTATGAATCCCTCCGTATCTTCTCAGCAGTTTATCCACTCTCCTCTTTTCCAAGCTTTATATGAGCAGCATGGGCGGGCTGCTGTTATTGTGTTGACCTTCTCATGGCTTGTTCGATTCCTACCAAATGTTAGTGTTCATGATAAACATCATTCCTAATGCAGATTATGTCTTATATTTCATAAACATCACTATAAAATAGATTTATTTATTTGTTGTCGCCATGTCCTAGCAAGAAGACTTTTAACTTGTTGATTATAATTTTGTTCATATGTGTCAGTCTGAAAAGGCTGCATGAGATATTGATGTTTTACTTCCGCAAAGAAAACAATATATTTGTTTCGCCTACTTTTATCTTCTGTCTTACCACTTGTATTCTTCCTTACGGTGCCACGAATAATGGATTTTCCTTTGGCATGGCCGACGACAAACTCTTCATCTTCAGGCCTTTGTAATCGTTATTGCAGCCGGACTTCTACCACTGTAAGTGCTATTGATCTGCGTCCTTTGTAATCCAAATCAGCTCTTGTACTGTTCCTCATATTTTTATATTACTTGTACTACTGGAACTTTTCTAAAAATCAATGCGATAGAAGAATTGTCACCAAGACATAAAACTCAAGAAAGTGTATGTGTGAATGTATTTCAAATAATTACAAGATGACATGCTTTTCATAGTGCTAATGTCTCGTCCTTATACTGGTAGATACTATGAATAAAGCATTCTATTTTCCCCTTCTATTGGTAGATATATAAATATAGCATTCATTTTTTTCTGGAGTAACGATATAGTGCTATAACTTTCAATCTTACAATATAATTACTATCCTTTTTGTATAACTTGGTAATACAAATAGGTTGCCTCAATATCTATTTGATAAGATCCCCAATTTTCTAGATAACTTTCTCGTTCTCCTAGGCTTTGCTTCCCATACTTCATCATCATCTTCAAGCCTTGTGTTTTTTTACTATTGCTACAAAAGATTTCTTGTTTCCACGGACATTTTTTTTCCTTTCGTTCTGACAAACTTGTCTTGGTGCATTCATCCTCTGAGTCATCTGATACTACATCAGATCTCAGTCTCCTCTTCTTGTCACTGCGTAGTTCATGTGACGATGATGGTATTTTTTCCCTGGCGCCCATCTTTCATTATTGAAGTTCCATTACTATTGACTGGTTCCACTTTAACAGGAACCAATTCACATGATAATTTTGTAGCTGAAACTTTATTGTTCTGTGACTGCAAAATAAATAAATATTTTCAAAATTAGACAAATATTTAAAATTTAGAAGTGTGTATTGTGAAAAAACAAACCACCTTTTTGTCAAGCATGTTCTGCTTCTTCATTTCATGTTTTAACACGGTGCCCACTTCATCATCCATCAATTCCTGTGTAAGATGTATAGTTAGAGAATTATAAACGTGATACTTTGTTTTTCAAGGAAAACAACTTTACCTCCTCGTCTTTATCATTCAAGTAGAGTTTCTCGAGCCGATCATCAGGCACAAATGTTCTATTAACTAATTTTGTGTGCCAAAGCTGATGTTACTATCATTGAGCTTGAATCAAAAAATAAGTCTTTTTCCACAGGCTTCATCTGCGTGAGCAATCCAACAACATCTGTATATTTGGAGATTAATTACATGGCTGATAGAAATATTAATAGTTGAAAGTCATAGGTACAACTATAACATACCTGCGCATTGTATATCTTTTTCTGCCCGTTCTTGTAGTGTCTCCTTGGTTGTGAAACTGAAGTAAAAATCTGGGAAAACCTCTGCAGATCCTTTAACCTCCTTTACCTTTGTGTTGTATGCAAAAAATATTTTATTTTCATTGCTCGTTGGACGACACTTCATAGATTCCACAACCTTCAAATTGTTGAAAGCGTAAATAGACTGCTCTTTAATTTTTGATCTAAAAGTGTCTATTAGGTTCTTCCAGGTAAAAGCATGAATTGTTTGGCCCTGTGAAAACAATGGGATATACTTAACAATTGTTGCTGAAACAGATAGAACAATGTGCGGTTACTTATATATAGAAAGAACATACCTCTTCATCCATCAAAATCATATCTAGGCTGATTAGTTCATCGGTTGTAGGATTGATCGATTCCCACATAATCATTACTTTCACTTGTATGTTCCAGTTTCCCCCCCTTGTTCTTAAGTCACTCAACTTCTTGTACGCCATAATGCTCCTCCTTTAGAAGGAATAGAAAAATAGTTCACAATTGACAAAGTAACTACAAAAAAAATATTCGGAATAAATGAGTTTATACTAAATAATAATTACCAAACTCTCTGATTCAGGTGAGAAGTTGGTCGGCAAGACTGCATTGGACGTCAAGTTGTACATTGATGGTGTGTCTTCGTCAGGAGTTGAGTTGCATGTCCGGCCGTCGTCTTTATCATTCAAGTAGAGTTTCTCGAGCCAATCATCAGGCACAAATGTTCTATTAACTAATTTTGTGTGCCAAAGCTGATGTTACTATCATTGAGCTTGAATCAAAAAATAAGTCTTTTTCCACAGGCTTCATCTGCGTGAGCAATCCAACGACATCTGTATATTTGGAGATTAATTACATGGCTGATACAAATATTAATAGTTCAAAGCCATAGGTACAACTATAACATACCTGCGCATTGTATATATTTTTCTGCGCGTTCTTGTAGTGTTTCCTTGGTTGTGAAACTGAAGTAAAAATCTGGGGAAACCTCTGCGGATCCTTTAACCTCCTTTACCTTTGTGTTGTATGCAAAAAATATTTATTTTCATTGCTCGTTGGACGACACTTTGTAGATTCCACAACCTTCAAATTGTTGAAAGCGTAAATAGACTGCTCTTTAATTTTTGATCTAAAAGTGTCTATTAGGTTCTTCCAGGTAAAAGCATGAATTGTTTGGCCCTGTGAAAACAATGGGATATACTTAACAATTGTTGCTGAAACAGATAGAACAATGTGCGGTTACTTATATATAGAAAGAACATACCTCTTCATCCATCAAAATCATATCTAGGCTGATTAGTTCATCGGTTGTAGGATTGATCGATTCCCACATAATCATTACTTTCACTTGTGCGTTCTAGTTTCCCCCCTTGTTCTTAAGTCACTCAACTTCTTGTACGCCATAATGCTCCTCCTTCAGAAGGAACAGAAAAATAGTTCACAATTGACAAAGTAACTACAAAAAAAATATTCGGAATAAATGAGTTTATACTAAATAATAATTACCAAACTCTCTGATTCATGTGAGAAGTTGGTCGGCAAGACTGCATTGGACGTCAAGTTGTACATTGATGGTGTGTCTTCGTCAGGAGTTGAGTTGCATGTCCGGCCGTCGTTCCAATTTACTTCGGCTCCTGCAGAATTTGATAATCTCCTTGGCGTGATGTGCATTGGGTGGCTTGGGTTTGGTGGCATGATATGCTTTGGCTGGCTGGGGAGGGCTTGTATATATATATGTGTATATATATGTATATATAGAAAGTCTATTAAGGACCCAGGATGAAGAATAAGAAGTAATTCTTCAACCCAGTCATCCGACCGAGCAACAGTGTGGCTTAACGACTCCTCAACCGATAAAAATATTATTCCACGTCTACCGCCGTAAATTTACCTTGCTTACGTTGATGCGACGGTTGACTGGTCCTTTGGAGCTAGCCCACGCTACGTCTCCACCCGTACCCATGTCTTTTCTAATCAGGTGCGAGCGGTTCACGTTCCTCTCTCCGCCCCTCCTCGCTGGCGATTGCGGTTTGCGGAGGCGGCGGCAGCCATGTCGATGGCGCCGGAGGGACAATCTTGAAGCAAGGGCTACCCCTCTCTCTCCTGCGTGGATTATCCCCCCTTTCCCTCTTCATGCGGTAGCGACCAGGAGGCGAACTGGGCTGTGCATCGATTTGGTGCGAGCTTGGCGGCGGCAACGATCTTTTCCGGCGTCCCTCTCCATCGTCAGCGGTCTTCTCGTTGGTAACACCACCCTCTTCCTCTTCCATTCCCTTTTCTCCATGAATTTCTTAATTTTTAGGGTTAGGGTTCTGGATTTTTGAGGAGCAGGGTAAAGAAAGGGTAAAAAGACCAAGAAATTAAGGAGATGAAAGAGAAGAGATGAGCTTGCATACTGAAGGGGGTGATGGAGAAAACCTTAGCTCGTCAGTGGGATCAAATCAAGGAGGTGGGGATCACGCAGGAGGAGAAGCTGCGGAGGAGGAACAACACCAGAGTATCTTCTTAGATCCAGCCAAACGTGATAGCCCTGTTTCTTGTCTATCTTCTCTGTTTTAGATGAACTGTTATTCCTTATCTCTTCTTTAGAGCTCCACTGCTAAAAAAAAATAGAACCAGTTCCGGCCATTTTCACTTGGAATGGATTTGGGATGCTGCTACTGTATTTAGGATGGTATCCCATCATTCTGAATCTGCTTCAGAACTGAACACTAGTGACGCTTCAGAACTTTCTGTAGGTGCAGACCTGAAGACTAGTGAGACACAGTAGCAACTAGCGAAAATGACAAGTGCAGAATTTTGTTTTCCTTTTACAATTCATCGTACATTTTGTAGCTCTTTGTCACCTCTGTGAAAGCACTGCATACGCCTTCAGTACACTAACCTTTCTCAGGTTTGCTTCTCACATTTTTACAATGTGCTTAAGGAGAATGATGAATGGTTAAGCACCTATTTATTTCTAGTTTTGATTTGTTGATGCACACTCAGCACAAGAATAAAACTGTACATGCTCCAATTTTACGTTGATGTAAACAAGCGATGCAATCTACTCCCTCCGTTCCCAAATGTAAGTCTTTTAAGATACTCCAACAAGTGACTATATACGGAGCAAAATGAGCGAATATGCACTCTAAAATATGTCTACATACATCCGTATCTTATAGTCTATTTGAAATGTCTAAAAAGACTTACATTTAGGAACGGAGGGAGTACGTTGCATGCAAGTTTGGAAAATGTATTAGTTGGACATGCTCCTATTTTTTGTTGGCCCTATATCTCTTATCTTTGTCTCTCAGAATTCTTACAAACAGGATTAGGACCTCTCAGTGTATTAGTTTAACTGTTGAGGGTCCCAATCCTGTTTCTATTTTGGTTCGTCTTGTTTTAGCTCCTACTGACCTTGTTCATGGATACAACAACCGAGAAGCGCAAGATGATTTTGCAAGTTTTGGTTCAGTTGACACTTAAGTGTTTTTGTTACAGATTTGTAGCTCCTCTTTCTTTTAATCTTCTTTCTAAAAAGTAACTCCACTGATTAGTAGGATCAATAACAAACATAATAAAGTTGCCACACTTGCATTCTTGGAAGATCCATTGAAGGAACATGGCAAATCTCACCAATTGATGTTTGTTTTAAAGAAAAATAGCTCGACACCATCACATTTGCATGGGCATGTCTAGGTTTTTCCTCTCAAGGAAACGCACTCATTCTCTTCTGAGTTTGAGTTTAATCTGTACTGTACTATTTCCATTAGCACTATGCATTTCAGTTTTGGACACTCTAATGGCAACATTAGGTATGCTTAGCAAAACTAATCATTCTGGGATCAACACATCATATGACGATACATGGGCTTTAGTTACCTCATAGAACTGTGTACATGTTTATTGATCCAAAAAAGATGTCTTGTAAAACGTGATCTTGATGATGGCATTACCCTTTACTCTACCTTCGCACAATATGTCCATGTATATTTAATGCGATCTTTCACTATAGAACAATAGTAGTTGTTGTAAGTTTTTCCTAAAGTTTCTGCCAAAATCATCATGTTAGAGCCACTGGTTTCTGGAAACTGTAATGGGGAAGAACCCATTTATCAATTTCAGAACCAGGATTTTTGGGTTGCATATTTTATAATGTGTTCGATTGTTTGGAACTAGTGGAATAAAATTGCATAGCAATATTAAATTTTACATGTCCTGTGTTGCCTCGTTGACCTCTAGTTAGGTAGCAGTTCTATGTTGGTATTGAGCTGGTCAACAGAAAGTGCATAGGCGTCCTGCGGCATCTACCACAACGCAAGCATAGCTGCGACCTTGGTATCTAGCCTCTTGCAAATTTTCTTAAGCTTGTAGTTTGGGTTCTTGCAATTTTTCTCCAGCTTGTAGTTTGGGTGGATGCTAGGTGTTAATTTTGTTGGCATGTTCTTCTACTGTTTCGTCATTCTCATGGAGGAACAAATATCCAATGTCAAAAGGAAGGTATTTGTTTCCAACTAGCGTTGTTTCTTGATGTGGTTTATATCAATTGAAGCGCGGTTCATTCTCTAGTTCAGTTTTTGTTTTTGGAGTGATCCACGTGAGGCCGCACCATATAACTAAGCTCTAGTTATTGTCATCAATCATGATGAACTCCATGGAAACATAATGTTTTCTCCTCTTTGCAGAATTCCCCTAGTGTGTATCGACTTTAGGGCTATTGTGTAATGGACTTGTGTAATTGCCTTATGAAAGTCACTGCTTGAATTTGCCTTGCATTTTTTGTAAGGTATGGAAGAAAGTTTTTTTGGTAGAATGTACATGATGAGCAATTCTGGTTCATCGGTTGCACCATATGCAAATACGCATGTATTTTTTTAGCTGACCTTATCTCACTTGATCCACGTTTTGTGATTTTATCAGGAAAATGGCAAATAGTGAATCTGCTATAATCAAGGAAGGAAGAAGCTGTTTGTAAGCGACTTGGAGACTAAGTATCTTGAGACACTCAACATGTGCTAGTTTTAGTTATATAGTACCAATGCATGGGAGATATACTAGTTGATAGTCATTACGTTGCACGAATCTGTAGAAAACAGTTTTATATTGCAAACTTTTATGGGCACACGAGGCCATGTGAGAAGTTCTTATGCCGTCTGATTTTGGTCTTGCTGATTATTCTTATTTCGTGTGATTTTACAATAAGCTATAGTGATGCATATTTCATTTTTTTTCTTGTCCTGACGTGTGAAATACAGGTTTTATAAATAAATAAACGACAGTTTGCTTACATTCATCTCTACAACAACGGGTTCAGATCCTCTGCAGTACCATATGGTGCTGTAGTGTGGATGACATGTGGGGCCAGGTCCCACATGGCGTATGTGTCAAGAATTTTACGTGGGAAATGTCACCTCTCGGTATACTTGTTACTTCAGTTTCATGGTCATTGGCTCAAGGAGGCAAAAAGAAAAAAAGAAATCTGTACGTAATCTGGTGTCACGTCGGTGTGTCGTAATATTACATTACCTTGTCTAGTTTGCTGGTGGTTGGATCATGAAGGCAAACCATAATCTTACCTCGTCTAGTTTGCTGGTCGTTGGCTCACGAAGGCAAACCATACCACCCAGGTCCAATTTTCTTACAGCAAGGATGGTTTGGACGCTGAAAGGGCTGGGGTGAACACCCTGGGTGACGAATAGCGCTATATATATTGAAAAGGAATAAATCTATTCCACTCATACTTGGCTCCTAGCACTTTCGCTAGTCACCACACCAGCAACACAGTCAGGGGCACCATCTGCCCAAATGGTGAAAGGCACCGACGCCTTCAGACCAAACTGCGCCAACAAATGTGCAGCAGTATTACAGGTTCTCCTACAGAATAAGAAGTCTGAGACCTCAAAAGAGGTATAGCATAAACTACGAGCCTCACGCAGGAGGATGCCAATGTAGGAATTATCATAATATCTTGACTTCAGCGCCCCCACCAAAACCTGACAGTCTGATTCAAACGCAATCCTATAAGCTCCCAGGTCAGCAGCCCCCTCGATCGCCTTGAGACAAGCCAAAGCTTCAGCCTGAAGAGCGTTTTGGACATGATCAAGTTTGCCTGCTGCTGCAGCAATGAAAGAGCCCGCCTCATCCCGCGCAATGAAGCCCCATGCACCGGAGCCTGTGTCCTGAAGGAAAGCTGCATCAAAATTTATTTTGATGAAATTTTGCTTAGGCGGCTTCCAAACATGAGCATCAGGATCAACAGGAGCAAGAGAAACTGTAGTATTTTGATCCTGGGAGAAATCCATCAAATGCTTGGTAATAAAAGCACTAGTTTCAGCAATTGATAGTGCCTTTTCACCAGCGTTTACCTTGTTTCTTGCTGTCCACCAGTCCCACAGGAGAGAGACCACATGCACCTGTTTATCCTGGGGAAGCGTCCAGATCTGTCCGAGGACCTCCTTTGGGCTCTTGCATTCACATAGGGCTACCCGAATATCTTCCAGGCATCTTTCCCGCCACAGGGCTTTCACCTTCTTGCACTTAAGAAACAGGTGACCACCATCTTCATCCAAGCGCAGGCACATGGGGCAACGAGTGTCAAGCTCGATCTGTTTTCTATTGATATTCAGTCTTGTGGGTAGGCTATTATGAGCCAGACGCCAAGTGAACAAGCGCACCTTGCTCGGAACACCCAAAGGCCACAATTTGTTCCAGAGGGGGGATCCCTGTTCTTGAATAGCAGAAGTGCTGGCATCATGGTGTAGGCTTCTCTCTCGGATGGCAACCCCCAGCTGATAAGCAGATTTGACCGAGAACTGACCTCTCTTGTCAAAATGCCAGGAAATGAAGTCCTCCATGCCCTGCCTCAGGAGTATAGCCAGAATTGAGTGTGCATCCTCCTCCGAAAAAAGCATACGCACTAGGGCCTCATTCCACTGGTCGGTGACTGGGTTAATGAGCTCCGAGACTTTAGAGACTATTGCATGTCCTTGATGTGTCGCTGGCTGTCTAGAAGAACCCCTCGGAATCCAAGGGTCGGTCCAGACCCGCACAGAGGTGCCGTCACCAATTCTCCACACTATCCCTTCCTTTAACAGATCACGCCCAAGTAAAATACTCCGCCAAGTGTACGACGCGCCTGGTTGAGCTACAACCTCAAGAATGGAGCACTCAGGGAAATATTTTGCTTTCAAAACAGTTGCACAAAGGGTGTCTGGAAACTGCAGGAGCCTCCAGCTTTGCCGAGATAGCATTGCCATATTGAATAAGTGCAGATCCCTGAGACCAAGACCCCCTTCCTTTTTTGATTTTGTCATCCGTTCCCAGCTGACCCAATGGCACTTGTCCTTGCCGTCCTGCTGACTCCACCAGTACCGGCAAATCATCTTGCCAATATCTTCACACAGAGATTTAGTTAGATCAAAGCAAGACATGGCATAGGTGGGTATGGCCTGAGCAACTGCTTTGATGAGAACTTCCTTACCCGCCTTCGAGAGCAGTTTTTCGATCCAGCCCTGTATATGCTTCTAGATTTTCTCTTTCAAATATTCAAATTCTTTACTTTTTGCAGCCCCCAGGTGAACTGGGAGCCCCAAGTAACGTTCGTTTTTTTGATTCAGACGGAATGTGGAGCGCATTGAGCACTTGTTGTTTCCGAGGTCCACTCATACCCTTGCTAAAGAAAGCAGACGACTTATCTTTGTTGATCATCTGGCCCGACTGAGCTTCATACAGAGCCAAGACTTGCTGGAGCTTCTCCGCACTGGCCACTGTCGCTTTCATAACAATGAGTGAATCATCCGCAAAAAATAGATGGTTGATTCTGTGTGCTTGTGGGCAGATCTGGATCCCCTCAATCGTATGATCAAGCTCAGCATGCTGCAGAAGGATGGAGAAAGCTTCCGCACATAAGATGAACAAGTACGGTGATAATGGGTCGCCCTGCCGGAGGCCCCGCTGAGGAAGGAAAACCTCGGTTAGTTTTCCATTCACTTTCACTCGGTATGAAACAGATCGCACACAGTTCATAATAATACTCACCCAAGCACTCGAGAAGCCCATATGCACCATCATTTTCTCAAGGAAGTCCCATTCCACCCTGTCATAGGCTTTACTCATGTCCAATTTGACCGCCACCAGCCCGTCTCGGCCTCCTTTCTTCCTATGCATCATGTGGGTGATCTCATAAGCAAGCAATACATTATCCGTGATCATGCGCCCCGGCACGAAAGCAGATTGGGTCGGGGATATGATGTCCGGGAGGATGACCTTCAAGCGGTTTGCCAAGACCTTTGAGATAAGTTTATAAAGAACATTGCAAAGGCTAATTGGACGGTATTGGGTGAGACGATCAGGGTTCTTTACCTTCGGGATCAACACTATAATTGTCTCATTCCACCCCGCGGGCATGTCACCACCGTTCAAAACACTCAGGACTTCCTCCTGAATTTTAGCTCCCATCTTCTCCCAGAACTTTTTGTAGAAGATCGCCGGCATCCCATCCGGACCCGGGGCCTTAAAATCCCCAATACTGTTCAGAGCATGTGTAATCTCGTCCCCACTTAAAGGCTTCATAAGCTGCTCGTTCATCTCATGGGTTACTGTTTTAGGCACATGTTGGAGAAGTTCATCATTTAGGGGGCCTGCAGAAGACATGAACAAACTTTTGTAGTAGTTAGAGATAAAGGGCCCAATCTCCTCTTCCCTCTCCACCACACCACCCCCGTCCCTCTTCAAGCTCCTGATAGTATTCACCCTTCTCCTCTCAGAGGCATGAGCATGGAAGAATCCTGTATTGCGGTCACCATTTTTGAGCCAATTGACGTGGGCTCGCTGTTGCCAATAGAGATTATATTGGTCCTCCAGCCGACTTAGCTTATACCTCAAAAGATGCTCACGTGAAACCTGATGTTGGTCAATGACTCCGCGCCGACATTTCTCCAAGTCCTTTTTTGCTCTCCTTATCCTATTGCGCGGCTCCCCTAGGACCTCCCTGTCCCATCGAACTAGACTACCACCAATCCTCCTCACCGCCGCCCCTACTGAGCAGAATTCTTCATTTATCGCCGCCTCCCATGCCTCCGTAACCACCTGCTCACACCCCTCCTCCTTCAGCCATCGAGCCTCAAAACGAAAACACCTCTGCCCCCCACCTTGAAAGCCCCCTATTGTTTGCCCATTCAACTCCGCGATCACAGGCCGGTGGTCCGAGTGTCGTGGGTCACCTTTGATAATTTTGTATAGGGGGAAAAGACATCTCCAGCCAACGTTTGCTACCGCCCGATCCAGACGTTCCCTTGTGTAACCGGCCGCATCTCTCCAATTGTTCCTCCAGGTGAAGGGGTCCCCAACATACCCCAAATCATTCAGCTCGCAAGCTTCCAACGCCCTTCGAAAAGCGTCCATGCAGCCCTGGGCCCGAGCCGGCCCTCCTTCCTTCTCCCGCACGAAAAGAATCTCGTTAAAATCGCCAAGACACAGCCATGGCAGGTCCGTTTGGCCATGCAGCGTCCGCAGCAGCCTCCACGTGTTCTCCTTCTCCCCCGCCTTTGATTCTCCGTAGATCCTCGTCAGCCTCCACTTCACACCATCCTCCGCCACAACCTCCGCATCTATGTGGCATCGGCCCTTCGACCTGAGATTCACCTCCACACCCCTTCGCCAAAACAGCGCCAGTCCACCACATCTCCCATCGCAATCCTGCACCACCATGTGCACTAGACTCCATCTCCACCTCAAGAACTCAATCTCCTTCTCCCTCAGCTTCGTTTCAGAGAGAAAGAGGATGTCGGGATCTTCTGCCCGTTGAAGCTCGAGCAAGCTTCGAACTGCCGATGGGTTCCCAAGCCCATGGCAGTTCCAAGCAATAACTTTCATTGGCGTTCGCAGGGCTGTTCTGACAGCCCCGCTCCATTTTGGTTGCTTGTGCTAGTTCCCGTCTTGTTCCTCTTTGCCTCTCCAACTCCCACCTCGTCACATTCCATCTCCTCTCCCCCTCTTCTTGCCCATGCTAACACCCAGGATCGTCTTGTCTCCGTTCTTACCCTTTCGGTCGTACCTGTGGAATTTTATCCATTGCTGTTTCTGTTCTTATTTCCTGCTTGCTCACACACTGTCTTTTCTAACAGAGGCACATCAGAATTCCCTTCTATCTCCTTATCCTCATTTCCATCCGCACCCACATCGATCGAGGCTGAGTCATAATTCCCGCCAGATGTATCCATATCGTTCTCCTTCTGCACACACCCCTCTCCCGCTACCCCAAAGGTTAGATGCTTTCTCCTATCATTCAGTCCCTCTCTTCCTTCTGCCACGGTCTTCCCTTCTTCCGCTTGTGCTTCTATATTTTGCTTTTTTAAGGGACTAGTCACCTCCTGGTCATGACATACTTTATTCGTAGGCTGGTGCCCTACACCCCGTTTGTCCTTCCTCCAGTTCTCGCTATCGCTCCCCGATTTCCCCTTTGAATAGCCCAGGCTGAGGTTCCTTCCGCTGCCACCACTATGCCCAGGGAACATGCTGTGGCCTTCGTTCCACCTACCCCTACCATTATCATTTGTAGACCTGGGTATATGTGCCTTGAGCCAAGGACCGAATTGCTTCTCCTCTCCCCTCTTGAGCCTTATGGAACATTCCTTCTCCACTGATCGAGCATCCCACATGTGTAGCAAAAATCTGGCATGAACTCATATTCAAAACGGCACCAATTGTCCTCCATCCTCTTCTTTTGTTCCTCCTTAGTTAGGGGCTTCTCTCCCTTTTCCTGCTCGTCGTCCATGTCAAGGACAAAGCCCCTCATGATTGGATTAGAAATGTCCATGCGAACTTTGATCCTTAAGAACTTGCCCACTGCCATACCGTCTGACCCGACATCAACCTCTAGAGCTTCACCAATTATATCTCCGATGGCAAGTCCAGCATCACGGCACATCAACCCCAAAGGCAGATCAAAGACCCGGACCCAGACCGGAAACCTCTTAAATTCATATTCCTTTATGCTCTTATTAGGATCATACTCCTCCAACACTAGTAATGAGTTCATATTGTCTCCCAAATTTTTGCAGTCCACGCCCCTCAGCGGGCACCAAATCTTCCCCAAAGAATTCACCATACCATCTGCAAAGGCCGGTTTATCCGACATCAGCTTTGCAAGCGCCTGTGGTTCCACTACTCCCCTCTTCCCCCCTCCACTCCATGCTATCTTCCGGCCCTTGCTCTCCAAATCAGTCAACTTCAAGCTGCTCATCAGCCCCTCAACACGCTCCATCTCGAATCTGAAACTGGAACCAAGATCTCAAGCAGAGGAAAAGCTAGGGTTTGTGGTGGAGCATGACGGCGCGCCCCTGCAACGCTCCGAAGGCTGTACGTGGAGGAGGGGAGGGGGAACGGGGTGCCCGGCGCCCCGGCGAGGAGGGGGGGTGGGTGGGAGGGAGGGACGGTGGCGGGGCTGGGCGGCGGCGGCGGTCACCAGGAGGTCAAAGGGGACCTCACAATCGCCCTGTCGTCGCTACAGGAGACCACACCGTCACCCACGGGACGGACTTCGGTCGTTGTTCGGCCTGTACAGTTGGATATGCGTCGGTGTTCAGGGCTTGTATATATTGGTTGGTTTGGCTAGCCTATTGTAGCAGACATCGTGTGTTTTTTTTTTGCGGGGAGTAGCAGACATCGTGTTGAGGTATAGGCTGTTGTAGCCGGCACAGTGTTGAGTTTCCTCGTCCTATTTGCATGTATCTATATGTGTCCTTGTCTGTTTTTGTTCGGCCATCATGTCGTGACATTCTTTGTCTCTTTGGGTTTCCATGTCGAACACTTCGACATGTTGGACCGTGTATGATTTATTATTTTTATTATAGGGACATATTCATCCTTTGCTTCTAATGGATGCAAGACATGAGGACGTGTTGGATCGTCCTATGGGTGTTCGATGAAGTTTTCTTTTTGCATCGTCCATTGTACGTGTCATATGAGACGTGTCTATGGGCACCTATATTGTTGTACGTAACTCTTAAAATCTTTTAATCTCAATCGTTGTAATTTAGATCAACGGGTAATATTTTTAGCCTATGTGGATTAATGTGATGGCTTGTTTGTCTTCTGTCTTAATTAAATAATAATAGATAATAGATAATAGATAATAGATAATAGATAATAGGTTTTAATATAAATTTGTATTATGTAAAAATCCAACGAAACATTGCGCGCGCAACAATTAATGAAATTAAAATTTTCAAAATTCAAAAGTAATATTTTATAAACTAATTACGTGTTTGGTGCATTTTTTTATAGTTACTGCCCAGTTTTTATAATTACATCCCATTTATTATTTCTTAAAGCTCATTTTCTTGTCAAGCCTAATGCATCCCTTCTAGGAAATATTTGCAACCCAGTGGGGCGGAGAATAACAAGTTGACCCGGATTGTGCACAACTGTCGGCCCAGTTGCATTGCTAATGTTGAAAAAAAGGCATTTGTAGTACAGTACAACCTTACATGGCTACTCAGCCCACATTCAGCAACGCCGGAAAGGCCCAAACAAGGCTTCTGTAAAACTTTTTGAAATCACTGAGCTCAATTAATAACTTAAGAAAAAAATTAGAGTACAGTGGAACCTAATTAAAAGCTGTCACAAGCGAAGAAATAATTCAACGGGTCCCACTTGTGTGTGTGTGTGTGTGTGTGCGTGTGTGTGTTTGTGTGTGTGTGTGAGAGAGAGAGAGAGACCCATCGGTCGATGCTCGTAAATACATCTTTCAACCATATGCATTGATGATGCTCAGTAAAAACTTGTATAGTTGACACAATCATATAGAACATCATAGCATGCTGAATTTGCATACAAAATTTCACGCAGGTGGCACAATCAGGGTGGAAGCAGTGGATCGCTACAGGTAGGGCTATGTTGAAACCAACGAACTCGTACATAACGGTTCATTGTCTTTATCAATGACGGGGAAATATCTTGAATGTTGTGCAAAGAAAACAGACAGACAACAGAAAAGTTCTGCTAGAACATTAAGTTGACGTACAACCCTTTCTAAAAAAAATTTAGGTAAAAAATAGAATAGGTCACAATCAAATGTACTGGCACATCAGTGCTTCACACCCATAACTCGGATTTAACTAGTACACTATCTGACAAGATTCAGTTGTTACCTCAAATGAGAGCACATCCAGGCAGCCAGCCCTGCCTCTTCTCCCAAAAAAGCAGTGGCCTCCGTCGCACGATGGAGTAGGCCCTGTGCCATCCATCGTTCCGAGCAACACGGGGAAAGTCTGACGTTGACTCCTATAATGGACGTCGTCGATGGACCCGGGCACCAGCGGCGGCGGCAGGACTTCGATTTATGGATTGACCACTTCTTCGACATGCACGAACACTCGATACAGGTACATCCCTAACATGGTCTGCGGCGGCCTTGGTGGCGACGAATAGCACAACCTCGGTTCCTGCACCGGTATCTCAACACCAATCACCTTGGTATGGTGGACGGCTTCTTCATCCATGCCATAACCATCAGCACTTTGCCGGCAAACTGGTCGTCAAGAGCCGCCATGCCACTATTGAGC